>NC_053433.1:28547101-29147101 GCF_007990345.1 Gossypium hirsutum | reverse complement strand
CATCATCAACTTGAAACTCTGATTCCACATTCGGAACACATTCAGCCCGTTTTGCAACCAATTCATCATCGACTTTCTGAGCCGCACAAATTTGAGGAATCAATAGTGGTTTGGCTTTTAATTTAGCTACTAACACATTGTCTGGTAGAACAGACAAGTGTACATTCGTCGCTCGTAAAGCGAACAGTGATTTACGACTTAAGGCATCCGCAACCACATTAGCTTTTCCCGGGTGATAGTCAATGACAAGCTCATAATCCTTTAACAACTCGAGCCAACGTCTTTGTCGCAGATTTAAGTCTCTTTGAGTCATCAAATATTTGAGACTTTTGTGATCCGAAAATACATGGCACTTTTCACCAAATAAGTAATGTCGCCATATTTTTAAAGCGAATATGAAGGCAGCTAGTTCGAGATCATGGGTCGGATAATTTTTCTCATGTGGCTTTAATTGTCTCGACGCATAGGCCACAACTCGACCTTCTTACATCAATACGCAACCTAACCCAAGTAGGGACGCATCACTATAAATGACAAACTCTTTGCCTGATTCGGGCTGCACTAGAATTGGAGCTTCGGTCAAATAAATTTTCAGTTGATAAAAACTTTTCTGACATTTTTCCGTCCATTCGAACTTAACATCTTTTTGAAGTAGCTTCGTCATCGGTGTGGCTATCATCGAGAAACCTTTTACAAATCGTCGGTAGTAACCGACAGGTCCCAAAAAGCTCCGAACCTCAGTAATATTTCTCGGAGGCTTCCAGTTAAGTATGGCTGAAATTTTGTTCGGGTCAACTCGAATACCCGATGCGGATACCACGTGGCCCAAGAAGCTAACCTCTCTTAACCAGAACTCACACTTACTGAACTTAGCATATAACTGCTTATCCCGTAAAATTTGCAACACTGAGCCCAAACGGCATCACTAAGAACTCGTAGTGGCCGTATCTCGTTCTGAAAGCAGTTTTGGGTATATCCGAATCTCGAATTCGCAACTAATAATAACCCGATCTCAAATTTATCTTTGAAAACACTGAGGCTCCCTTTAGTTGATCAAAAAAATCATCAATACGCGGTAACGAATATTTATTCTTTATCGTCATTTTATTCAGCTGACGATAGTCAATGCACAACCTCATGGTTCCGTCCTTCTTTTTCACAAACAATACTGGTGCACCCCAAGGTGAGAAACTTGGTCGAGATAAACCTCTATCCGTCAACTTTTGCAACTGAGCTTTCAATTCTTTTAACTCGGTTGGTGCCATACGATACGGAGCTATCGAAATTGGCGTAGTTCCAGGTACAAGCTCAATACCAAACTCTACCTCCCGAACAGGTGGTAAACCCGGTAATTCTTCAGGAAAAACATCCGGGTATTCACAAACCACCGGCACAGATTCGGGTTTCTTTTCTAATTCTTTGTCATCAAGTACATACGCAAGGTATGCTTCGCACCCTTTTCTTACATATTTCTGGGCCAGCATTGCTGATATTACAGCTGGCAACCCCTTTAAGTCCGTAGACTCAACTCGGATTATCTCGTTATTTGCGCACCTCAAATCAATAGTCTTGCTTTTGCAATTCACAACCGCATCATGCACGGTCAACCAATCCAAACCAAGAATAACATCAAATTCATCAAATGGCAAAAGCATCAAGTCCGCCGGAAAACAGGAATCTCGAATTATTAGGGGGCATTTCTTACACACTTTGTCGACAAGCACGTAACGACCCAAGGGATTTGACACCCGAATTACGAACTCAGTAGACTCAATAGGTAAAGTCTTACTGGATGCTAAGGTTTCGCATATATAAGAATGAGTAGAACCAGGGTCAATCAAAACAATCACTTTAGTATCAAAGAGAGTAAAAGTACCCGTAATAACATCTGGCGAGGAAGCATCTTCGCGTGCGCGTATAGCATAAGTCCTAGCAGGAGCACGGGCCTCAGATCTGGTCGTAGCATCTCTAGATCCTCTCTGACCACCACTAGCATTGCCCGTATTTCTGGATGGTCTACCTCGAGCAGTGGTAGCACTCGGTTTCCCGCTCTGATTTATATTCTGTTCAGACAACCTCGGGCAATCTTTCATGAAGTGGTCAACTGATCCGTACTTGTAACAGGAGCGATCATGGAATCTACAACTCCCCGAATGCCATTTACCACAATACTGGCACTCCGCACTGTCCCGACGATCATTTCCAACACTAGCGACCGAAGTGACTCGTGCACTCACAGGGGGTCGATCGCGATCTCGTCTAGAAAAGCCTGAAGTGTCTCTAGACCGGCCTAAGCCATCTCTGTGACAGCCCTAAATTGACCCTAGTCAAAAAGTGGTTTCGGGACCACGAAACCGAGTCTTATAAATAATTAAAGGTTATATTCTATGTTTATGATGTGCGTAAATGCTTGTGTGATAGTTCCATACTTTAATTTGGTCAGTGTATGTGAAATTTATTAGTAGGGACTTATGTGAGACAATTTAGAAATATGCTAGGCAAGTGTTCAAGTGGCCTATTAATATATGTGGGAAAGTGCTTGTCCTTGCATGTCAAATTAGCCAAATTAAAGCATAGTGGCCGACCATGCTATGGGTGGAAACATGTCACAAACATGTTATGCTAGTGATGTATGTTAGGAAAAATAAAATAATGAGCATGGTAATTAAATAATGAAAGGGAGGAGTGATGAAAAAAAAATGGTCTCATCCATGCCCCCCCTTTGCCGTGAATGGAAGAAAGAAAAAAAAAAGCTTCATTCTTTGGTTGTTCTTGGCCGAATAGAAGAAAGAGAAGAAGGGGGAAGAGCTTGAGAAAATCAGCTATGGTGGTTTGCTAGACTAAGGTATGTTTGATGTTGTCCATGAGATTCATGCCTGTTTTTAGTTGTTAGTTTGAGTTCTAACTAGCCCATGGTTCAAATCTTTACTATGTTATGGAGATGATATTCGGCTAAGGTGGATTTGTGTTGATGTCATTTGCATGCTAAAAGTGAAGCTTTGTAATGATGCATGTGATGGTGGATTAATGACTCTTGAATCTTCTTTTTAGCATTTTTGAGTGAGACATTAAGTTCTTTGTTTAACCATGTCCAAAATTGAAATGGTATGGTGTTGTGATGCATTCGGCCATGGTAGGAAGTAGAAGGGAAATATGGTTGTTGTTAGAAGAAGTAGAGTCTAATAAATGAGCACATATGTGCATTAGTTGCTAGATGGAGAAGAATCAGCTAGCAAGTTGTGTGCCAAGGCCGAATATAATTTTGTATATTAATGAGTAATGCATGTGTTGAATTGATGGAAAGGGAGAGGATGCTTTACTAGTGTATATATGTGTATTGGCCAAGTTTTGAACTTGAAACAAAATGGTGTTTAGTCCATACAAGTGACCATACTTGTAGAATGTATTAAGTGTTGCAATCGGCCTCAACATAGACATGTATGTTCGGCCACATGAATGAGTACATAAGTTGATGTGTATGTTCGGCCATAGGTAAGCATATTGATGGCTTTATCTTGACTTAGAAAATTCGGCTAAGGGGAATATTAGCTAATATGTTGAATTCGATTCGTGATTTCGTACATATGTGACTCTAATGTCTAATGTATATATGGGCTAAGTACCTTGAGGTCCCCTTTTGATGTTCAAATTAATTGTGTTAAATTGCTTAATGTGATTAAAAATGCACATGACCATTGTGTATTTGAGCTAAAGGGTGGCCATATGACCTATTAAACTCCTTGTTATATTCGGCCATAAGCTAGCATAATGAGACTTTAATAAGTTAAATTTGTTTGAATTAGCTCAAGAGCTTAGAGGACCATAGTTGGATAAGGCAAAGGAAAAAGTTATCGAATAGCCGCTGAAATCGTTCGACAACATCCGAGGTAAGTTTTCGAGTAATGGAACTTAGATTATGATTTGATTAGATCATGTTTTAAGCAAATCAAAATCATGCTCTTTGTATGTGGCTATTGAGCCGAAATTGCAAGTGTGATAAGTGTCTTGTGTTTGAGCTTTGGTAATGAAAATGAAATACGGATGTGTCATGATTTATTGATAAATGTGCATGGTTATTCGAATAATGTCCGGGCTAAGTCCCGAAGGCTTTGTGCTAAGTGACTATATCCGGGCTAAGCCCGAAGGCATTTGTGCGAGTTACTAATTCCGGGCTAAGCCCGAAGGCATTGGTGCGAGTTACTAAATCCGGGTTAAGTCCCGAAGGCATTTGTGCGAGTTACTATAACCGGGCTATGTCCCAAAAGCATTTGAACGAGTAGCTATATCCGGTTAAATTCTGAAGGTACGTGATTCGGGAATGAACGATCTTGCTGTAAAAAATTCAGTTAATACGCTTGTAACATCCCAACATTGAGGTATGTTTCGTATGTGCTTTGAATTAGTTGAGCCCTTACAAATAAGTATTCGCTCAGTTGATAAATGAGCTACCGGTCTTTGGCTAAGTTGATCTTTGTGTATGAATATAAGGGTTGGTAATATGAAGTAAGTATGATATTGAAAATTTGTGCATATGAAATTATCTGTTTAGCTACATGAATGCTATACTTTTGTTGTGCTGGAATCCCTTGCTCAAAACTTACTAAGCATAAATTGCTTACTCCGTTTCTTTGTTTCTCTGTTTTATAGATTTTGGCTCGTCAGCTATCGGACTCGGGATTTTTGGAAGTCGAAGTCTCCCACACTATCAAAGCCCCCTTTTGGTTCAATTTTGGTTGAACTTTGAAATGGCATGTATAGGACTACCCTTTTGTTGTTGGTCATGAACCCTTCGGTATTGTGTAAATTTGGATAGCCATGCGAAAATGGCTTAAATATACTTTAATCATAGCATTATAGTCGTTTTGTATGTTGTCCGTCGAGAGGTATGGAAATGTTGGCAACGGTTAGCCACGGGAATGGTTATTCATGATCACTTTTGATATATGTATGACAAACTCTAGTTGATCCATGAAGGATCATGAAATAGGTAAAGTTTACCTTAAAAATAGATGCTGGCAGCAGTAGTGATGTGGATGTGAAAAATCACTAAAAATAGTAGGAATATAATTAAATAGTGAATAAATTATTTAATCGAACCTTGATGAATCTATTTTCATAGGAAAGTAACGAAACGTTCATATGAATAGTATATTATGAGATATTCAGGTTCTCGTGAGACAGGGCCAGAACGGTTTCTGGATTCCCTATTCCGACTTTGGAAATTCATTATAAATTAACCAGAGATAATTAGAAGTCATGCCATATATGCATAGATTCCCTTTTGAGTCTAGTTTCTATAGAAACAAACGACATCAGTATTGAAGCCCTGTACAGGGAGATATCCAAATCGTAATGCATGAAGGTCAGTGTAGTCGCACCCTATAACAGGGGAGATTTTAACTAATAAACTGTACTAAATGGCCTGACCAAAAATTTTAGAAAACAATATGTAGATGGAAATATGAGTATAGTTTCAGGGAAAAATTACGAAACTGATTTTCGAGTTTTAGAACTCAAGATATGATTTTTAAGGTGACAGTAACACAGTTAGCCAACTGCCTGAAAATTTTTAAAATGGACTGTAAAAGTAAATTAATTAAGTCGGTTAGCACCTTGTGTTCGACTCCGGCAACGGTCTCGGGTACGGGGTGTTACAATCTCTAAATTTCTTCGATGACTGTGGGAAGGGCTTCCCCGAAGACCTCTTACGAAACTCCCTTGCTCCCACCTCAGCTTTTCTTTTCTCCATACTGAGCTCCTCGGCTTTACAAGCTCGCTCGACAAGTACCACAAATTCTCGGATTTCTAACATGCCAACATACAGCTTTATGTCATCATTCAGTCCATCTTCGAAACGTTTACACATCACAGCTTCTGAAGAAATGCATTCTCGCGCATACCGGCTAAGCCTCACAAATTTTCGTTCATAGTCGGTAACCGACATGAAACCTTGTTTGAGTTCAAGAAATTCCTTCCGTTTTTGGTCAATGAATCTCTGACTGATATATTTCTTTCGAAACTCGGTTTGGAAGAATTCCCAAGTTACTTGCTCTCTAGGCACAACAGAAGTCAATGTATTCCACCAATAGTAGGCAGAATCACGTAGCAAGGAGATAGTACACTTTAGGCACTCATCGGGTGTGCAAGATAGCTCGTTGAGTACCCGGATAGTGTTGTCCAACCAAAATTCAGCTTGCTCGGCATCATCGCTGTCCGTAGCTTTAAATTCAGTAGCCCCGTGTTTTCGGATTCTGTCAACTGGGGGCTTATTTGACCTTATTTGGTCCCTTACCGGAGGTATTGTAGGTGCGGGGGTGGTATTTGTCGGGAATGGAGGTTGTGGAACAGCCGTATTAGTTCGAATGTATTGGTTGAACCAATCATTCATCACGCTATAGAAAGCTTGTCTAGTGTAACACCCCGTACCCGAGTCCGTCGCCGGAGTCGGACACGAGGGGTTTGCAGACTTATATCACTTCTTTGCACAATCCATTTTAAAAATTTCCAGGCAGTTGGCTAACTGCGTACTATTCACTTTAAAAATCATATCTTGAGTTCAGAAACTCAGAATCTAGTTCCATAAAGTTTCCCTGAAACTAGACTCATATGTCCATCTACATATTTTTTTCTATAATTTTTGGTTGGGCCAATTAGTACAGTTTATTAGTCAAATCTCCCATGTTACAGGGATCAACTACACTGACCTTTGCGCATTACGACTTGGATATCTCCCTGTATAGGGCTTCAATACTGATTCCGTTTGTTTCTATAGAAACTGGACTCATAGAGGAATCTATAAATATATGGCATGACTCCTAATTGTCTCTGGTTGATTTATAATGAATTTCCAAAGTCGGAACAGGAAATCCAGAAATCGGTCTGGCCCTGTCTCACGAGAACCTGAATATCTCTTAACATACTGTCCATATGATTGTTTCGTTACTTTCCTATGAAAATAGATTCATCAAGGTTCGTTTACATAATTTATTCACTATTTAATTCCATTCCTACTATTTTTAGTGATTTTCCAAATCTACATCACTGCTGCTGTCAGCATCTGCCTTTAAGGTAGACTTTACCTATTTCATAGTTTCCATGATTCAACTAGCCCTTTTTGCATAAATAGCACAAATTATGATAGTGATTAACCATTCCCATGGCCAATCCTTGTTAAGCATATCCACACCTCTCAATAACCATATCCATACCAAATGATGATAACATTATGCTCAAACATATATAAGCCATTTTCGCATGGCTATCCAAAATTATACAAGTCCAAAGGGTCCATGACCCACAACAAAAAGGGTAGTCCTATACATGCCATTTCGAAGTTCAACCAAAATTGTACCAAAAGGGGGGCTTTGATAGTGTGGGCGACTTCGACTTCAAAATCCCGAGTCCGATAGCTGGAGAACCAAAATCTATAAAACAGAGAATCAAGGAGACGGAGTAAGCAATTTATGCTTAGTAAGTTTTGAGCAAGGGATTCCAGCACAACAAAAGTATAGCATTCATGTAGCTAAACGGATAATTTCATATGCACAATTTTTCAATATCATACTTACTTCACATTTCCAACCCTTTTATTCATACACAAAGATCAACATAGCCAAAGGCCGGTAGCTCATTTATCAACTGAGCGAATACTTATTTGTAAGGGCTCAACTAATTCAAAGCACATACGAAACATACCTCAATGTTGGGATGTTTCAAGCGTATTAACTGAAATTTTTACAGCAAGATCATTCATTCCCAAATCACGTACCTTCGGAATTTAACCGGATATAGCTACTCATTCAAATGCCTTCGGGACATAGCCCGGTTATAGTAACTCGCACAAATGCCTTCGGGACTTAACCCGGATTTAGTAACTCGCACAAATGCCTTCGGGCTTAGCCCGGAATTAGTATCTCGCATAAATGCCTTCGGGCTTAGCCCGGAATTAGTATCTCGCACAAATGCCTTCGGATCTTAGTCCGGATATGGTCACTTAGCACAAAGCCTTCGGGACTTAGCCCGGACATCATTCAAATAACCATGCACATTTAACAATAAATCATGGCACATTCGTATTTCATTTTCGTTAGCAAAACTCGAACACAAGACACTTATCATTCTTGCAATTTCGGCTCAATAGCCACACACAAAGAGCATGATTTTAATTTGCTTAAAACATGATCTAATCAAATCATAATTTAAGCTATTTTACTCAAGAACTTACCTCGGGTGTTGTCGAACGATTCCGATAGCTATTCGACCACTTTTTCCTTCCCTTTATCGGATTTAGTTCCCCTTTGCTCTTGAGCTTAATTAAACAAATAAATTGATTTAATCATTTGAGCATCGAAAAGAGGAACACAAGGCACTTAGCCCATATTTATACGTTAGACATTAAAGTCACATATGTACGGAATCATGAATCAAACTCAACATTTTAGCTAATTTTCCCCCTTGGCCGAATTTTCTAAGCCAAGACAAAAGCATCAATATGCTTGCCTCTAACCGAATACATGCAACACCAATCTCCTTCCTATGGCCGAATATGCATGTCTATGTTGGGGCCGATTGCAACACTTACTACATTCTACAAGTATGGTCACTTGTATTGACTAAACACCATTTTGTTTCAAGTTCAAAACTTGGCTAATACACATATATATACACTAGTAAAGCATCCTCTCCCTTTCCATCAATTTAACACATGCATTACTCATTAATACACAAAAATTATATTCGGCCTTAGCACACAACTTGCTAGCCGATTCTTCTCCATCTAGCAACAAATGCACATATGTGCTCACTCAAAAATGCTAAAAGAAGATTCAAGAATCATCAATCCACCATCACATGCATCATTAACAAGCTTCATATTTAGCATGCAATGGCATTAATACAAAATCCACCTAGGCCGAATATCATCCCCATGACATAGCAAAGATTTGAACCATGGGCTAATTAGAACTCAAGCTAGCAACTAAAAACATGCATGAATCTCATGGCACAACCTCAAACATACCTTGATCTAGATACAAGTATGGCCAAACCTCCTCCTAATCCTCTTCCAAACCAAACATGAAGCAAGAACTCCTTCCTCCTTCCTTAGAATTTTCGGCCAAAAGAAGATAAAAAAAGGATGAACAAATTTTTTCTTTTCTTTTCTTTAACTCACGGCAATGGGGGGGGGGGGGGAAACAACCACACACTTTTTTTTTTGTTTTCATCATATTCTCTTTCATTATTTTATGCCCATGCTCCTTATTTTATCATACTTCCCATGACACACTAACTCAACATGTTTATGACATGTTCTTGCCCATCACACTTGGTCTACCATGCTTGTCATGGCCGGCCACTACTAATTAGGGGGGAATTTGACATGCAAGTCCCCCCTTTTTATTTCATGCACTAATAGGTCCTTATGCTTTGACCTATCACATTTCAAAATTTTCTCACATAAGTCCTATTTACTAAAATTCACCTACAATTAAACAAAATTCAAACACGAAATTTTCACACATGCACATGTACATATAATGAGCATCAATTATGACGGTTAATTATTTTTATGACTCGGTTTAGCGGTCCCGAAACCACTTCCCGACTAGGGTCAATTTTGGGCTGTCACATCTAGCCTCATCATTCGGATTACTAGCAATAGGATGAGAGTCCGCCGGAGCTGTCCCTTGTGCGGGAGCAGAAGCTACACTCTCAAGATCATCAGCTACCGCTCGGTCGGGATCGGGATCCATTACTATAAATAAACACATTTGCAAATGTCAGAAATCACCACACTATCAAATAATCACATAAAATGGCATGTATAGCTAGACCCAACGCATTACGGTAATCCTAGAATCGACTAAACCGTAGCTCTGATACCAATAAAATTGTAACACCCCGTACCCAAGTCCGTCGCTGGAGTCGGACACGAGGGGTTTGCAGACTTAAATCACTTCTTTGCACAATCCATTTTAAATTTTCCAGGCAAGCTGGCTAACTACGTCACTGTCACCTTAAAAATCATATCTTGAGTTTCACAACTCGAAAATCAGTTTCGTGATTTTTCCCTGAAACTAGACTCATATATGCATCTACAAATATTTTTCTAGAATTTTTGGTCAGGCCAATTAGTACAGTTTATTAGTCAAAGTCTCCCATGTTACAGGGATCGACTACACTGACCTTTGCGCATTACGACTTCGATATCTCCCTGTACAGGGCTTCAATACTGATGCCGTTTGTTTCTATAGAAACTAGACTCAAAAAGGAATCTATGCATATATGGAATGACTTCTAATTATCTCTGGTTAATTTATAATGAATTTCAAAAGTCGGAATAGGGAATCCAGAAACCGTTCTGGCCTTGTCTCACGAGAACCTGAATATCTCTTAACATACTGTTCATATGATCGTTTCATTACTGTCCTACGAAAATAGATTCATCAAGGTTCGTTTACATAATCTATTAACTATTTAATTCCATTCCTAATATTTTTAGTGATTTTCCAAATCTACATCACTGCTGCTGTCAGCATCTGCCTTTAAGGTAGACTTTACCTATTTCATAGTTTCCATGATTCAACTAGCCCTTTTAGCATAAATAGCACAAATTATGATAGTGATTAACCATTCCCATGGCCAATCCTTGTTAAGCATATCCACAGCTCTGAATAACCATATCCATACCAAATGATTATAACATTATGCTCAAACATATATAAGCCATTTTCGCATGGCTATCCAAAATTATACAAATCCAAAGGGTCCATGACCCACAACAAAAAGGGTAGTCCTATACATGCCATTTCAAAGTTCAACCAAAAGTATACCAAAAGGAGCTTTGATAGTGTGGGCGACTTCGACTTCAAAATCCTGAGTCCGATAGCTGAAGAACCAAAATCTATAAAACAGAGAATCAAAGAAACGGAGTAAGCATTAAATGCTTAGTAAGTTTTGAGCAAAGAATTTAGACACAACCAAAGTATAGCATTCATGTAGCTAAACGGATAATTTCATATGCACAAATTTTCAATATCATACTTACTTCACATTACCAACCCTTTTATTCATACACAAAGATCAACTTAGCCAAAGGCCGGTAGCTCATTTATCAACTGAGCGAATACTTATTTGTAAGGGCTCAACTAATTCAAAGCACATACGAAACATACCTCAATGTTGGGATGTTACAAGCGTATTAACTGAAATTTTTACAGCAAGATCGTTCATTCCCGAATCACGTACCTTCGGAATTTAACCGGATATAGCAACTCGTTCAAATGCCTTCGGGACATAGCCCGGTTATAGTAACTCGGACAAATGCCTTCGGGACTTAACCCGGATTTAGTAACTCGCACCAATGCCTTCGGGCTTAGCCCGGAATTAGTAACTCGCACAAATGCCTTCGGATCTTAGTCCGGATATAGTCACTTAGCACAAAGCCTTCAGAACTTAGCCCGGACATCATTCGAATAACCATGCACATTTATCAATAAATCATGACACATCCGTATTTCATTTTCATTACCAAAGCTCAAACACAAGACACTTATCACACTTGCAATTTCGGCTCAATAGCCACATACAAAGAGCATGATTTTGATTTGCTTAAAACATGATCTAATCAAATCATAATCTAAGTTCCATTACTTGAAAACTTACCTCGGATGTTGTCGAACGATTTCGATGGCTATTCGACCATTTTTTCCTTCCCTTTATCGGATTTAGTTCCCCTTTGCTCTTGAGCTTAATTTAACAAATAAATTGATTTAATCATTTGAGCATCGAAAAGAGGAACTCAAGGTACTTAGCCCATATATAATTCATTAGACATCAAAGTCACATATGTACGGAATCATGAATCAAACTCAACACATTAGTTAGTATTCTCCTTAGCCGAATTTTCTAAGTCAAGATAAATCCTTCAATATGCTTACCTATGGCCGAACAAACACATCAACCTATGTACTCATTCATGTGGCCGAATATGCATGTTTATGTTGAGGCCAATTATATACTTAATACCACAAACAAATGGCATATATTTTACTAACTAATGCATTACATCTTATAACTCAATACGCATCCATCATTTACTCCATAACCGAAACACCATCATATGAAAATATATACCTTGAGATATTATATATGCCATGCCAATACATCATGTGCAAACATATATATATGTGTAAGAGCCGAATCACAAGGTTGATTATAACCAAACATAAACATAAATCCAAAACACAAATCTTACCTACCGTGCAATAAGCATAAATCATACTTATGGATATACCATGGCCGAATACATCACAACACCTTACCATTTCAATTTTGATCATGGTTAAACAAAGAACTTAATGTCTCGCTCAAAAATGCTAAAAAGAAAATCAAAGAGTTAATCATTCCACCATCACATGTATCATTAACAAGCTTCACATTTAGCATGCAATGACATTAACACAAAATCCACCTTGGCCGAATATCATCCCCATGACATAGCAATGATTTGAACCATGGCTAATTAGAACTCAAGCTAGCAACTAAAAACATGCATGAATCTCATGGCACAACATCAACATACCTTAATCTAGATACAAGTATGGCCGAACCTCCTCCTAATCCTCTTCCAAACCAAACATGAAGCAAGAACTCCTTCCTTCTTCCTTAGAATTTTCGGCCAAGGATGAACCAAAGGATGAACACTTTTTTTTTGTTTTCTCTTCTTCCACTCACGGCAATAGGGGGGAGACAATCACACACATTCTTTCCTTTTTTTTTCCATTTCTTTATTACCCATACTCCTTATTTTATTTTTCCTAACATACATCACAACATAACATGTTTGTGACATGTTTCCATTCATAGCATGGCCGGCCACTAAGCTTAAATTTGGGTAAATTGACATGCAAACCCATCACTTTCACAACATGCATTAATAGGCCATTTCACATTTGCCTAGCACATTTCTAAATTTTCTCACATAAGTCCTATTTGATAAAATTCACTTACAATTGACAAAATTCAAACATGAAATTTTCACACATGCATATATACATATAATAAGCATCAAATATGACAGCTAATTATTTTTATGACTCGGTTTTGTGGCCCCGAAACCACTTCCCGACTAGGGTCACTTTAGGGCTGTCACAGGGTGTTACACCAATTCCCTGTGGGTTGAGGACAATGCTGATGTCCATCGTTGCCAGGCAACCCGAGATGACATCATATGGAGTGCAAGGTTGGATGGATGGGTTGATTATATGCCTACATGGAGTGATTGGTTGGATGAGCTAAATAGCTCTATTGAGGTGTGATGGGGGACGGAGAGGTGTATTGGCTGGATAGTTGGGTGCATTTTGTAACTCATCTGCACTCATATGCATTTGATTGAATCTGTCTGACTGGATAGTTACTAAAAGGGGCTAAGGGCCCAACTGTAAACTGATACTTATTCTGGAATAGGACTCAGGTCCAGATTATGACCACTAGGAATTACTGTTATTGTGTCTGACAGAGCCATATGACTATAATGTTACATATGGTCTGTATTTGTTATAGTCGCTTTGTAAGTATGTTCTGTTGCTGAACTATTTTCAGGTTTACTGTATAGTTTGATCTCACACTGAGCTTATATAGCTCACCCCCTCTTCTGTTTCCCTTTTAGGTACCTTTCTAATTTCTGATGCTAGACTAGGTACGCGGAGGTCTCGGACAGTCTCGTAAACTAATAAATTATCAGTTTTTTTTCTGTTATGATTTTGTTATATGGGTTATTTGAACTGTAAGGCTTTATAATACTGTGGAACAGCTTCTATTTTAGAATTTCATTCGTACGTTTACTTCAGGTTCTACATTGAGTTTTACAGTAAATTCTATTGACTGGTTATTAAATGGTTTTAAGTACTTTTGGTTTACTGAAAAGAGTTGTTTTGTAGAATTTTCCTACAGTCACTTCAGTGATCAATGTAGCATTCTAAATTTGGTCTAAACTTTTAGGCCGAGTTTGGGACGTTACACAAATCTTTCACCATCCTTAAGAACAAGAAGTAAAATAAGTTAATCAAAACAATGATAAAATATAATGAAAGAAGAATGAAAAATAATAATAAGATATAAAACATTAAATAAAAGAAACTTCCTGTAAAAACTTTTCATCTTGTCGTTAAAGAAATTGAAAATCATGGAGGATAAATTTGATCGTCGATAAAAGGAACTATCACTTTGAGCAAGATCGTGCTGATAGCGTGTTATAAAATAAAGAGAGATGGGGGGAATAAAGAACAAAGAAAATATGAGAGCAACAGAGAATGAACTTTATTGATCAAAAGGGATGATTACAATGCTTCACCAGAGTCTCTATTTATAGGCATAAGAAGTATAAAATAAGTAGAGATCTAATTCTAATAAATATTAGAATTTAAAGTATATTAAAACTTTATCCTGATAATGATGGACATCCACTTAATAAGATAATCATAACAAAAATAATTTTTTTATTTCATTCATCTTCTCCAAAACACCATAGCTGAATTTACTTGGAGAAAAATAAAGCTTGGTTCGGCCATGTTTCATTCCTTGCATATCAAGATCAAGTGGAAAATTGACAAAATATAAAATTACATAAAAGCCCCTAAACTTTGGTATTTCTACAATTTAGCCAGATAAATTCGTGCGAACTATACTATGTATATATTTGATTAAATTGAATGTTATTATGTGAAATTTTATTGAAAATGAATTGATATTTATATGTTATTATACAATTTGGATTATAATGAAATGAGGGAATTTCAACGACGCACAACGACTATCAAGTCTCATTTGAATCTTAGGAATATTTAGGATACAAATGACATGTCATTAGTATTACATCCCTACCCCGTATCTGTCACTGGATTAGGGTTATAAGGTATTACCAGTATAACATCCCTAGCCCGTATCCGTCACCGGATTAGGGTTATAAGGTATTTCCAATCATGTTACAATTCATACAATTATGCATTACAAATTATAGTTCGACATTAATACCACATCAATGGGTATATTCATTTCTTATATCAGAACCTAAAAATTTTATCATTCATCACATAATATAAGCAAAATATACATCCAAGTACGTCATCATCACATATACATAGGCCGAACATATAATTCATCAATTTATGTATTGTTGAATATTAGACCTATTCTTAAATAAGTCATAAGCTTGCATAGGTCATAAATTAATGGAAAATAAATTTCATTATTAACCTCTTTATTCCTACATGCAGCACCGTACTGTTAATCTATATGAAATTCATGTTTTGTACATTAGTAAAATTTAGTGAATTCATTCGAACACATATATGTGCATGCATAAATAAAGACATCTAGTAGTTTCAAATAGAGCTTAATAGTAATTCATACTTGTGGTTTAATAAATAACTAATATATAAGAGATGTAACATGTTACATGAAGGTCAAATACATTACAACATTTTTATCTATACTACTTTCGGAAACAATTAACAACTTCAGTATAAGCTCATATTATAACTAATTGAAAAATTATTTCATAATTTAGCAAACAATTACACATACAATTTAATTCAATATAACATAAACAAATATGCCTTAATGTTTAAATACTAGTATGCATTTACCCTAGGTTCGAAAACCACACTTTAATAATTGAAAACATTAGATCAAAATAAGTATAATAAACAAAATTCACATGCGTACTTTATCTTAGTATAATACACATCTAAGCTAGCCACATTCATACCACATCCAAGATTTATAATCAAATTCAATACTCAAGCGCATGCCATAATTTATACCAACCCATGACACATAGCATAATAATTGAAAACGAGCTCGACCATAGTCTAGTCAAAATAAAATCAAACATATCACTTAAGCCATTTTAGCATGGCTAGATTATACACAACCAAAAAATCTAATATTCCAAAATAAAATCCATCCTATACATGCCATAGTCTGAGTTCTACTGTTTAAATACTGAAATAGCAGATAGTGTGATGGACTTTGCTGACGATCCCCGAGCTTGTAACTTGAATCCAAAATCTATAAAATAGAGTAACAGGATACACAAGGTAAGCTATCTCAGCTTAGTAAGCCATAAGCAAATAAACAGTTCAATAATATATTCAACCTTTTCTATTAAACCGAGTTATATTATCATGACCAATGCTTAACATTAAACCCACATATAATATACAATGATACACTTCATATACCATTTCTTTCACCTTGATCGAATACTTTCATAAACTAATTAATCATTATCATTCAACTTTCGAGTCCATAATGTCTCCAAATAATCAAGCATGCTTATACCATTAAAATAAGTTCAATAATCACAATATGACATTATGCACACATAATCCTTATTTGGCTGAATACTCATATAGTCACTTATTACGTTAGTAATCAACTTCTAAATGCAATTAGTCATATTTTAACTTAGTACATATTCACTCAAATGCATAATCTCAAATATTGAAATAATATTTCATATACATATATTAATTATATAACCGAAAATACCTCAACATATATACATATATATAAAGGTTATTCATGACATACTAACTATTCATTCAATAAGCCAAATATATATAGCATACACATTATCTTCTTTATTTGCACCATACAAGATTTATAATAAATAGTCAAGGTATTTACTTAACTTACCTCAAGTAAGTAACATATTAGTTCATACCTAGCATATAGCTCAATTAGCACATTCGAACTCAATTTACCTTTGCCCGATGAACCATTTGGAATTGGATAGGACACTCGGATAATCACACAAATCGTACAATGCCAACGTCCCAGACGTGGTCTCACATGTAATCACATATCATTGTCATTGTCCCAGACAGGGTCTTACTCGTAAACACATATTGAAATCACATATTGATGGCATGGTCTTACTCGCACACAAACATAGGAATCCTATATCATGACATATGTATCCTAACTATTCCTAAGGTTCATACGGGGCTTTCGGACGTCATAACTCGATCGAAACGAAGTCATAACTTAGTTGCCAAGCTTAGCAACATCCAGATATTACATTTATAAATTCATATATTTAAATTCAGCATATATACTTTGCATTTAATTAAAATTAAATGTCTATTTGCTTATAAACTTACCTGGGACAACGAAAAACTGGTACGGATCGACTAGTCGATAACTTTCGTTTTCCCTCGATCCAAATTTGATTTCTTTGGTTCTTGATCTAAACATATTCAAATTAAGCTCATTCAAACATATTTTCATTCAATTTAGTCCAAAAACACATGAATGGGAAAATTACGATTTTACTCTTGACATTTATAATTTTTACAATTTAGTCCCTATTACACAAAACACAAAATATACAAAATTTCAAGATACTCATGTTTGGCCAATTCTTACCCATTACCATACAAGTCCATATATTTCATTTATTTCACATTTTAGTCCCTTAAATTATTATTTTTTCAATTTAGTCCTAATTACTCAAAATCAGCAAAAACTCCAATACAAAACATGTAAATCTAAAACATATCTTTCATTTTTCATCATCAAACAACAAAATCACAATCTATCAACAATGGCACAACTCAAAATATTCATCAAAATCAAAAATTAAAGCATGGGTCTTGAAGATTACTAAGCAACGATCTCAAAAACGTAAAAATTATCAAAAACCGAGCTGAACTCTTACCTTGATTGAGCTTGAATGAAGCCGAACCCTAGGTTTCTCTTTTTATTTTCCTTTTTTTTAGTTTCTGTGCAAGAACATAAAAAATAATATAAATATGGCTTATTTTCTGATATGTTTACGTTATATTAACTTATTTTATTAGTTTACTATATTAACCTTAGTTTAAAACTTAATATTATCATATTTTAATGTCCTTTGCCGTCCTCTTATTTTACTAATGGATTATTTATCTCATAGAAACTTCAATTTAAAAAGCCAAGTGCAATTTAGCCCCTTTTAGAAATAACCACCTAATTTACATTTTACACGATTAAATCCTTTTATTTAATTAGACACCTAAACGAAAAAATTAAATCACGAAAATTTCACATATATAAATTCACATAAAATAAACACAGAAAATAATTTTAAAATATTTTTTGACTCAAATTCGTGGTTCTAAAATCACCGTTCCGATTAGGGTCTAAAACGTGCTGTTACAACTCTCCCTCCTTAGGTATTTTCATCCCGGAAAATCTTACGGGTGAATAGGTTCAGATAACGTTCTCTCATTGCATTCTCTAGCTCCCACGTTGCTTCCTCAACTCCGTCTTTATGCCATAGTACTTTCAACATATCCTCAAGTATCTGAATGATTCGCTCAGACTGGCCATCTATTTACAGGTGGAAAGCAGTACTGAAATGTAATTTTATACCCAGTGCATCTCGCAGTTTCTTCCAAAACCGCGATGTAAACCTCGGATCTCTATCCGAAACAATAGATATAGGCACACCATGTAATCTCACAATCTGAGAAATGTATAATTCTGCCAGCTTATCAAGCGAGTAGTCTGTACGTATCGGGACGAAATGAGCCGTCTTAGTCAATCTATCCACAATAACCTATATTGTATCTTTCTTGCTCAGTGTCAACAGTAAACCAGATACAAAATCCATCTTGACTCTGTCCCACTTCCACTAAGGTATCATAATCAGATGAAGTAATCCTGGAGGTACCTGTTGCTCGACTTTTACTTGTTATTAGACTAAACATCTTGCAACAAAGTTAGAAATGTCTCGCTTCATACCATGCCACCAGTAAAGCTGTTTCAGATCATTATACATCTTTGTACTACCTGGGTGAACAGATAACCAACTGTTGTGAGCTTCATTCAAAATCATCTGAATCAACTCTGAATTCCTCAGGACACATATTTGGTTTTTGAATCTCAAACAGTCATCAGCAATAACTTTGAATTCTGAATCAGTATCTGTATCACACTAAGCTCGTTTTGCTAGTAGTTCATTATTAATCTTCTGGGCTTCACAAATTTGTTGAACAAATAACGGTCTTGCTTTCAATTCAGCTATTATCGAACCTTCGTCAGACATAGCCATATGCGCATTCATTGCGCGCAAAGCAAACAATGATTTTCGGCTTAAAGCATCAGCAACAATATTAGCCTTTCCTGGGTGATAGTCAATAACAAGCTCGTAGGCTTTTAGCAATTCTAACCATCGGCGTTGTCTCAAATTCAGATCTTTCTGAGTCATCAAGTATTTTAGACTTTTATGATCAGAATAGACATGACATTTCTCTCCGAACAGATAGTTAATGCAAATACAATAGCTGCCAACTCTAGGTCATGTGTCGGATAGTTCTTTTCATGTGGCTTTAACTGTCTCGAGGTATAAGCTATAACTTTGCCTTCTTGCATCAAAACACAACCCAAACCATTTAAAGATGCATCACTATAAATAAAAAATTCTTTGCCCGATTACGGCTGAACTAATATTGGAGCTTCAGTCAAAAGGTCTTTCAACTGATCAAAGTTCTTCTGGCACTTCTCTGACCACTCGAACTTTACATCTTTCTACAATAGCTTCGTCATCGGGGCTGCAATCATAGAGAAACCTTTCATGAACTGTGTATAATAACTAGCAAGTCCAAAAAAACTTCGGACTTCATAAACATTCTTCAGAAGTTTCTAATCAAGTATAGCTAAAATTTTACTCAGATCAATCCAAATACCTGACGCTGATACCACATGACCCAGAAAATTGAATTCACTTAACCAGAACTCACATTTACTGAACTTCGCATACAACTACTTATCTCACAAAGTCTATAACACAAGCCTCAGATGTTCGGCATGTTCGATTTCATCCCGAGAATAGATTAAAATTTCATCTATAAACACAACTGCAAACCAGTCCAGATACGGTCTGAAGATCCGATTCATCAAATCCATGAAAACAACAGGTGCATTAGTAAGTCCAAAAGGCATAACCAAAAACTTGTAGTGTCCATACCTAGTTCGGAAGGCAGTCTTTGGTACGTCCGAATCTTTAACTCGCAATTGATAATAGCTTGATCTCAAATCTATCTTCAAAAACACTGTAGCCCCTTTCAGTTGATCAAACAGGCCATCAATTTGTGGCAACAGATACTTATTCTTTATAGTCACCTTATTAAGTTGTCTATAATCGATGCACATTCTCATAGTTTCGTCTTTCTTTTTCACAAACAACACAAGTGCACCCCAAAGAGAGAAACTCGGTCGTGCGAAACCTCTATTTGTGAATTCTTGCAACTGAGATTTCAATTCTTTTAATTCTGTAGGTGCCATTCTGTACGGAGCTATAGATATCGGAGTCATCCCAAGCATTAACTCAATGCCAAAATCTACCTCCCGAATAGGTGGCAAACCCGGTAATTCCTCAGGAAACACATCTAGATACTCGCATACAGCCGGTACTGATTCAATGTTACTTTTAGCCACTTTAGTATCAAGTATGTAGGCAAAATAAGCTTCACACCCTTTACTAACATATTTTTGAGCTAGCATTGAAGAAATTACTGCTGGTAAACTATACAAATCACTAGATTTAATCCAAATAACCTCATCATTCTAACTCCGTAGATCAATGGTCGTTCTCTTGCAGTTCACAACAGCATCATGTAATGTTAACCAGTCCATACCCAGAATTATGTCGAACTCATCAAATGGAAGCAACATCAAATCAACCAAAAAGCACAAATCTTGAACCATCAAGGGACAATTCTTACACACTTTGTCAACCATAACACACAAACCCAAGGGGTTTGACACTCTAATCACAAACTCATTAGACTCAACAGGCAGAGTCTTGCTGAATACTAATGTCTCACACACATAAGAATGAGTAGAAATAGGATCAATCAATGCAATTACATTAGTATCATAAAAAGTGAATGTACCAGTAATAACATCTGGGGATGAGGCCTCCTCTCGCGCTCAAATAGCATAGGCTCTGGTAGGTGCACGAGCCTCAGATCTGACTGTCGTATCTTTATTTCCTCTCTGACTACCACTCGTATTACCCGCATTTCTAGGTGGTCTACCTCAAGCCATAGTATTACCTGATCTTGTGTTATGTACTAGATTTTCTTCAACTGACCCTGAGAAATCTCAAATGTAATGATCTGTAGATCCATATTTAAAACATGCTCGATCATGTAATCTGCAACTGTCAGGATTTCGTTTACCACAGTGTTTACACTCGGGTTGATTTGATCTAACATTCCCTACACTAGCTACCGAGGTAGCTCTCGAGCTCGCAGGTGGTCTATTCTGATCCTGTCTGAAATAGCCCGAAGGAGCTCTAGAGCGACTGAAACCATCTCAGAACTTCTATGTTATAGACTGGACTGGCTTACTGAATGATCTCTTACACGAGTCTCTAGCTTCAAAGTCGGTTTTTCTCTTCTCTTTCCCAAGCTCTTCAGCTTTGCAGGCTCGCTCAACCAGTACTACGAACTCTCTTATCTCAAGTATGCTAACTAATAGTTTAATGTCTTCATCCAGCCCATCTTCGAATCTTTTAAACATTATGGCTTCAGTGGAAACACACTCTCAGGCATACCGACTGAGTCTCTCAAATTTTCACTCATACTCTGTCACGATCATCCGACCCTGTTTTAGCTCCAGAAATTCCTTTTGCTTCTGATCAATAAACCTCTGACTGATATACTTCTTACGGAACTCAGTCTGAAAAAATTCCCAGGTCACTCACTCTCTTGGAACCATTCATACTAGGGTATTCCACCAGTGATATGCTGTGTCTCGAAGTAAAGATATGGCACACTTCAAACATTCATCTGGGGTACAGGACAGCTCATCAAACACATGGATAGTATTATCAAGCCAGAACTCAGCCCGCTCAGCATCATCATCATTAGTAGCTTTAAACTCTTCAGCCCCATGTTTTCTAATTTTATCAACAAGTGGCTTATACAATCTCAACGGATCACTTACTTGAGGTACAATAGGCATCGAAGATGGATTAGTCGGGGGTAGAGGTTGTTGTGCAGCTGGGTTAGTTCGGATATACTGTGTAAACCAGTCATTCATCATTTGGTAAAACGCTTGTCTAGCCTCTTCTTCCTGGTTACTCGAAATCGGTCAAGAATCAACCGACGATGTCCCTTGTGTGGGAGCAGCACTACACTCTCGACATCATCTGCTATACCTCTGTCGGGATCCATTTACGATATGAAATCATATTTCAAATGTCAGAAGTCATCACACTATCGTAGTATATAATCATGGCATGCATAGCTAGACTCATATACGCTACGTTAGTCCTAGAACTGACTAAACCATAGCTCTGATACCAAAAAATGTAACACCCTTAGCCCGTATCTATCGCCAGATTAGGGTTATGAGGTATTACCGATCATGTAACAATTCATACAATTATGCATTACAAATTACAGTTTGACATTAATATCACATCAATGGGTATAATCATTTCATATATCAGAACCTAAAAATTTTATCATTCATCACATAATATAAGTAAAATATACATCCAAGTACGTCAGCATCACTTATACATATGCCGAACATATAATTCATCAATTTCTTTATTGTTGAATATTAGACCTATTCTTAAATAAGTCATATGCTTGCATAGGTCATACATTAATGGAAAATAAATTTCATTATTAACCTCTTTATTCCTACATGTAGCACTATACTATTAATCTATATGAAATTCATATTTTGTACATTAGTAAAATTTAATGAATTTATTCGAACACATATATGTGCATGCATGAATAAAGACATCTAGTATTTTCGAATAGAGCTTAATAGTAATTCATACTTGTGGTTTAATAAATAACTAATATATAAGAGATGTAACATGTTACATGAAGGTCAAGTACATTACAATATTTTTATCTATACTACTTTCGAACACAATTAACAACTTTAGTATAAGCTCATATTATAACTAATTGAAAACTTATTTCATAATTTAGCAAACAATTACACATATAATTTAATTCAGTATAACATAACTAAATATGCCTTAATGTTTAAATACTAGTGTACATTTCCCTAGGTTCCAAAACCACACTTTAATAATTGAATTCATACTAAGAAAATGACAAAACAATCACAGTACATTTTCCTTATTTAATACCATGCAAAGCCGAATTACATTATTTAATCCACACACCTATCCAAAACTTTCATCACCGAATTACCAAAACAATCTCATGATCATTATTACTAAAACACATTAGATCAAAATAAGTATAATAAACAAAATTCACATGCATAATTTATCTTAGTATAATACACATCTAAGCTAGCCACATTCATACCACATCCAAGACTTATAATCAAATTCAATCCTCAAGCGCATGCCATAATTTATACCAACCCATGACACATAGAATAATAATAGAAAACGAGCTCGACCATAGTCTAGTCAAAATAAACTCAAACATATCACTTAAGCCATTTTTGCATGGCTAGATTATACACAACCAAAAAATCTAATATTCCAAAATGAAATCCAGCCTATACATGCCATAGTCCGAGTTCGACTGTTTAAATACAGAAACAGCAGATAGTGTGATGAACTTTGCTGATGATCCCCGAGCTTGTAACTTGAATCCAAAATATATAAAACAGAGTAACAAGATACACAAGGTAAGCTATCTCAGGTTAGTAAGCCATAAGCAAATAAACAGTTCAATAATATATCAACCTTTTTTATTAAATCGAGTTATATTATCATGACCAATGCTTAACATTAAACCCACATATAATATACAATGATACACTTCATACACCATTTCTTTCACCTTGATCGAATACTTTCATAAACTAATTAATCATTATCATTCAACTTTCGGGTCCATAATGTCTCCAAATAATCAAGCATGCTTATACCATTAAAATAAGTTCAAGAATCACAACATGACATTATGCACACATAATCTTTATTTGGCCGAATACTCATATAGTCACTTATTACGTTAGTAATAAACTTCTAAAGGCAATTAGTCATATTTTAACTTAGTACATATTCACTCAAATGCATAATCTCAAATATTGAAATAATATTTCATATACATATATTAATTATATAACCGAAAATACCTTAACATATATATATAAAGGTTATTCATGACATACTAACTATTCATTCAATAAGCCAAATATATATAGCATACACATTATCTTTTTTATTTGCACTATACAAGATTTACAATAAATAGTCAAGGTCTTTACTTAACTTACCTCAAGTAAGTAACAAATTAGTTCATACCTAGCATATAGCTCAATCAGCACATTCGTACTCGATTTACCTTTGCCCGATGAACCATTTGGAATTGGATAGGACACTTGGATAATCAGACAAATCTTACAATTCCAACATCCCAGACGTGGTCTTACACGTGATCACATATCGGTGCCACTGTCCCATACAGGGTCTTACTCGTAAACATATATCGAAATCACACATCGATGCGATGGTCTTACTCGCACACAGACATCGGAATCCTATATCATGACATATGTATCCTAACTATTCCTAAGATTCATATGAGGCTTTCAGACGTCGTAACTCGATTGAAACGAAGCCATAACTTAGTTGCCAAGCTTAACAACATTTGGCTATTACATTTATAAAGTCATATATTTCAATTTAGCATATATACTTTGCATTTAATTAAAATTAAATATGTCTATTTGCATATAAACTTACCTCAAACAACGAAAAATCGGTACGGATCGACTAGTCGACAACTTTCGTTTTCCCCCGATCCAAATCTGATTTCTTTGGTTCTTGGTCTAAACATATTCAAATTAAGTTCATTCAAACATATTTTCATTCAATTTAGTCCAAAAACACATAAATGGGAAAATTACCATTTTACCTCTGACATTTACAATTTTTACAATTTAGTCCCTATTGTACAAAACACAAAATATACAAAATTTCGAGATGCTTATGTTTGGCCGAATCTTACACATTACCATACAAGTCCATATAGTTCATTTATTTCACATTTTAGTCCCTCAAATTATTATTTTTTTGCAATTTAGTCCTAATTACTCAAAATCATCAAAAACTCCAATACAAAACATGTTAATCTAAAACATATCTTTCATTTTTCATCATCAAGCAACAAAAATCACAAGCTATCAACAATGGCACAACTCAAAATATTCATCAAAATCAAAAATTAAAGCATGGGTCTTAAAGATTACTAAGCAACGATTTAAAAAATGTAGAAATTATCAAAAACCGAGCTGAGCTCTTACCTTGATAGAGCTTGAATAAAGCCGAACCCTAGGTTTCTCTTTTTATTTTCTTTTGTTTTAGTTTCGGTGCAAGAACATAAAAAATAACATGAATATGGCTTATTTTATTATATGCTTATGTTATATTAACTTATTTTATTAGTTTACCATATTAACCTTAGTTTAAAACTTAATATTATCATATTTTAATGTCTTTTGCCGTCCACTTATTTTACTAATGGCTTATTTATCTCATAGAGGCTTCCATTTAAAAAGCCAAGTGCAATTCAGCCCCTTTTAGAAATAAACACCTAATTTACATTTTACGCGATTAAATTCTTTTATTTAATCAGACACCTAAACGACAAAATTAAATCACAAAAAATTTACAGATATAAATTCACACAAAATAAACACAGCAAATGATTTTAAGATTTTTTTACTAGAATTTGTGGTCCCGAAACCACCATTTCGATTAGGGTCTAAAACGGGCTGTTACAATTAGGGTGGTCCCGAAACCACCATTTCTTGGTCCCGTACGTTCTACCGGTGGCTGAGTTTTTTGGCATGTGTTGCATTTACTCATTAGCTTGTGTGAGTAGTACTGTGTAGTTATGTCTTAACCGTCAGCTTGTGTGAGCAAACCCAGAGATAGCTTGTGAGTGAAAATCTATATGAGATATGAGATAGAGATGGTTTCGACCATGTGTTGGCACATAGTGTGCGAGACTCCCGTGCATTCGATATTATTCTAAATGGTTCAACAGGAATGTACTGTTACAAGACGATATGAGTTCGATACGAGCTAATGCAGGTATATATATGAAATACATGGAAATGATGGTACATGATATATTGATATATTGAAATGGATGATATATGTATATTATGAAACGGTAAGATAATGGTATGTATCATGACATGTATATATATATGAATATCCTTGATATGTTGATACATGGTAATTATGTAAGTTGAGATGAGTAATGATCTCAAGTGTGACATGTTGAGAAAATAAGGTTATCAATGTTGAATTTATGTGAAATATGTTCAAGTACGTTAATACGTGTTGCTGTTTGATGCTTTGGCAAGTACCAAGCTGTTGGTTGAATGGTATTATGTTTAGTTATAAGTTGTATTGAAATGGTAAGTGCTGAAATGAAAATGTTACTGTACTCATGAAAAAGTGGTAAGTTTTAAATTATGCAAATTCTTATGAAATGGTTTATCATGTGATTAGTTCTAAAAGAGCTTTGTTTAAATACACTAGCTTGTGCCTATGGTTGATGATATGCTTATGTCTTGTGTATTATGCGTATGAAATGAGTGATGGAAAAGAGAATGATGAGTTAAATTGATGATATTATTTAAGCTAAACAAAGTAAATGTAATGGAAAGTAATGACATGCAAATGAAAGGAAGAAAATTGAAAGAGATTTAAACTTTTTATAAAATCCTACTTTGTTAGGTATGAAGGTATAAGTGATGCTGTGGAATTATTCAATTTGTGAGTTGTTGAATTTGGTTTCATGAATCGTGTGGTATCTATATATGATTATTCTTGATATATATAAATTTCATATGTGAAATGGATAGATATGATTAAAGTTTATATGAGCTTACTAAGCATTCATTGCTAACGTAGTTATTTTTCTTTACTTACAAACTTTCGGAAGCTCGATCAGGTTGGAAGCTCGTTGGAGATTTACCACACTATCCGGCGATTATATTGGTAGATTTTGATATCTTGGTTAAGGTTATAATGGCATGTATAGGTATTTCGGCTAATGTTAGCGTATGTGTTTTGGTTGTGGAAATGACCATTTGGTTAGTTTGCATTTTGGTCTTGTAATGGTAAAATGATATATATATTATAAGGTATACATAGGTAGCCTTGTAATGGTTGATATATGACTTGTTATGGTTGAATGATGGTAGATAGAAAAGTAGTCGAATGTGCATATTAGATATGACATATAACTTGTTGTAAATTGGTGTTTTGCCAAAATAAGCATATATGTATTTGATGCTAATGATTATGTGGTTCAGTTGGTACCAAATGGCATATTTTGGTAAGTGATTTACATGTTGTGTAATGATGCAAACTTAGTTATTTTGGTCAAATTGGGTACATGGTTATACATGTTTTAATGTTATCGTATGAGGTGCCTTTGAGCATATTGGTTGGATGTTATTATACCATATGTGTTTGGCTTGGTTATGCATGATTTTGGTGACTTTTAAGGGCTTATGTATATGTGAAAAAACGATTATAGGTACATGTTGAAAAGGGTGAGAAAAATGGCTTGCAAAATAGCCTATTTTCATCCGCACGGACGGAGACACGGGTGTGTGTCTTAGCCGTGTGTAACACACGGCCAGGTAGCACGACTGTGTGTGGCCCTATAGTTTTCAAAGGGTTGCAAGGCAAATTTTACACGGGCGTGTGAGGTTATTTCGTAGGGTACACGGCCTGGCATACAGACGTGTGGTTTAGCCGTATGACCCAAGTCAGTGAGTTACAAGGGTATGGACACAGGCTAAGATATGACCGTGTGTCCCTATTTCGAATGCCTACATGGCTTAAGACATGGGTGTGTCTCTTGGCCGTGTTAGTCACACGGCCTGGCCACACGGTCATGTGACCCCTGCAGTTGGTAAATTTTCATATTTTTCCTAAAATTTCTATATGTTTCTGATTTAGTCCCGATTTGTTTCTAATGTGTTTTTAGGGCCTCGAGGGCCCGTATAAGGGACAATATGTATGCTATTGGTTGGTTTTGCTATGATTGATGATATGAATTAAATGTTTTAAAAATTTTTATAGTTCTGATATGTAAACTCTAGTAATGCTTCGTAACCCTATTCCGACGACGAATGTGGGTTAGGGGTGTTACACATGGTCATGTAGCAAGCCGTGTGGTAAACATTAAAATTACCCTATAGGATGGGCATGATCGTGTGGCAAGCTTTGTAGATGGTTTTTCATCGTGTAAAAATAGAAGTACCCTAATGTAATAGTAGCACATGGCCGTGTGGTGCCCGTGTAGTCCACACACTCGTGTAGAAGATCGTGTTGCCCTAAACCTACATACAGTTTGCCCTGGTTCACTTGGTAAAGAACACACACCTTTCACCGAGGGTCTGATCGACATTCCTCAAACTTGATTTTGTTCTAATTCACCTAAATTCAGTCCTTCAAACTACATTTACATGCCAATCAATGGTTGGTTTCAAGATTTGACAAGATAATCAAATGATTTGGAAAGAACTGTAAATGATTGATTAATCAAATGAAAGATTAGCGTTGGATAGTAATATTACAAAAATACAAGATCTATTAATTGGAAACAAGGTGTACTTACTGTCTCTTAGCAAAGATTGGGATGCTATTGATGACAATTACAAAATCGAGAGAAAAATGATTAAACAGGGAATTATTTGATTCGGGAAAACAAAATAATCAATAACAATTAGGATGAAAATATGGTGTAAAGAAAAGAGAAAGAAAATAAAAAGAGAAGAAATAAAAAGATAGAGAGCAAAATCTATTAGGATTTGAAACGGGACAATATGAAAATCTAATTAGGAAAATGAGAGAAAAGATGGTGGAGTTCTAATTCTATTGGGATTTTGTGGTAGGGAAAGATATGAACTCTAACTAGGAAAGAATTGGTTAAATTCTTATGGTTTACAAACGCTAGGCAACACATGCAATTTTCCCCAAGGCTTGTCAAAATCCCAACAAAAGAGGGAGGGGGACTCAAACTTGGGTTTAGAGAGGTTCTAACACTTTAAGCATTGAGCCTATAACTTATTATTGCTTAATTTAGACATTTAATTGTATATTTTAATTTTTGGGGACTTTTCAAATTCCCAAAATAAAAGAAAGGAATGTGGGGTTTGAACTTGGAGCCTTGAAATTAATGCTCTAACTCTTTTACTATTAAGCCTTACGCTCATTTCTTACTTAATTTTATTTTCTAATCGAATATATTTATTTTGAGGTAGGCAATTGGATTGCTGAAAATAATAAAAATATTGGAATGAGAGAAGGCTCGAACTTGGATCTCTAGGGTAGATCCACCAACTCTTAACCACCAAGTTCAAAATTATTTTCTTGTTTAATCTAAATTCTTACCCATATACATATATTTTGAGGTATGAATTTACCCTAGTTTTCCAAAAATAATAAAATGTGATGAAGGGAGCTTAAATCTAGGATCTCTAGGAATAACTACATTACTTAACCACTAGGCTAAATACTCACTTTTGTTTAAACTTTTAAAACATTTATTCTTAAAATGAGGCGTGACACTTGCTAGGGTTTGCAGCAAAAATGTAAAAAATAAAATTGATGCGAGGGAAAGGATTCAATCTTAGATTTCCAAGACACATTCATTAACACTTAACCATTAGGCCAATAACTCATTTATTTTCAAATGCCCAAAGATAACCTTTATAAATCAAGGTGTGGCCACTCTTGGTTTCACAAACCTTGATTCTACTAACCCCCCTTCTGGGATGTGACAAGAAGATCTAAAAAATCGTCAAATTTTATAATTTTTTTTAATAAATTGAATAAGTTAGTGACATTAAATAAATTAGACTACTTTTTGCCTCAAGTGCCTTAGTAAACTTAAAGAAATAGTTAGGATACTATTGGCATGTCAATGGGGATTTTTGTGTACCTAGAGTTCTTTTGCCTCTGGGCTTAGCACTGTAGTGCTCTCTTGTGTGTTTGGAGGGATGTGTTCCATTGCCTTCAAGTCTAGCACTCGTTGCTCATTTGTGTGTCCAGCGATTTGGCACTTGGTGCCCTTTAGTATGTTTGGAAAGGACGTGATTTTGTACCTAGTACCATGTGCTTCTTGGTGTGTTTTGGAGGGAGTCTCGTGTATCTGAGTCATTTCCCTAGTATTTATGATGGGATATTTGAATCAAAATATTGATAATAAGATACGCCTAAGACTATAAATTTCAAATGTACTCTAAAGTAGAATATGTTAATGGATTAACAAGTTAACAAACTATGTGTTTATAATAAGGTTACTTAGGAGCCATAAGACATGGAATTATGTTTATAGTAGGGAAACAAATAAGGAAAAATTGACTTGCATAATGAAATCATAGCCATAAGTGTAACTCACATGTGGATAAGCTAAAAAGTTAAGATAAAAAAGGCTATAGACTTAGATTGGACAATATAGGTAATCTTGAACATGAATTCTCCATGCAGATTTTTAAAGAACTAATAACTAATGAGTTGAGCTCAATAATTTGGTAATTGAACTTGAATTTTCTAAAAATAGCAAAGTATGATGAAAATGAACTTTGAATAATGCATGCTAAGGGGCTCAACATGTATATTAGGATGGGATAAGTAAGCTTATCATTGAATATTTATTGAGCTTTTTAAGCTCACGCGTTAATGGTTTAAAGCGTGTAGGTAATGGGCTTGGTAAGAATATTAAGGTTCAAGCTTGGGATCTTCGCATCATATTACGATTGAGGTTGTAATATGTTTATATTACTATTATGTACAAGGATTGGCATGTACAGACAGGGTTTAACCTAAGTTTGAAAATTTTGATTTGAAATTCAAGTCGTTTTAATGTAATTATTTAAGCTTTTTTTCATTATTTGAATCGAATGTATTTATGCTTTTTATTTAGATTTTAAATGAGTTTGGAAAATGATTTTAATGTTTTGGAACATATTGAGAAATTATGGACATGTTTATGGATGATTTTAAGTGTTTTTGGGCTGATTTTAAGCTTCAACAGCCTAGGGTTCAGCGCACTTGCCAAAGGTATTGTACCCCAATTTGGCAGACTGCCAAAGTCTATAGTAAAGAGCCCTAGGAACTGATACCTAGACTCTAGGTGCTAATGCTGTAACACCCTGAATTTTCGGGTTAGAAGTTTTTAGGTTTTGTGGTCAAGGTCCGTGGGAAGGGAGCACTATTATGTTTAGTAGCGCGTTCAAGTGATAGAATGGGCTTGCTGGTCTGGTGGTTGTGTCGGTGATAATTTGTCACGGGGTTCTTGGTTCGAGACCTTGTGTGAGGGTTTTGGAAAAGTATTCATTTTTATGTTTTGTTGGTTAAATGGTAGTTTTATTTGAAGTTAAATTATTTAATCATTTTTTTATTTTTTTATTTTTATTTTATTCCTTCTTTCTCTACACTTTTTTCCCTCTCCTTCTCTGGGTTTTTCTTTTCCTTTTCTTTTTGGAAAAGGGTTGTGTGGTGGTTTCAGCAGAGCCTCAATTTTCCTTGTCCTCGAGTCAGGTTCTGGGCACATTCGATCACGAAATAGGTGTGAGTTTCAAAACTTGTTATTTTAATTGTGATTTGTAAATTTGTTTTTAGTAGAATATGACAAATCTTGGTGTCTTTCAGAAATTGATTGTTAAAGTTCGATAGTACTGTTAAATGACGAGGAAATCCACCTGGGTTGGTGTGCTTATGAGTTTCATCGACTGAGGGTCAATTTAGTTACTGAAAAAGCTTGCTTTTGTAACACTCCTAACCTGTATCCGTCGCCAGATTAGGGTTACGAGGCCTTACCAAACATAAGCACAGTTCATCACAATCACTTATTACAAATCATGCAGAAACTTATATCGACTTCTTTATAATAATTTTGTACCCAATTAGCAACCAATCACTCATCCATATAAGTCAAGTCTGCATATACAAAAAACATGACCAATATAAATCGAACATACATTGTTAATCATATTACAAAAATAATTCATGCTATAAAATTTAACAATATCAATATCATTATCTTTTGTCAAATTAAAATTTCAATTCAATTAATATGTATCAAACCTTACCACAAGTGTCTTATAAAATATTCATACATGAGACATTTTCAAACATTACCAATTAATTAAATATAATCATGTGCATTACTAATTCAAGTGCAATCCACTATAATATCATTAATTGTTTTCGAACATCAAAGACATTTCATAGCATATCTAATCCGAATGCTCAAAAACCAATCCAAACCAAATATGCTTAGCCATTTTAACTCATCACAAGACTATGTGCATAAGACCATATTAACTTAAACCATATAGCGCATAAGACCATATTAATTTAAACCATATAGTTCTCAACTTATAATATTCACACATTTGCATTACTTAACCAAACAAAAACCAACATGATTTTTATCACTTATAAAACATATACTAATCATGCTTTAGAAATTAAACATATCAATAATATTTATTTAATCATTTTACTGATCTCATTAACATAAAACATATCATATCGCATATACTTTTTTCTATTAGCCGAACATATTAACTAACTAACATGGCATTTGAACTCTTAAAATAATCATTAATCATAATCAATTTTCATGTACTCAACTTACAACAATACATTCATTTATAAGCTTTTCCAAATGCGCGTATTACCTAAGTTGAACTATACCTCATGGTTAACTAAGCAAAATTTACAAATACATACAAGCATATCTAAATGACCGAATTTCACTTGCAACATAACCAATTCATACATTGCTCACTTGACTAACATTAATCAATTTTCATGTAATTTAGTCAAATCACAACATGTCACTTCCATATGCTATAAATCATGCCAAAATTTCATATACACAACTAAATCAATTTATATATATTCGGTCATTTAATATGACTTCCATATAACAGTTAAAACATATCCATTCTTGCCATAATAAACCGAACATACAATAACATATATATATTTATAACAATTTGACTTTTACATCCCAAATCACCAAAATTCATGACATAGGCACATATGTATTCATTTATCTATCATCAACCAAATATAACAGCTCATCACTACCATTTCCCAAACTAATAAATAAACAAATTACAGTCAAAATGTAAATCACTAATAAACCATACCCAAAACACATCCAATAGCCAAACTTAATTAACTTGAGCCGAATTATAACAACTACAAATGCATATCATACCAATTAACAATCTTACCAAGATGAGCTAATTATAAACCATACTTATCATTACTTCATACCAAATCATATATCAAGGACACCATAAACATATTTCATGAAACATAATTCCAAACATGAACTTATACCATGACAGAAAATGCATAAACATAAGCATCATTACTAGCCATTTCCACATGACTTTACATATATACAGCTTCAAAATCGACAACAACAATCGGTATCCTATACATGCCATATGTTCAAAGCTCAAGCTTTAAGAATACCGAAATAGCAATCGATAGTGTGACAGATTTCCTTGACAATCCTTGAACTCGTAACTAGCTTCCAAAATCTATAAAAAAAATGAACGAACACGCACAGTAAGCTTAAATAGCTTAGTAAGTCATAAGCAAATACATTATTAAATGAACATTAGTATAATTATTTTAAGAAGGCCGAATACTCCCAATCTCAAACACATGTATTTATAATCACAGTTAAATAATTAATTTACATTATAATATTATACAACAACACTTACCTTTATTTCCAAGCTTCATATAAACTCAAACATACCTGAATTGTTTAATTTGAACTCACATCTGGTTTTACCGTATCATTGCCCGTTGAACCATTCAGAATAAAATAGGATACTCAGATAACTCGAAAAGCTCATACAATGCCAGCATCCCAGATGTGGTCTTACGTGTAATCAAATATCGATACCACTGTCCCAGACAGAGATTACACGAAATCATATATGATGCCTATGTCCCTATAACACCCCAAAAATTTATATTTTTGGTTCTTTTAAAATTTGACACAACAGTGTATCTGCTTTAGTGGTTAAAGTGTTCTAGGAGTGTCTGAGAAGTCTTGGGTTCAAGCCTTGGCTTGGGCAAATATTTTCTTTTAAATGAATAAACCTCTATCTCTAGTCAGTAGGCTTTTAAATAAATGTTAATAAAATATAGCAAAACGGGCCTACTGGTCTGGTGGTTAAGTGGAGTGTTAAGTGCTTAGAGGTCCGGAGTTCGAATCCCCGTGTTAATAAGGGATTTATTTTGCTGCTTGTGTCGTGTGAGTGTTTGAGTAGAGTGGGATTCTGAGTTGTGGAATGAGTGGGGAGTCAGGTGGAGCATTTTTAGGAGTAAATTGGGGGAATGGGGTAGTTATCGGAATTTGAATTTTTTTTCCAATTACCGAAATTTTGTTTCTTTTTCTTCAAAAAGGTCTCTACCAATTTTCTCTTCTTGTTCTTCCTTGCTGCCGTTTTCACCTTTCTTTTACTGTCAAAATTCTTGTTTTTCTTGCCTATCTTTTTTTTTCCAAATTCTTTCCCACTCAATTTTGTGTCATTCCTCCTTTGGCTGCGATCGTTTGGTAAGTGTTAGTTAATTAAATGTGTTCTATGGTTAACTATTATTAACTGTTCGTTGACAAGTGTCATTGTTTATGCCATTTACGATAGGGTTCAAAGCCTCGTAATCACTTAGTGGAGTGTTAGTTTTTGTGGGAACTATTATTCTTCGACTGAAGGTAAAGATTGGTCGTTTTTTGGATAAAAACCTCGATTTGAGTTCGATTTTAGATCACTATATAATCGATTAAATTAGTGTTATTTGTCCAACTATAAGTTCTGGAGTGCTTGGGGAACGTTTTAGCATCAAACGATACCAGGTGTGTACCCAAAACACTAAAAACGGGGATCAGTGAAAAGCTGAAAAAGTATTCTATCGACGCCACACGGGCGTGTGGTCGGCTGTGCACGTAAGACACGGTCATGTGATGGCCAGGTGGGCCGTGTGTGACACACAGGCTCTACCAATTTTGGTCGTGTGGGCCATAGGGCGTGTAAGCCCATACGGGTATACTATACGAGCATGTGGAATGTTAGGCCAGGCCCTGTGATCTACACAGCCAAGGCCAATTTGGGCTATGTGGGCCACATGGGCAGAGCACATGGGCGTGTGAGCCTAATTTACTGATTTGTCTACTAAGGTTCCACAGGTCGCCCGAGTCGATTGTGAACCTACTGTGGGGTCGGTAAGCAATGCTTTGATCCCTAATTGACTGAATGATGTATGTATGACTATTTACTGAGCAGGATTAAAATATTGCACCGAATATATGCATGACACTATGTGATAGCAGGCTATGATTGTATGTTGCATTGAATGGGGTTGGGATGATATATGTGGAGGAAGTGTATTGAAAGGCTTTAAGCCTAATATACTAGCAGCTAAGCTATAATTTACTGTCTACTGCCGCTTTCGGTACTATTTTGGAGTGTAGGGATGGGTAGGTTGATTATATCCCCACATGGAGTGTAGGGTTGGATGGAGATGGTGTGTAGAGGCTGGCTGGGTAGGACTTATTTACTGCATAATCTGTTACTGTACTAATTACTGATATTGTAATGGGCCAAGGCCCAAATGCATGACTGCTTATGTACTAAGATGGGCTTAGGCCCGAACTGATACTGTCACTAATTCTGAAAAGGGCTTAGGCCCAGACTGAGTTTATTTTATATATTGTCTATTTGTTTGCACAAGGAAATGTACACTGAGTTTACGTAAACTCACTTCTTCTGCTTAATCTGTGCAGGTAATCCCCAGACTTGACAAACCGGTGCAGCGGAGGACTTGGCGGTGGCCACACGAACCTAAACTTTTACTTCAATTATAGGTATTTAATTTTAAATTATACTTTGGGGTAATTTTGATGTAAATTGCAGAATTTTGAGACTTTCACTTAATTCGGGTTTTTATTTATTTTCATAGATTTGCAACTGCTAAGACGTTTGAGAACTCGATTTTTAAAAAGGAAAAGTTTTCTCTAAACACGCAAGTTACTTAAAACAATGTTAAAAAGCTTCCACAATGAATTGTGTATAAACGAATGACTAGATGAGAACGATTTTGGGGTTAACAAGGGTAAACGAATGAAAAATTATTTTATCGTAACATTTTAGTTTCAAACGCTATCATGTGACATCGCTAGATTCGGCCATAGCGTCTAGGCCGGGCTTGGGGTGTTACAGTCCCAAAAATGGTCTTACACGTAAATCTCAAGTCGATGCCAACGTCCCAGACGTGATCTTACATGAAATCACATGTTGGAATTCTATGTCATGACATATGTATCCTAACTATTCCTAAGGTTTGTACAGGGCTTTCGGACGTTGTAATCCGATCAATTCAAGCTCGTAATTAATTCTCCTTATATCAAATTCAGCATATAAACAAATATATTTAATAATTCAATTCGGAACTTATAATTCATATACATTCAAAATTAACGACATTTATTGACTTATGAACATACCTCGGACAGATACAAACGAACCAGAGCGACTATTCAACAACTGTTGATTTCCCCCGATCCAAATCCATTTTCCTCTTTTCTTGATCTAAATTAGTATAAATTAGACTTATTTAATCACATATGTACTCAAATTCACCCAAAAAAACACATAAAAGGCAATTTACACTTTAACCCCTAATATTTCACATTTTTCACAATTTAGTCCCTATTTCGCAAAACACAAAATACACATAATTTCATTAAACCCTAGTATAGCTGAATTTTACTAAGGTTCATAACAGCCCATTTCTTTCATTTATTTCACATTTTGACCCCTCCATTTACAAAATTTACAATTTAATCCTAAATAGACATTTTTACCAAAAATCACTTAATTAAACATATTAATCTAACAACATATTTTTATTTTCCATCGTCAAAAAACAAAAACCACAAGCTTTATTTAATGGAAAATCACAAAATACACATGGGCTAGCTAAAACACAAAGCAAAAATCTCAAAAACGTAAAAATTATCAAAAGCTGAGCTAAACACATACCTTAATCAAGCTTAGACAAGGCCGAACCCTAGGAACTCTTTTTCTTTTCTTTTTCTTTTAAGTTTCGGCAATGTGATGGAAAAGATGAACAAGTGATGCTTTGTTTTATTTTTATTATCATTATTAACATAATTACCAAACTATCCTTAATGAAATAATATAAAAACTTAATAATGGTTGTCCACTACCATCCATACTATCATTTAATGGCCTAATTTCATTTTAAGGCCTCCACATTAAAAGAACATAGCAATATAGCACTTTAACAAATAGCAAGCCACTTTTACAATTTACACAATTAAGTCCATTTATAAAATTAAACAACCAATCGGTAAAATTAATTCACAAAAATTTCACTCATGCATTCTAACATGCTATAAACACATAAAATATAATTAAAATATTTTTTTGACTCGGATTTGTGGTCCCAAAACCACTGTTCCAACTAGAGTCTAAATCGGGCTATTACAACTCTCTCCCCCTTAGGGATTTTCATCCCCGAAAATCTTAACAGCGAATAGGTTTGGGTAATGTTCTCTCATAATATCCTTAGGCTCCCACGTAGCTACTTCAACCCTGTGTCGGTGGCATAAGACTTTCACTAAAGAGATTTCTTATTTCTTAATTCTTTAACCTCGCGATCTAAGATCCGGATCGGTTCTTCCTCATATGTCGTATCAGATCGAATCTCAATCTCAGACGGGGAAATCACATGCAATGGGTCGGATCTATATCGTCTAAGCATCGATATGTGAAATACATTGTGAATCTTTTCTAATTCAAGTGGCAACAACAATCTATAAGCAACTGGCCCAATACACTCAATAATCTCATACGGCCTAATAAATCTCGGACTTAATTTGCCTTTACAACCGAATCGGAGTATTTTCTTCCATGGAGATACTTTCGAAACCACTTTATCCACGATCTAAAACTCAATATCTTTCTGTTTCAAGTCTGCGTATGATTTCTAATGATCTGACGTTGTTTTTAGACTTTCATGAATCACTTTTACTTTCTGTTTAGTCTCTTTGATCAAATTGACTCCATGTATCTTACTCTCACTGAGCTCAGGCCAATATAAAAGTGTTCAACATTTGTGACCACACAAAGCCTCGTAAGGTGCCATTTTTATACTCAATTGAAAGCTATTATTATATGCAAATTCAATTAGTGGCAAGTATCGTTCCCATGTACCTTCAAACTCAAGAATACAACATCTCAACATATCCTCAAGTATCTAAATAATCTGTTCGGATTGACCATCCGTCTGTGGGTGAAAAGTAGTGCTAAAGTGTAGTTTCGGACCTAATGCATCTTGCAGTTTCTTCCAAAACCGTAATGTGAACCTTGGATCTCTATCCGAAATGATAGAAATAGGTACTTCATGCAATCTCACAATCTGAGAAATGTACAACTCAGTAAGCTTATCAAGTGAATAATTTGTGCGAACCAGAATGAAATGAGCCAATTTAGTCAATCTATGAACAACAACCCAGATTGCATCTTTCTTACTCGGTGACAGAGGCAAACCCGATACAAAATCCATCGTGATTCTATCCTATTTCCACTCGGGAATCATAATTGGCTGAAGTAACCTAGAAGGAACCTGATGCTCAGCTTTAACTTGCTAACAAATTAAGCATTTCGAAATAAATTCTGAGATATCTCATTTCATAGCATGCCACTAATAAAGCTATTTCAGATCATTATACATTTTAGTACTACCCAGATGAACAGATAACCAACTGTTATGAGCTTCATTTAAAATCATCTCAATCAATTCTGAATTTCTCAGAACACATATTTGTCCTCTAAATTTCAAACAACCCTCAGCAACAACCCAGAATTCTCAATCAGTATTCAAATCACATTGAGCTCGTTTTGCTAACAATTCATTATACACTTTCTAAGCTTCTCAAATCTACTGCACAAATAACGGTCTCTCTTTTAACTCAGCTACAACTGAGCCATCATAAGATAGAGCCATATGTGCATTCATCGCACGCAGAGGAAACAGAGATTTTTGACTGAGAGCATCAGCAACAACATTAGCCTTTCCCAGATGGTAGTCAATTACAAGCTCATAATCTTTTAACAACTCTAACTATCTTCGTTATCGTACATTCAGATCTTTTTGATTCATCAACTATTTCAAGCTTTTGTGATTAGAATAGATGTGACATTTCTCACCGAACAGATAGTGGCGGCAAATCTTCAATGCAAACACAATAGCTGCCAATTCTAGGTCGGGTGTCGAATAATTTTTTTCATACGGTTTTAACTGTCTTGAGGCATAAGCTATGACTTTGCCTTCCTGTATCAAAACACGGCCTAAACCATTCAAAGATGCATCACTATAGGTCACGAATTCTTTACCCGATTCTGCCTGAACTAACATCGGAGCTTCAGTCAACAAAGCTTTCAAATGATCAAAATTGTTCTGACACTTTTCTGACCACTCAAATTTAACATCTTTCTGAAGCAGTCTCGTCATCAGAGTTGCAATCATAGAGAAACCTTTTACAAACCATCTGTAATAACCAGCAAGTCCCAAAAAGCTTCGAACTTCGGAAACATTTCTCAGAGGTTTCCAATCTAGTATTACTGAAATCTTGCTCGGATCAACCCAAATGCCCGATGTTGATACAACATGTCCCATGAAACCAACTTCACATAACCAGAACTCACATTTATTAAACTTCGCATACAACTGTTTATCTCGCAAACTCTGTAGCACAATTCTTAGATGTTCGGCGTGCTTGGGTTTATCATGAGAATAGATCAAAATGTCATCTATAAACACAACCACAAATCAATCTAAATGCTATCTGAAGATCTGATTAATTAAATCCATAAAAATAGCAAGTGCATTAGTAAGTCCAAGAGGCATAACCAGAAACTCATAGTGTTCGTACCTTGTTCAGAAAGTAGTTTTTGGCACATCAGTCTTAAACTCGCAGATGATAGTAACCTGATCTTAAATCTATCTTTGAAAACACTGTAGCCCCTTTCAATTGATTTAATAAGTCGTCAATTTGTGACAAAGGATATTTATTCTTTATAGTCACCTTATTGAGCTGTCGGTAGTCGATGCACATTCTTATAGTTTCGTCTTTCTTTTTCACAAATAAAACTTGTGCACTCCAAGGAGAAAAACTCGATCGTACGAAGCCGCTATTATTCAATTCTTGCAACTGAGCTTTCAACTCTTTTAATTCAGTTGGTGTCATTCTGTACGGAACTATCAAAATTGGAGTTGTCCCTAGCACTAACTCAATGCCAAACTCTACTTCTCAGATCTGTGGCAAACCCGGTAATTCTTCAAGAAACACATCCAGGTATCTGTACACTACTGGTACTGATTCAATCTTTTTTTCAATCACTTTAGAATCGAATACATAGGCAAAATAAGCTTTACAACCCATTCTCACATATTTCTGAGCTAACATCGAAGAAATCACTGCCGGTAAACCATTCAGATCATTAGATTCAATCCGAATTATTTTATCATTCTGGCATCGCAAATCAATAGTCTTCTGTTTCTAGTTCACAATAGCATCATGCAACATTAGCCAATCCATACCTAGAATTATATCAAATTCATCGAATGGAAACAACATCAAATCGGCCGGAAAACATGAATCTTGAATCATTAATGGACAATTCTTACATATTTTATAAACCAAGACACACCGGCCTAAGGGGTTCGATACTCTAATCACAAACTCAGTAGACTCTAAAAGCAGAGTCTTACTGGATACTAAAGTTTCACATACATAAGAATGAGTCGATCTAGGATCAATCAATGCAACAACATTAATATCATAGAGAGTGAAAGTACTAGTAATCACATTTGGAGACGAAGCTTCTTCATGAGCGCGGATAGCATAAGCTCTGCAGGTGCGCGAGCCTCAGATCTAATAGCTGCGTCTTTAGTTCCCCTCTGGCTACACTCACATTACCCATGTTTTTAGGTGGTCTACCTCAAGCTGACATGTTACTTGGTCTCGTATTCTGTACTATGTTTTGCTCAGCTAACTTAGGGCATTCACAAATGAAGTGATCCATTGATTCACATTTAAAACAAGCCCGATCATTCAATATACAATTGTTGGGATGTTGTTTACCACAATGTTTACACTTAGGTTGGTTCAGTCAGATGTTACCAACACTAGCTACTGATGTAACTCTCGAGCTCATAGGTGGTCTGTCTCGATCACGTCTAGAATAGCCCGCAGTAGCCTTTGAATGGCTAAATTCATCTCAAAATTTCTTTGATGCAAACTAAAATGACTTACTTAATGATCTTTTTCGTGAATCTTTAGCTTCAAAGTCAGCCTTTCTTTTCTCTTTCCCGAGCTCTTCAGCTTTCCATGCTTACTCGACTAGTACCACAAACTCTTTTATTTCGAGAATCCCAACAAGCAGTTTAATGTCTTCATTCAGCCCGTCTTCAAATCTTTTACACATTATAGCTTCAATCAAAACACATTCCCGGGCATATCTGTTAAGTCTCACAAATTCCCATTCATATTCTGTTAAGGTTATACGACCCTGTTTCAACTTGAGGAATTCTTTGCGTTTTTGATCAATGAATCTCTAACTGATGTATTTCTTACGGAATTCAGTCTAAAAGAACTCCCAGGTAACTTGTTCTTTTGGAACCACCAATACTAGTGTATTCCACTAGTGATGCGCAGAATCTCAAAGCAAAGATACAACATATTTAATACACTCGTTAAAGGCACATGATAGCTCATCAAACACACAGATAGTATTATCAAGCCAGAATTCAACTCGCTCAGCATCGTCATCAACAGTGGCTCTAAATTTTCAAGCCCGTGTTTTCTGATTTTATCAACCGGGGGCTTATTTAATCTCATCGGATCAATAACTTGAGGTATTATAGGTATCTGAGGAGGATTAGGCGGGGGTGGATGTTGTTTAGCAACTGAATTTGTGCGGATATATTGTGTGAACCATTAGTTCATCATCTAGAAGAAAGCTTGTTTAGCCTTTCCCTCGTGGCTACTCGTAATAGGTCTAGAATCAGATTGCACTACCCTTTGAGCTGGAGCGGATGCATTACTTTCCACATCATCTGCTACGGCTCATTCGGGATCCATTTACTATAAGAAAACACATTTTAATTGTCAGGAATCATCACACTATCGCAGTATATCAATATGGCATGTATAGCTAGACTCACACGCGCTACGTTAGTCTTAGAATTGACTAAACGTAGCTCTGATACCAATCAAATGTAAAACTCCTAACCCGTATCCGTCGCCAAATTAGGGTTATGAGGTATTACCAAACATAAGCACAGTTCATCACAATCACTTATTACAAATCATGCAGAAAATTATACCGACTTCTTTATAATAATTTTTTACTCAATTAGAAACCAATCACTCATCCATATAAGTCAAGTTTGCATATACAAAGCACATGACCAATATAAATCGAACATACATTATTAATCATAATAAAAAAGTAATCCATGCTATAAAATTTAACCATATCAATATCATTATCTTTTGTCAAATTAAAATTTCAATTCAATTAATATGTATCAAACCTTACCACAAGTGTCTTATAAAATATTCATACAAGAGACATTTTTAAACATTACCAATTAATTAAATATAATCATGTGCAGTACAAATTCAATTGCAATCCACTATAATATCATTAATCGTTTTTGAACATTAAAGACATTTCATAACATACCTAATCTGAATGCTTAAAAACCAATCCAAACCAAATATGCTTAGCCATTTTAACTCATCACAAGACTATGCGCATAAGACCATATTAATTTAAACCATATAGTTCTCACCTTATAATATTCACACATTTGCATTACTTAACCAAACAAAAACCAACATGATTTTTATCACTTATAAAACATATACTAATCATGCTTTAGAAATTAAACATATCAATAATATTTATTTAATCATTTTACCGATCTCATTAACATAAAACATATCATATCACATATACTTTATATTTCTATTAGCCGAACATATTAACTAAATAACATGGCATTTGAACTATTAAAATAATCATTAATCATAATTCATTTTCATGTACTAAACTTACAACAATACATTCATTTATAAGCTTTACAACATGCGTATATTACCTAAGTTGAACTATACCTCATGGTTAACTAAGAAAAATTTTACAAATACATACAAGCATATCTAAATGACTGAATTTCACTTGCAACATAACCAATTCATACATTGCTCACTTGACTAACATTAATCATTTTTCATGTAATTTAGTCAAATCACAACATGTCACTTCCGTATGCTATAAATCATGCCAACATTTCATATACACAACTAAATCAATTTATATATATATTCGGTCATTTAATATGACTTCCATATAATAGTTAAAACATATCCATTCTTGCCATCGTAAACCAAACTTACAATAACATATATATATATAACAATTTGACCTTTACATCCCAAATCACCAAAATTCATGACATAGGCACATATGTATTCATTTATCTATCATCAACCAAATATAACAACTCATCACTGCCATTTCTGAAACTAATAAATAAACAAATTACATTCAAAATGTAAATCAATAATAAATCATACCAAAAACACATCCAACAACCATACTTAATTCACTTGAGCCGAATTATAACAACCACAAATGCATATCATACCAATTAACAATCTTACCAAGATGAGCTAATTAAAAACCATACTTATCATTACTTTATACCAAATCATATATCAAGCACACCACAAACATATTTCATGAAACATAATTCCCAACATGAACGTATACCATGACCGAAAATGCATAAACATAAGCATCACTACCAGCCATTTTAGCATGGCTTTACATATATACAGCTTCAAAATCGACAACAATAATCAGTAGCCTATATGCCATATGTTCAAGGATTAAGCTTTAAAAATATCGAAAAATAGCAATCGATAGTGTGACGGATTTCCTTGATGATCTCCGAGCTCGTAACTAGCTTCCAAAATCTATAAAACAACAAACAAACACACACAGTAAGCTTAAATAGCTTAGTAAGTAATAAGAAAATAAATTACTAAATGAAAATTAGTATAATATTTTAAGGAGGCCGAATACTCCCAATCTCAAACACATGTATTTATAATCATGTTTAAACAATTAATTTACATTATCATATTATACAACAACACTTACCTTTATTTCCAAACTTCATATAAACTCAAACATACCTGAATCGTTTATTTCGAACTCACATCCGGTTTTACCTTATCATTGCCCATTGAACCGTTCGAAATCAAATAGGATACTCAGATAACTCGAAAAGCTCGTACAATGCCAATGTCTCAGACGTGGTCTTACTTGTAATCAAATATCGATGCCACTGTCCCAGACAGGGTCTTACACGAAATCATGTACGATGCCTATGTCCCAGACATGGTCTTACACGTAAATCTCAAGTCGATGCCAATTTCCCAGACGTGGTCTTACACGAAATCACATGTCGAAATTCTATGTCATGACATATGTATCCTAACTCTTCTTAAGGTTTGTACAGGGCTTTCAAGTGTCGTAATTCGATCGATTCAAGCTCGTAATTAATTCTCCCATGCTTATATCAAATTTGACATATACACAAATATTTTAAGTAATTGAATTCAGCACTTGTAATTCATATACATTCGAAATTAACAATATTTATTTACTTATGAACTTACCTCGGACAGAGACGAATGAACCGGAGCGACTATTCAACAACTTTTGATTTCCTCCGATCCAAATCATTTTTCCTCTTTTCTTGATCTAAATTAGTATAAAGTAGACTTATTTAATCACATATGTACTCAAATTCACCCAAAAAAACACATAAAAGGGCAATTTTCACTTTAACCCCTAACATTTCACTTTTTTTACAATTTAGTCCTTATTTCATAGAACACAAAATACACATAATTTCATTAAAATCTAGTATAGCCGAATTTTACTAAGGTTCATAGCAGTCCATTTATTTCATTTATTTCACATTTTGACCCCTCAATTTATAAAATTTACAATTTAATCCTAAGTAGATATTTTTACCAAAAATCACTTAATTAAACAAATTAATCTAACAACATATTTTTTATTTTCTATCATCAAACAACAAAAACCACAACCTTTCTTCAATGTAAAATCACAAAATACACAACCAATTTAAAAATTCAAGCATGGGCTAGCTAAAACTCAAAGCAACAATCTCAAAAACATAAAAATGATCAAAAACTAAGCTAAACACATACCTTAATCATGCTTAGACAAGGCCAAACCCTAGGAACTCTTGTTATTTTCTTTTTCTTTTAAGTTTCGGTAATGGTGATGAAAAAGATGAACAAGTGATGTTTTGTTTTATTTTTATTATCATTATTAACATAATTACCAAACTATCCTTAATGAAATAATATAAAAACTTAATAATGGCTATCCACTACCGTCCATACTATCATTTAATGGTCTAATTCCATTTTAAGGCCTCCACATTAAAAGAACATAGCAATATAGCACTTTAACAAATAGCAAGCCACTTTTACAATTTACGCGATTAAGTCCATTTATAAAATTAAACAACCAATCGGTAAAATTAATTCACGAAAATTTCACACATGCATTCCAACATGCTGTAAACACATAAAATATAATTAAAATATTTTTCTGACTCAGATTCGTGGTCCCAAAACCACTGTTCCGACTAAGGTCTAAACCGAGCTGTTACAATTTTCAGGCTGTTTAGGGGTGTTTTCGTGTGTTGGTTCACATGACCGTGTGGAGTTAGGATTTAGGGTTTCTGGGAAAAATTTGGTTCCACACGGCCTAGCCACATGGTCGTGTGGTTGATTTGGGGATTTTTATCGTTTTTCACACTACCGTGTCCCTTGGGAACACGGGCTTGTGTGTTTAGAAATTATGGTTTGAGCAATTTAGTGCCACACGGCCTGGTCACACGGTTGTACGGCTAATTGGGGATTAGGGATCCACACGGGCGTGTGTTTTCGACACACAGTCGTGTCTGGTGGGCACACGGGTGTATGAGACCCTCACATGGCCGTGTCAGCCCTGTATTTAAATTTAGTGCAAATGGACAAAAAGTTACACAGCCTATTCCCACGGCCATGTCCCTGGTCTACACGGGTGTGTGCATTAGTCACACGGCCATGTGCCTTTCTTCACACGGGCGTGTGCCTCTACCACACGGCTGTGTGCCCCTTTTTGTACGGGCTTTTGTCCCACACGGCTTAGCCATTTCCACACGGCCAAAGCACACTGGCGTGTGGTTTAAGTCACTTAATTGGTTCTATATGCATTTTTTATCTGAATGTGTGTTTGTGTTGGTGCTCTGACCTTTAGCTAAGTTTAGTGAGGGTGTTCTAGGCTCGATATCTGTGTTGATTGTATGTGATATATGATTTTGAATCTAGTCTGTGGGGTATGTAGTATATTTGTTCCATCTGACTGACTATGTAAATGTCTTTGTTCTCTGAATTCGTGTGCATGCATACACTTGCATAAAGTTAAGGATTTTGGGTAGGTTTATAAAGAAAAGGGAGTCTAATTCTGATCTGATCTGGTAGTTCTACTGTAATTTATCGTACATCGATTTATCGCACTATACTGCATGTACGTCAGCTTTGCTGCATATTTTTATCTAAGTGACTTAGTCCATATTTTTTGTGTATAGGGTTGGATGGGCCCTCGAGGTCCTATGTGGTGTGTTTCGGCTGGATGAGCTTAAATAGCTCTTATGGGGTATGATCGGGGGACGGAGAGGTGTGTTGGCTAGATGGTTGGGTTTATTTGACAGCATTTCATCCATGTCTATTTGTATGTTCTGGGTGTTTGACTGTTGACTGTACTCTGTCTGTCTATTTGTGAATTGACGTGAGTGCCATTTATGTTCTGTTGGGACTTTAGTTCCAAATTTCTTTCTGACGCGGTGTTTATCTATAAATCTGATGCAATACTTATTTGAATTCTAAAAATGTCTTTTTGTCTTGTTTCGATCTCACACTGAGCTCAAGTAGCTCATCCCCTCTCAGTGTTTCCTTTTCAAGTACTCTTCCATTTTCTGCGACTGGACTCGACAAGTCGAAAGTCTCAAAAGCATCATCTTGTTCTTTAACTGGTTAATAAAGCATTACTTTAAATCTAAGTTTTTGTAAATGTTTTTGGATTGTAACTTCTGTTTAACACTGTAGTATAAAATGTTTTGAATTAAATTACTTTGCGTTGAATATTGGGATTTGATAATTAAGATTTATAACTAAAATTTTACCTAGATCACTTCAATGATCAATGTAACATCCGGAATTCAGTCTAAACTTCTAGGTCGGGTTTAGGGTGTTACAAAGACATAGGCTCTTGGATAAGGCCACTACATTGTTTTAGCCGTTTTGAGCCCTTTAAGGCTCGTAATTGACCTTGGGCACCTCCGATCACTCGAAAAATATTTCTAAATGATTTCAAGTTTATTTTAAAATATTCAAAAATGATTTTATATTATTTTTTACTATTTATTCAAACTATTTGAAAATTTAACTCTTGATAAAACTTTTATTTTTCTTAACCTGAATATCCTTGTTTTAAGCCAACGAGCTTCAACAACTATTTTATGATTTGGATGTGCCCTCGTAAGTATGAAATGACCAATAATTATTCCAAATCGTATTTGATTCTTTCTTAAATTGTGGAAATTGTTTTGGAAAATAAAATTTAGATTTCAAAATTTTAGCTTTGAAATTTATGATTTATGAATTCATTATTTCCAAATTCTTTGTTTTTTAAATACAAATATTTGAAATTCTAGATATTGAATTATTTTAAATTGATTGTTTAGATGATTCAAATTTGGATTTGGAATTTAACTAATTCTATGTCTTAAAAGCTTTTTTAATTAAATTATTTAGGAGGATTTTGAACATGGTCGTTTGAACCGGATCAAACTAATCGGTCGGACCGAGAATTAATCAAGGTACTGGTCCAGGATTCTCAGCTCGAAGAAAGGCATTAGATCGATTGGTCTAGGAACTAGCACGAGCCAATTGAATCAAACAGAAAATCAGTTGATTGGACGGTTGGACCAATTGAACTAGAATTTCTTCATTTTTTTACTTTTTTATTTTTATTTAATGTAACTGGGCAGATTGGTCAAACCAATTGTATTAATCGAACTAGTTGTATAGTTGAACCAACAAACTAAAAGCTTAACCGATTCAATCCTCGTTCAGTTATGAAAACTTTGAATTTGAATGAAAATTATTGTTTCTATTTTATTATGAACAATTTAGTATGGAACTAATTGCTTTTGTATATTCTTCCAAGGAATTTTTTTTATAAATTACAAATTGCCCAATAGAGTGTAACTTTCCCATTTTATATTTTTCATAAATTTTTTGGTTAAAATATTAAAAAGAACTCTCTATTTCAAACTTTAAGTTAAACGAATTGAGTTATTCGAGTCAACTCAATTTTTTTCAACTTTCGAGTTCGAATCGAGTTTAATTTTCGAATTCAAATAACTCGAATAATTCGAATAAACCGAATACCAAACTATAAAATTTTACATTTTTACCTCAAACCTCAAACCTTTTTACTTTTCCCCCAAAACTTTTACTCCCCTCCCATCCTACCCCACTACTCCAAACCCATTTCTCCCCCAATTTTTTTTTGAATATTTTCCCCCAACACATTTACTTTCCTCCCAAAATTTTACTCCCCTAACCCTAAAAAAAATTTATTTTCCCCCTAAATATTTACTTTTCACCATTTACCCCCAATAAAAAATCATCCAAAAAATCTCTAAACCTAAATAGTAATAATGTTATTTATATCTACTATTTATATCATTAAATTAAATTTCACATTTTGTCCTATTTATATTACTGAATTGTTTAATCATATTAAATCTTTATAAATTTTTGTTAAAATTGAATTATTGATGATGCCATAAATATTTTAAAAAAATCACATTTTTTATATTTAATATATTTTTAAATTTCAAAATACGTAGTAACAAAAATCAAAAGATAACTGAAGCAACTAAGCAAGCAAAGAAGTTAACTCGTATATAAAAAGATTAATAAATAAATTATGAGGAGATGAAAGTTAATAACAAATTTGATTGCAGTGGGTGATAGTTTACAAAGACCCAAAATTAATTTTTAATTTAACTCGAACAAATACTTCGATCCAATTCGAATTCCATCTCACTCGACTCGATTCGAGAAAATTTCAAATTGAGTTAGGATGATAAAATAGGATTAATCAACTTGATTAACTCGAAATTTTTTCATTCGATTCGATCTAACGCTCACCCCTATTTTATAATTTAATAAAATCATATAATTTTATTTGTATTTAAATAAGTTGACTTACTTAGGTGTAAATTAAAAGTGATGGGTGTATAAATTAAATATTTAGGGTTTATAAATTAAAACTGTGGAAATTATGGTATAAAATAGAATTTTGAATATTTATATTGTATTAAATTTAATGCATGAAACTTCATTATTGTTTTCAGAACCAAACTAGATCGACTGGTTAGGCCTGTTGGATTGGAAACTGATTGAGGTACTAGTCCGAAATAAAGGGCCAGACTAGCTGACCTTTGAACCGGTTGGACCAATCGAATTGATTCAACTGGTTTTCTCAATTTTTAATTTTTAATAATTTATTCAATCAAATCGGTTGGATCAGTCAAACCAATAGAACCGAAAATCAGTGGTCTGATTGGTTCACCCACAAATCTAATCTAAAAACCTTGAATTTCATTGATGATATATTTTAAATAAAATTAATTACTTATTATTTGGGTTTTGAAGGAAATATGAAAGAAGAGAGAATAAAAAGGTTCTCGTGTTTTTTAATCAATTTGAAAATTTGAAAATTTCAAGTTCTAAAATAGATTTTAGAACTAAAAATTTAACTCTTATGAAATTAGACTTGGATTTGCCCATATTCAAATCTAATTTTTTTATTTGTTATCCAAACAAAGAATTTAGATTTTCAATTACAAATCCAAAGTTTTTTTTTTAACCCAAATCACGATTTCCAAATAGACCATCAAGGAATTTTATAAAGTAGTAAAATAGTTTTTATTAAAAGATTTTTTTCATTTAAATATGGAGTGTTTCATTAGCAGTTCCTACTCGTACTGTATGTCGAGACAGATAAGAGGTATTGCATTTACCTTTCACTAGACTAATAGCCTAGCCTATTCTTGATCCAACCAGCCTAGTTAGGTTTAGATAACATGTGAAAAATAAAATAAAATAAAAACACACACACACACACAAATTTTTACGTGGAAACTCTTTCGGGAAAAAATCACGGGCAGAGGAGAAGAAAATTCACTATGTCGAATTCGAATTGTTTACAAGAGGAATAGACTATGTCTATTTATAGGCTTGTAAAACCATATTCTAGTAAAACTAAAACACTTTATTCTAATCAATATCAAATAGATAGAATTTAATAAGGTTTAAAAAACCTTATTCTAAAATAAAATAAAAGAAGTGTAATTCTGTATGGATTCTTCTTTTATTTTATTTTACCACTATATTTTATTTAAATAAGGATTCGGGTCACTTAATTCTAACATAATATTAAATTTTAAAATTTTTTAATATTTTAAAAAATTCTTTTTTTTTAAATTTAAAGAGTTATTATTTTTTCATAAATTTTTAATTTTTTTTAAAATTTTTAAATTTTTTGTTTAAAATATGAAAAAATAATTTAAATTTTTTAAAAGAAAATTGACATACTTTTAAAGAGTGAAGCAAATTGACAAACGTCAAATGTAAATGTTGAGGGTCAAAAGAGTTCAAAAATTATAAAAATCAGTTGACCCACGAATCAGTATGAACTAGTTGAACTGGGTTAAAAAACTACTTGAACCAATAGTTGAACCAATTTTTTTTATTAATTTGTTTGCTTTAAACCAATCGAGCCACTCCTTTTGAGAACCAAGTGATCGAACCAATTCGAAATTGGTTCAACTATCGGTTCAATCAGTTTTTAGTTCGGTCCAACTAGTCAGTGTTGGCTTGCGAGTCAATCGATTTTTTATCTCTCCTTGAACTGATACCATCTGGTTTCAGTCCAACTGGCCGGTCTAGTTTGGTTTATATAACATTAAATTTTAAATTTTTTTATATTTTAAAATCATTTTATTTTTTATTTGGAATTTGAAAGAGTTTTTTTTTCATAATTTTATTTTTTAAAGATAAATTTTTAAAATTTTATGTTGTTATTTTAAGTATGAAAAGAATTATTTTTTAAAATCTTTTATGTACTTTAAATGGAAATGACTAAATTGACAAAAAATTATAAGTGTTAAGAGTTAAAAAATTAATTTTCCTTTAATATCATTAACTTTAACAATAAAATTAGATGAAAGGACGGAAATTTTTAAATAAAAGAATATAGAAATTCAATGTCTCAAAATTAAAATTCTCAAAATTAAAATATAAAAATTAAATTTTAAATTTCAAAAAATAAAAAAATTAACAGATTTAAACCTTGATTTTATATCTGCAATTCGCATGCAAATGATTTATTTATTTATAATAATGTAATTAAACTTTAAATTTTATCATCTTGTATTTGCTTACAAATTTATTTAGTATTTTTAATTAACTTGCTTGAGAAATTTTTCAGGTTATATATTTAAAATTATTAGTCTAGTTAAGAATCCATATAATCAACTGAAGATTCTCCACTAATTTTAACCAATTATTATAAATTTAATTTATATAAATAAAATTTAATATATGATTATTATATAATAAAATTTAGTTGGAAATTATTTTTTATTATTAATGAAATAAATTAGAAGAAAAATTTTGAAAACCCCAGCGTTAGTGGGGGTATTTAATTCTAGTGACGAATTATCTAAACAGAAAGGAAGTTGCACAATAGTTGCACTATTCTAAAGTCGAAAACGAAAAGCATATATTATAATCTTCGATAAAATTATTATGGAATCCCTTATATTAATAATTGAATTATATTTTGTTTTTATATTAAAAAATTAAATAAATTAATCTCTATACATTAGATTAAAGAATAAATTAATTTTTTTGTTAAATTTTTTTATATATACAATTAAAATTGGTCCTTATATGTTTGTGTAAGGTGCACATAACACATTAAATATTATTATTTAATTATTCTGTCAATCATATCAATTTTTAATAATAAAAATAAATAAATTTTTAAATGAAAAATATTAATTTACTTTTGATCTAATTAATAGATTAATTTATTTACTTTTTAGATAAAAGGTACTGAGAAATCTAATACCTAATATAGAGTCTCTTTATATATTTACCCATCAAATTGTGGTTTCATAAAAAGTTGCAGGCCAAGTAAAAGCAACTCATAAAACATTGGGCGGTGGTGGTGGATATTTGATGGCATTCTTAACAAGTTTTCTTGAAGCAGCATCACCAAGATCAATGCCACAAATATCCGACAATCTAATGAGGTACAAAAGTACATCTGAAAGTTCTTCCCCAAGATGTTCTTTTTCTGATTCCTCCCAATTTGGCAACCCTTTGTCCACTTCTCCTCTCCATTGGAATATCTCTGATAGCTCCCCTACTTCTCCAACCTACACATCCATAATTGAAAAAAAAAAAATCATTATTCGGACTGAGGTGAGTGTTGGGCTCAGTTGTTTTTTTTTTCTGTCGTATACCTTGTTTTTTTTTTGTCTATACTAGATTTTTAAATTCGGGTTTTATTTTTATTTTTTAAGAGTTGGCATAGAATCTCACTAAAGTTAAAATGATAAAATATTTTTTTGTGGACCTTAGGCACTTCTGAAAAATTTCATGAACCTCTTTAAGCTCTTCCTAAAATCAGGAGACAAAAATTCGAGATTAAACTGAGTGTAGACATCCCAGAAATAATACCAACAATTCGAGATCCGAAGCAACTACTCTGAAGATGAACTTTAAATATTTCTCACAATAAAAAAGTCCATTCCCCTTAACATACCTTGTGTGTCAAAAAAAAATAAAGAGTTTTGGGTTTCAAGAGCAAAAAGAGACTTTTACTTGAGCATGTTGCTTTGAGACATTCTAAATCAAACATGCTGAGTATGAAAAAGGAAAACGAAAAGAAAAAACTCTAAACCAAACATTTTTCCCAATGGCTCCAATAATGAGATGGCATCCACCTTGTTGTCTTTAAGTAAAGTACTTTAACAGCAGATAATGGCCTAAAGCATAGCCATATCTATGTTCATGGATATTGAAGTGGGTTTGATATTGTTTTATAGATGAAATGTAGTAATTAAATAGGAGTAGTACTGAATCGATTACCATAGCAAGAAGTAGATTCCTAGGACTGTGGTATTTCTCCCAATCTCTGACCCTGGCAAAATCCTCAAGCTTCTTTGAGAGATCCTTGAGACTAATGTCAACCACTCCCTCTTGTGCATTCTCTTTCTCTTCTCCCATGCTTTGCTTTCCCTGGTTTCTTTTTTTTGGCTTCTTATGGTTTAAGATGGGTGATTTATAGCTTTGAAGGTGGAAGTTTCGGTACAATTGTGTTCTCAAGTACTAATTTGTGCATAACTAATTTGCATTTTTAAATTGAAAAGCAAAAATGCTTCATTCATGGTTTAAACATGAGATTCGTTGCTGCCCCACGATACACAAAATGGCCAACTTCACACTACCTGAACTTATAGTTAGAATAATCCCTTTTAATCATTTCTTAGAAACATTTCTATTTTATTTTGTGAATGAAAAAAAAAATCTTGGAATAAATGGAAATTGAAAGCAAGGCTTTCCTTTCTCACAATCTCTTCTGATCATTGGGTTTAAAGATATGTAAAAGAAAAGTAGATGCTATATTCTGATGCATCCATGAACGTTTATAGCCAAAACCCTTGAGCAAATGACATCAAGTCCCAATAAACTCTACTATAAACCAAAGTATATATATATTCAAATTTGGAGATGATGTTGATTTCACAGGGTTTGAACTCTAAATTTAGATGCGAACGTGCAAATTCCCTTTTTACCACACCGACAGGTTGTCGGTAATGTTTATCTCAACTGGTTTTATCCATCAAATGCGAGTAAAAATACGTATTAACCATTTTAGGCTTGTCATTACAATCAGTAATCATCCCGATGAATTCAAGGTTATCACTTTAAATCATTCTACATTCTTCAAATCTGGGCCATCCATTAAGTTTGCCTACAACCCTAATGACGTGGAATCCTTTCAAGACTGAAACCAATCCCTTCTGTTCTCCAATCTCCAGCTCTTTACTTATGAGTTTAGAGTTTAACCTCCACTTCAAGCATCAATTTGGGTATTCTTAACCAAGAAGTTGTAATCTTCGGTTTCGATAAAGTTGTGAAGCCATTTAATGGTGGTGTTTTGGAAGACTATTTGTCAATTGAAGTGGTGGATTTGCCTCCTATAAATGACTTTAAATTCGAGAGGTGTTGAGTGATATTAGTTCGGTTTGATAGGATTTTTAATTTTTTTTTTGAATTATATATAATAATTCAATTCCATTCTCATTTTTTTTATATTGAGTTTCTGATTTTGAAAATTTTAATTTATTTTGATAAAATAAAATTGATTTGATAAAGCTCCAAAATTTTTATCATAAGTATTTTTAAACAATCAACAAAAAGTAATCAATAACTTTTATATAGTATCTTTTTAGAAAATATGTTTTATATAGAATTTTAACTTATTTTCATTAAATTAAATATAAAATATTTATTTTTATATCATAAAAATTAAGTATAAATTAAAAAAATATATAATTTGATTCGATTTGAAGTGATGAATTTTTTAACTAATATTTCATAAATCATCCAATCGCTTCAATTCACGTTATTTTTTTGTTTTCATTGCTCAATCCCAAGTATTCCAAAGGAAATTAGAGGTGGTGTGGAGGTAACAGTGATAGTGGCAATGAGGAAGTAGAGGAGAAAAAACATTAACGTTCATGTATTTTTTGAGTTTATTATAATTATTATAAATTTTAATTTTTTTTGAATGGTAAAAATGTCAACATGGCTTTACAAACAGACAAGAACTAGGAGTAGCACAAGTGTCTAATAGAGGTAGAGCGTAAATTTTGCATGAAAAATAAATTAATATAATATATAAATTTGAGAGTTAAATTTATTATTATGTTATATTTAAAATTATAATTTTTTATTATTTAATTAATAGAAATTTATTAAAAATTAAAAAGTTGAATAGTTGAGTAATTGTTTTGTAAATTTTTATAGTTATATAATTAAAAATAAATTTATTAATAATTAAGTAATTAATAATGTAATCTTTCAAAAATAAATTTAAGTATAAATGGAAAAAAAATTATATAAATTCCCTTGAGATAAGAAAGGACGGCCCCATGATTTATGTGGTGAAATGGAGTGAGGAATTTACATCAAACATAATTCGGGAATCTTATGCCTTTCTGTTTATGGTTTAACCTTTCTTCTTAGTTTACAACCCTTTTCATGATAATGGCATCTGAACTGAAGCTGAATTTATTGTTTTTATTTTTTGGCAACTTGTTAGTATTTACTACTTTCAATCAAAGCAGAGATTCTGATCAATTAAGATAGCTTGGAATTTTAGTATTCCTTCCCGACCATCTTCCATTATTCAAACTTCTACTTTCTCATTAGATTTTTTAAGAGCTTTCGGTAAGATTCAAAGCTCTCAATTGTATGTTCATTTTATTACCAAATATTTCTTCTTAATATATATTTTTTAATTATTGAAACTATTAAATCTTTTATTACAAGTGTTGATAAAAATGTTTAAAGGTTGAATTAGCTGTTTAAATATGAATTTTTTTTAAAAGAGTTTAAAAAAATTCATTTAAAATTGGTCAAGTTTGAATTCCAATATTTAAAGTTTGAGCTCAATCTGACTCATCTAATTTTTTAACTATGTAATATTTTATTTTATTTTTATGTATAATGTCATTTATATCACATAAAAAATAAATCTACAATAATATGTAGTATTATAATGCTAAGATAAAAAAATGTAAATTTCTCTATCTTTAAATATATTAAATTATTACCTTTATTAAAAAATTGAATTAAAAATAGAGGAGTGAATTTAAAATAAGTTTGATTAGTGCTTCACAAATATGAATAAATTTGGATAAAATTTAGAGTATTTACTTTGAATTGAGTCAAATTTAAATAAGTATAAAATATATTAATATCATGCGTAAACGTGATTGAAACTTGATTCAACTCGAGGTAAGATGACCTCTAAAATTGACTTTAAATTTATATCCCATACGAATATGTTAAATTTTTTTATTCTACAATTTTTAGATATTTTAAAATTTTTTTACAAGAAAAAGTCGGAATTACGTTAACGGGAATCTGATTCTATCATTAAGTGGCTAATTAAAAGGAACAAAGCTCCATAGTTAGATTAAAAAACATTATCTGAGGTCAAGTGTATATCCTTTTGTTATTAAATTTTATATTTTCAATTATTAAACCCTCAAATCTTCGGTATTTGACATCCAGGACGAGCGTCAAACAAATATGTAATATAAGTAAAATTTTTCATATGACAATTGTTATCATATTCTTATATCCACATCTAAATTTATATTAACATTTGAAGATGCAACTAAAATCAGATTCTTTGCCGTGGTTAATTAAAAAAAATAAATTATTTTAAAGGGGATCATATTCTATTTGTAGATATTAAGTTGGTACAAGGTGGTTTAATATAAGATGTTGGAGGCAGCTCACATAGAGTGTCGAGGAGTTTGTTTTGTTAGGTTTTAGGTTCTTTGGGGTCTTCTTGGAGATGAGGTGAGCTTATAGAAAGGGAAAGCTTAGTGTGTTAGGTAGATAGGAGGGCCATGGAATGCTACAAATAGGGTCGTGGAATGCCCTACTTGGATGTGATAATATGTGGCCAAACTAATCTTTGTAGAGTTAGCAGTAGAATCATGGGAGATTTTATGGGATATGACATGAGAAGTCTCAAAGTGGATCTTAAAGTGATCTGGTGGCAACCTATGTGATAAGTACATGGGAATCTTTAGTTGTACGAGCTCATTTGTGAGCAACCTACTCCTAGATGAAAGCAATTGCCTTAGTGGGATGGTTAGGTATACAAATTGCTCTCCCTTCACCTTAATCGTAAGGGATGTTATAATGTGGTCTTTCCTAAGAAGAAACTTTTCGACAAAGTGTCCCTTTTGGAGGAGGTGTAATATGCTATTATTTGGTGAGCTTGAAAAGGAGAGCTAGGAGCAACAAGGCCAAAAATGGCAAGAGTGAACTTAAAAAGGCAAGCTTGTAAATATGATTTTTGAAAAGGAAAATGGTTGGAAAATGTAGAACCCTAATATTTGCAAAGGAGATATAGTCTTGGCGTAGATTTTAACAGTTAGAAAAAAAAATTCAAAACTTCTTCTTCTGAGAATGGTTATTGAATAGTAGCTTGAAGTTCTTGTGGAGCACGCACGATGTAATCTGTAACATCCCTTACCCGTACTAGAGACTGTGACGAAGTACAAGGCGTTACCGACACATACTCGGACATTTCAAAGAATGCGGGTTATAAAATTTCATTTTAATTTAAAACCAATCAAACAACATCATAGTGTCCCTAATATGGACCTACAAGGTCCAAAACATACATTAAAAACAATCTAGGACTAAACCAATAACTATTAAAAATTTTAGTAAAATTCCTAAGGTTATGCGTCACACACCTATGTGGAGGCAAAGCACATGCCCGTGTGTTTAGGGACACGCCCATGTTCCTCACCCGTGTTGAATTATTTGAATTTATTTTTCATTTTGAACCTATAGTGGTTTTCACATGGCCAAGCACATGTCTGTGTCCTTGGCCCTTGTCCCTCACACGGCCTAGACACGTTCGTGTCATCGTCCGTGTCCAAAAACCCAGATATTCTGTTTATGATGTCATCACTCATTTTGAGGCACACGGTCGAGGCACAAGCCCGTGTTCTAGGCCGTGTCCACCACACAGTTGAGACACACGGCCGTGTCTCTGCCCATGTGTTTATTACCATGCAAACGGACCTAAAATTTTAGGTGCAAGGGACACACAACCAAGTAACACGGCCAAGCAACACGCCCATAGGGCTGACCGTATGTCACACATGGCCTAGACACATGCTCGTGTGTCTACCCGTGTGGACCTTTTTAGGGCTATTTTCCAAGCCTTTGGTCACTCTCTATCATCTATACACACTTAAAGACTTCAATGGAATTTAACATGGCTTTATTATACTCTTAAACAACCTTGGCATGACTCATCACATGTTAGCCTCATCTCTTCAGCTTAGTACATGCTAAATTATCCTTTTCGTATGAGGGATTAACATAGCGCATTTTATATTTTACACTTAGGCCATATTATAACCATATACCATTGTATGCTATGACTACTCGCAAATTATTTGGTCCCATTTCAAGCATCCATTCATGATAAACCTCGTCACCATATCTCATGAATCATTTAAACATAAACATGCATCATTAGTAGGTTTAAAACCTATATCAATATGAGCCACATCTCATGGCCATATACAAAAGAATAAGTATACCATTTAAACCGTTACATTGGCTAGCCAAATGACACATATAACAAAATAACCAAAAGCCCTATACATGCCATTAAACAAAATAAAAGTATCTATATACCAAAGCGGGACAAGACGATAGTGTGTTGATTCTCCAACGTCTTCTAATCTTCATGAGTCCACGAGCTCTGTAAGATAGGGAAAAGAGGAGGGGGTAAGCATTTATATGCTTAGTAAGTCCGGATAACTGCAAAGTAAACTTACCGGTTAATTAGCATACAACCATATTTAGGAAATAATTCCAACAAACACGAAATAGTTTCCCTATCACATGCACTCAACCATCAAGTTAGTTTCATAACAATACCTCATGTCATTATTCTTAAATGAGCTCATCAATTCAATATTTCCATTCTTTAGTTCTCATGTTAATCCCGTTGAATTTCTCGAAAATCTCGATAGATAGTCCAATAACCGTCAATTCATACAAGTGATCATCTCAAGAACGCACTCCCGCGAACCTTACATCTTACGGTGGGATTACCAGTCCAGGCTAAATCCCCCATAGTAATAACTCATAGAGAAATGTTGGGATTACCAGTCCAAGCTAAATCCCTTTTTACGAAAATTGCTCTCATAAGCTCGGATCTGAATTGCCAGTCCAGGCTTAATTCAGTCCTCAATCGGATTACCCGTCCGGGCTAAATCCTTAATGCACCCATATTCTTCGGGAGGCTCGATCACTCAAAGAACACCCGTCTGGGCTAGATCCTTTCTATTTTGAGATCATCAGATCACACGTCCCGGCTAAATCCTTTTTTGCAACACATGCAAGATCTCATGTCATGTAAGCCATAATTTATCCATCGGATTTCTCTTTCTATTTCAATCGGGACATTTATCATCCTTTTCAATTACACTACCACATTTCATGGATTTTCATGCAATGAATATCTAAATTTTCATACATTTAAGAACGTACATATTTAAGTATATTAAGAGTTTACTCTGGGTTATACGAACTTACCTGATAGTCGTTTTAGATTTGTGTTTCGGTTATTTCGAAACCTTTCATTTTCCACGGTCGACCTCCGAAATTGGTTCCTCGGGGTCTATATCAGTAGCAATAAATTATTAATACCTCACATTGTTCATTTTCGGCTTAAGACTCACCCTCAGGCAAATTGACCAATTTGCTCCTAACTTTTCACACTTTTACAATTTAGTCCTAAGGCTCGTATAATGAAATGCATGAAATTTCTAAGTTACCCAAGCCTAGCCGAATGTTTTTCTTACCTATAGCAGCCCACATTTTCTTTCATCTCAAAATTCTACCCCACATTTTATACCTTTTTCAATTAGGTTCCGTTTTGGTGTTTTCATGAAAAATCACCTACCAAAAGATGTTTATATAACATCTGACTTTCATAACCCTCCATAAATCATCAAAGAACAACCATCTCATGCATGGGTCAAATTTCTAACATGAACCCTAGCTTGAAATATGGGTAGAAATGGATAGAGCATGTTACGAGGGTTTAAAAAATACGAAGAATATTAAAAACAGGGCTAGAGAACACTTACTATTGAGCTTGAAATGTTGGAAAACCCTAGCTATGGAGACTCTTTCAAATTCGGCAGCATGGAGAAGAAAATGAGTGAATTTTTTCATGATTTTCCCTTTTTATTTCATTAATTAACTAAATAACCAAAATGCCCTTCCTTACTAACCTTTCCAAATTTTCCATGCATAGCCATTTTTGTCCAAAAACTTAGAAATTGGGAAATTTACTCTTTAAGGACCTCTAATTAATGTTCCAAAGCAATTTCATACAAATTTCTTCTAGAACCCAAGTTTTGCAATTTATTTAATTTGGTCCTTAATTTCCAATTAGACACCTTACACATAGAATTTCTTCATGAAACTTTAACACATGCATATTTTCATATCCTAAACCTCATAATGATCATGAAATAATTATTTTAATGTCAGATTTGTGGTCTCGAAAACACTATTCTGACTAGGCCCTATTTCGAGATGTTACATTTCTCCCCCCTTAGGGACTTTTGTCCTCAAAAGTCTTACCAGTAAATAAGTTCGGATATTGACTTCTCATGGTTTCTTTGGGTTCCCATGTAGCCTCTTCCAGTCTGTGCCGATGCCATAAAATTTCACCAAGGCTATATTTTTGTTCTTCAACTTTTGACTTCCCGAGCTAAAACCTTAACTGGTTCTTCACCATAAGTCATATCCTATAACACCCCAAACCCGGCCCAGACGTTATGGCCGAATCTGAAGTGCCACGTTGGAGTTGAAAACCCACGTTCCATTTTAGTGTTTTAAAAACCATATATTTTGTTGAGTTAACAAAGTGTATGAAAGCTGGGCACCAGGTAGGTATCCGAGACAGAGGAGGTGAGCCATGAAGGCTACTTAAGTACCAAGCTTTTTGGTTGGATCCAATCCTAGACATGCCTACAACCATAGCCACACTTTGTTATATCGAGTTTAAATTTGTTTAAGTGGATGTCTTTGATAAATCGATTAATCGTGGTGTTGAGATATTTTGAAAACAAGTATCGCTTTGAAAACACGTCCTAAGTCTAGCCCATTTGAACAATTATCAACCAAGTTTGAAGTTATTAAAAATAAAATAATCCCGAGAAGAAATAAAAGAAAAGTTAAAAATGGCCTTATTACAACCCAAAAATAAATAATAATTAAAGGAAATTAAATGAAAACCAACGCTTATTTAAAGGTCCAAAGGCGATCACCGTGGCCACTCTGAATCCCCTCCGGCCCAAGTCCCCACCTCAAGGCTCACCTGCAAGGTTAAGGAAAGGGGGTGAGTTTGGAAACTCAGTGTGCAACAAGCCCCTTTCAAAGCCCAAAACAATAACAACCTGTTGGGTCTAAGCCCAAATCCAATCTCAAACATGTACTGGGACATAGCCTTTTTCTTATTTCATATTTCATAACACTAGGCCGAAGCCTTTTCAAATTTCATATTATTGGGCCGAAGCCTTTACTGTAAACGGTATGGCCCATAGGCCCATTTCAATATCACATATAATGTCAATGAACGAATGCAAGCCCAATTGGGGAGACTACTCAACCCACCATCCGCTACTCTCCACCCGTACCAACCAGCACACCATGTGGGGATTAACTCGACCCACCCCGCCATAACTCTCCACTGGCAGCATAGCTGCTTTATCATATATCTGGAGGCCTAGCCTCTTTTAATAACTGGGGAAAAAGCCCTTTTAATAACTATGGCATAAGTCCTTTAATAACTGGGGCATAAGCCCTTTAATAACTGGGGCACAAGCCCTTTAATAACTGGGGCATAAGCCCTTTTTCACTTCCTCCATTCATATAAAACCCCAACCCAATGCATTTATGAGTACATCATGTGCATATCATACATATCATGTGCATATCATACATGTCATGTGCATATCATACATACCATGTTTATCAAAATCCCATGTATTAAATTCATACATAAACCCTAGGGGTATAATGGTCATTTTTACCTAGGGGCAAAATGGTCATTTTCATGTTATAAGGGTAATCTTGTAATTTTACCAAAAATTAGGATTTCCATGTTCATTAATGGTTACTAACAATTCATGGGTGCAAACAGTGATTCTGGCCCATTTTTAGCAAAATCGAGTTATTGGGCCTAAAACACCTAATGGGCCCTACTTAGCCGATTTTGTCATCTAGGCCCATTTAGCCTATATCCATAATAGTATTAACAGTTCTAACATGCAATTTTAACAGATTTCTATTTTCTAACAATTTTTCCCAAATGGGCCCGAAAGCTTATTGGGCCCTATTGCAGCCCCTCGAGGCCCAACTTACCGTGAATGCCAAAAATCACGTTCTTACCGTTTCCAATGTTCTTGATCATCATCTCAATGAATCTAACTAACTAATGATCGTTCGCTTGCTCACAAGTCCTCGAAATGCCAGAATTTCGGCATTTTGGCTTTTCGGCATTTATCGCTTTAAGCTATGAAAAAGGGTTCGTTACACACTTGTTTGGCGATATTCCTCGATGAGATCTCCTACACGATTTCTCCTATAATCCATCGTTAATAATTAGCTTCCCATAATTGAACCAAACCAAAAATCATCTAATACTAATACTTACACATTCGGCCACCATCCATAATGGCCTTAGGATTCTTACCTTTGTCGTGATTGATGACTAGATCTAGCCACTCCGGTGATCCAAGCTACTCCAAGTCGACACTACACCTTGCTGCTCCTCCACTAAATAAACCAAAAAAATATTAAAAGAAGATCCCATAAGGCCTATACCCATATTCGGCCACCTCCCTAAACTAGAGGGTTTTCGGCTTTTGGCCAAAAGTTACTCTAGGAATTGTTTAGAGTTCAAGTACTTACCACAGTCTTACTCCTCTTGAATCTGGATGCCTAAAAGGTAAAGGAATTGAACGCCAACAATTGAAAAGGAAGGAAAAGGTTGCTGGTCACAAAGAATCGGCACCCCCTATCTTCACTGATTACGGCTTTTGCGGTATTTCGGCAGAAGTAGAGATTAAGGAAAGAAATAATAAATGAGTAGAGGAAAGTAATGGGCTGGTTTTTGAAAAAGAAAAGGGAGAAAAGATAAGAGGAAAGATGGTAGATTCGGCTAGGGAAGAAGAAAGAAGAGAAAAAACTAAAACAAAAGAGAAAACGGCACAGCTAAGACCCTAATGCCGAAATTGCTAACCTAATACCCCTCTGCCAAAATCCCCTCTCTAATCCCTTCAAATCGGCTAGGCTCTATCCCATTCTCAAATCCCTAAAATCTCTCCCCTTATCCCTCCTTAATCCATGCATCTTTACTATTTTAAACTCTCTCCCATAGAGTTCCATCCAGCTTTAAACTCTAGCATGCACAAGCATAAAAATAACATTATCTTTGCCATTCCAGGGAATCGAACCCAGGTCTTCCTCTATGCTCCACACGCCACTTTTTTTGGAGCTTAGTGGCGTCACCCTTGCCACTTTACCAAGGCTCTTTTTGTGATACACTTTACCCACAACTTTATATAAGGGCACCTCCCCAGAACCCCTAACTCCTAAGTCCAAAATTTAAAAAAATTCTACCAGGTTTTGGCCAACTCATGGGCCTTCCATAAGCCCATTTACGTACCCAAATTATGAATTCCATAATCACAGACCAAATTTTAGAAACTTACTTAAAATATCAAGAATCTCGAAAAACCCGAAAATCAGGATGTTACATATCCGGTCTGATCTCAATTTCCGTCAGTGAAATCACTTGAGAGGGGTCTGACCTATATAATGGAAACATGGATACATGGAATACATTATGAATCTTTTCCAATTCGGGTGGCAATGCTAAACGGTAGGCTAATGGCCTATGCCTTTCGATGATCTCATATGGTCCAATAAATTGCGGATTCAGTTTGCCTTTCCAACCAAATATCAAAACCTTTTTCCATGGAGGCACTTTCAAGAACACTTTATCTTCAACTTGAAACTCGATCTCCTTTCTTTTCAAATTAGCATATGACTTCTGTTTATCCAACACCGCTTTCAAACAATTACGTATCACTTTAACCTTTTCTTCAGTTTCCTTGACTAAATCAACTCTATGAATCTAGCTTTCCTTGAGCTCTGCCCAATACAGCAGAGTCCGGCACTTCCGGCTATACAATGCCTCGTAAGGTGCCATCTTTAAACTCGTCTAGAAACTGTTGTTGTAGGCGAACTCCACCAATGGTAAGTATTTTTCCCAACTACCCTGAAATTCAAGGACGTAACACTGCAACATGTCCTCAAGAATCTAAATCGTCTGCTCAGACTAACCATCAATCTGCGGGTGAAAAGCCGTGCTAAAACTCAACTTTGTACCTAAGGCTTCTTGTAGCTTCTTCCAAAATCTTGAAGTGAATCTTGAGTCCCTGTCTGAGATAATCGATATCAGTACCTCGTGTAATCTCACAATTTCAGATACATACAAGTCGACCAATTTGTCAAGTGAGGTAGTCAGTTCGTACAGGAATAAAGTGAGTCGACTTCATTAGCTTATCAACCACAACCCAAACAACATCTTTCTTTTTCGGGGTTAACGACAATCCAATCACAAAATTCATGGTAATTCTATCCCATTTCCATTCGGGGACCATCACAGGCTGTATCAAACTTGAAGGTACTTGGTGTTCAGCCTTCACCTACTGACATATTAGGCATTTCGATATAAATCCAGAGATGTCTCTTTTCATGCCATTCCACTAGTACATTTTATTTAAATCATTGTACATCTTGGTACTTCCCGGATGAATAGAAAAACGGCTATCATATGCGTCTTACAAAATTTTCTGAATAAGCTCGTCGTTTCTCAGTACACAGATCCTATCTTTAAACATCAAGCAATCGTCGGACCAACTTGAAAATCTGAGTTGGTGCCTGACTCGTATTGAGTTCTCTTGGCTTGCAAATCACTATCATTGACCTGGGTTGTACAAATTTCTTGTAGAAACATTGGCCTGGCTCTTAACATTGCCAAAATTGAACCATCATCTAACAAGGCCAACTGCGTGTTCAAGGCTGTCAAAGCAAACAAGGATTTTCTGCTTAGTGTATCTGCGACCACATTCGTTTTTCCCAGGTGGTAGTCAATGATCAGTTCATAATATTTAATCAACTCTAACCATCTCCGTTGTCTCAGATTCAATTCTTTTTGGGTCATCAAATATTTCAAACTCTTTTGATCAATGAATACACGACATGTCTCACCATACAAATGGTGTCTCCAAATCTTCAGGGCAAATACAATAACTGCTAGCTCTAAGTCATGTGTTGGATAATTTTTCTTGTTGGGTTTCAATTGCCTCGAAGCGTAGGCTATCACTTTACCTTCTTGCATCAGTACGCAGCCCAGTCCATTCAAGGACGCATCACTATAAACCACAAATTCTTTTCTCGGCTCAGGGTGTACTAGTACTGGTGTTTCGTCAGCAATGTCTTCAATTTCTCAATACTCTTTTGACACTTCTTTGACCACTCAAATTTAACATCTTTTTACAGCAATCTCGTCAAAGGAGTCGTAATCATCAAAAACCCTTTTACAAAGCGTCGATAGTAGCCGACCAAGCCTAAAAAACTTTTAACCTTGGTTACGTTCCTCGGTGGCTTCCACTCGACAATAGCAGATATCTTATTCGGATCAACTCAGATGCCATCACCCGAAATAATGTGATCCAAAAATCCTACCTCTCGAAGCTAGACTCGCTTTTTTTGAACTTCGCATACAATTTCTTGTCGCGTAAGATCTGTAACATAGTCCTCAGATGTTCAGCATGCTTGGACTCATTACGGGAATAGATCAAAATATCGTCAATGAATACTACAACAAACTTGTCCAAGTATGGTCAGAAAACGCAATTCATTAAGTCCATAAACGCGGATGGGGCGTTCGTTAAACCAAAAAGCATGACCAGGAACTCGAAATGACCATACCTCGTCCTGAAAGCGGTCTTAGGCATGTCCAACTCTTTAAATCTCAACTGGTAGTAACCAGATCTCAGATCTATTATTGAAAATACAATGGCTCCTCTCAATTGATCAAACATATCATTAATCCTCGACAATGGATACTTGTTCTTGATAGTTACCTTGTTAAGTTGTCGATAGTCTATACATAGTCTAATCGAGCCATCTTTCTTCATTACAACTAATACGGGAGCACCCTAAGGTGAAAAGCTTGGTCTTGCAAAACCTTTATCCGTCAGTTCTTACAACTGTGCTTTTAACTCTTTCAGTTCGGTTGGCACCATTTTATACAGAACAATAGAGATAGGAGCTGTCCCAGGCACCAGCTTAATACCAAACTCTACTTCTCTAACAGGAGGTAATCTAGGTAGTTCTTCCAGAAACACATCCGAATATTTGCACACTATCAGTATCGATTCCAACTTCAACTCAGATTCTTTAGTATTCAACACAAAAGCAAGGTAGACTTCATGTCCTTTTCTCATATAACTTTGAGCCATCATCGAGGTAATCACAACCAGCGAAGTATCCAACTCACTTGAATCAATCCAGAGAATCTCACCATCTGAGCTTTTCAATTCGATATACTTACTACCACAATTTACAATTACATCATGCACAGTTAACCAATCCATGCCAAGTATTACATCAAACTCATCGAATTGCAATAATATAAGGTTAGCTGGAAAACAATGACCTTGAATCGTCAAAGGACAATTCTTACAGACCTTATCAACTAGGATTGATTTGCCTAAAGGGTTTGACACCTTAATCAAATATTCCATATGCTCTACAGACATATCCATGCTAGACACCAATTTCATGCAAATGTACGAATGGATTGATCCTGGATCAATTAAGGAAATGACATGAGTATTATAGATAGAAAATGTACCCGTGATAACATCAGAAGCAGAGGCTTCCTCTCGAGTGCGTATTGTATAACTTCTTGATGGGACTCGAGCCTCTGATTTTGCAGTAGCATCCTTAGCAATAGTTTGACTACCACTAGCACTTCCGGGATGTCTCGGAGGTCTACCTTGAGAAATAGAAGCATTTGAATGCAGAGCTAATTCAACCTTTTTATTAGCTCGCTCCGGGCAGTCTCTGAGAAAATGGTCAAGAGACCCACATCTGAAACACGCACCACTCTTCATTCGGCAATCTCCAGAGTGAAATTTGTTGTAGCTTTTACACTTCAGATTTTGATCATCCACAATTCCCACACTAGTTACCATAGGGGAAGAAGACTTTGGGTTATGTTGCTTGGAGCTTCTTGCTCTACTCGAATATCCTACTGATGAAGTAGAGTGTTCTTGATGACTTCTCGATTTCTTTTAGGGAAAGAGTGTGCTCTGCCGCTAGACCTCTTACTCGAAACTCGAGCTTCTCTCTTAGCTTGCTTTCTTTCATTGTTTAGCTCTTTGGCCTTTTTGGCCCAATCAGCTAATGCGGTAAATTCTCGTATCTCAAGGATCCCGATCATCAATTTAATTTCCTCATTCAAGTCTTCCTCGAAGCGCTTACACACTTTTGTCTCTGATTGGACCTACTATGTTGCCTATTGACTTAACCTTACGAATTCCCTTTCGTACTCTGAAACAGTCTTATTTCCTTGTTTGAGTTCCAATAACTCCATTCGCTTCGAATCTAAAAACCTTTGACTGATGTATTTCTTTTTAAACTCAGCTTGGAAGAACTCCCATATAATGTCTTCCTTCGGTACCACTGAGAATACTATCTTCCACCAATGGTATGCTGTATCTTTCAGAAGAGATACAACACACTTCAAGCATTTTTTGGGTGTATATGACAATTCATCCAAAACTTGCAAAGTGTTCTCAAGCCAAAACTCAGCTCATTCCCTATTATCCTTAACACTAGCTCTAAAATTTTCAGCCCTGTATTTCCTAAGTTTATCCACTAGGGTCTTACCAATTCTCACAGGTGCCATTCCTTGTGGCACTTCTCCCTAAGGCCGAGCAGGGGGTGGAGGAGGTCTGTAACATCCCTAACTCACGTCCGTCGTTAGCGGGGTTACGAGGTATTACCGAAGAAAAACATAGTATTCGTAAATTCACATAATTCCATAGATCGTATTCGTAAAATAAAATATTAAATTATTAATCACACTGTATGCACAGATTATAATCCCCAAGTTCAAACGAATTCAAATCAAATATTAAACCTTTGACTTCATAAGTATTTACAAGTATTATTTAACCAAATAATACATTTCACATAGCTTACTATTCCAAATCATGTGCAGCATTAGAATTGGCTAATAAATAAATAAATAAATAAATCAGACTTGACAATTCATTTAAATACCAAACATAACATATAATAACTAAGCCAATTTCGCATGGCTTAAATACACTTCTCATTCAAAATGGAATCAAAAGATAGAATAGCTTATACATGCCATAAGTTTAAGCTTAAGCTTTCAAGGGTACCAAATTATAAACGATAGTGTAACGAGCTTCACTGACGATCCCCGAGCACGTAACGATTACCAAAACCTATAAATCAAAAACAATTATCCAAACACAATATAAGCTAATTTAGCTTAGTAAGTTACAAGCAATTAAACTCTAAAATTAAACTTGATCTCTCAAATATCATTTAAGTAGTTCATACTACTAGATCGTATAATCACTAGCTTACCATATTATAAGGCACTTATAAAAAAATACTATGATTCAACTAAAATCAATATATAATTACTCCACCATAAAGAATTTCCTTAATTCCAATTACAAGGCCGAATACATTATGGCATTCCATCATTATGTAATATAAAAGAAAAATATATATGCATAATACATTTCATCTCATTTTGGAATTTAACATATATCTTCCAAACACAAACACCATCTTATTCGAAATTCAAATGATTTTAGCACAAAGCTATTCACACATTTATCATTACATGCTCTCGACTAGCCAAGTCTCCATTGACATTTCATATAATATTCAATATGATATTTGATGCATTTCCACGTATCATTTTATTTTCATTTAAATTATACAACTAAATAGCATTTCATCTATTCCCCAATTAATCTTATATATTTGATTTCAAATATAATCACCACATAGGTTCAAGACTTACCAAGCTCAATTTCAAATATAAACGTAACGTCTATTCCTCATGAACTCAAAGTATTTACTCATTCCACTGTCCATGATTTACTCGATAAAGTCGCACACTTAATGTTAATAGTTATTCGAAAATATATAGTAAGTCCGCACACTTAGTGCTTAATAATCAAACTCGCACACTTAGTGCTATACAATTAAACTCGCACACTTAGTGCCAATCTCATAATCGTAAATATTTATACCCGAACACTTAGTGCCGAAAATCAACAACTCAATACATCTCACTTCTTTTTACATTCGATAATTTCATCACTACATGCATATATATATCATTCCATTCGGCATAATTACATAGGTATTATGATTATTTAAATCGATACAAAATATATGCTTAATAACTTACCTCGGATATTACCAAAACCTAAAAATCAAAAACAATTATCCAAACACAATATAAGCTAATTTAGCTTAGTAAGTTACAAGCAATTAAACTCTAAAATTAAACTTGATCTCTCAAATATCATTTAAGTAGTTCATACTACTAGATCGTATAATCACTAGCTTACCATATTATAAGGCACTTATAAAAAAATACTATGATTCAACTAAAATCAATATATAATTACTCCACCATAAAGAATTTCCTTAATTCCAATTACAAGGCCGAATACATTATGGCATTCCATCATTATGTAATATAAAAGAAAAATATATATGCATAATACATTTCATCTCATTTTGCAATTTAACATATATCTTCCAAACGCAAACACCATCTTATTCGAAATTCAAAATGATTTTAGCACAAAGCTATTCACACATTTATCTTTACATGCTCTTGACTAGCCAAGTCTCCATTGACATTTCATATAATATTCAATATGATATTTGATGCATTTCCACGTATCATTTTATTTTCATTTAAATTATAAAACTAAATAGCATTTCATCTATTCTCCAATTAATCTTATATATTTGATTTCAAATATAATCACCACATAGGTTCAAAACTTACCAAGCTCAATTTCAAATATAAACATAACGTCTATTCCTCATGAACTCAAAGTATTTACTCATTCCACTGTCCATGATTTACTCGATAAAGTCGCACACTTAATGGTAATAGTTATTCGAAAATATATAGTATGTCCGCACACTTAATGCTTAATAATCAAACTCGCACACTTAGTGCTATACAATTAAACTCGCACACTTAGTGCTATACAATTAAACTCGCACACTTAGTGCCAATCTCATAATCGTAAATATTTATACCCGCACACTTAGTGCCGAAAATCAACAACTCAATACATCTCACTTCTTTTTACATTCGATAATTTCATCACTACATGCATATATATATCATTCCATTCGGCATAATTACATAGGTATTATGATTATTTAAATCGATACAAATTATATGCTTAATAACTTACCTCGGATATCGACGGATACTTAAATTCAACTACTCAACGATTTTTTTATTTTCCTTGATCTACGTTTGATCTTTTTGGTTCTTGATCTAATTGAACATGCAAGGATCGAAAATATCAAAGCTGAAACTTTCTTTTCTTTCTCTTAGTTTCGGCCAAAGAATCCCCGAAAGATGAATATTTTCCTCTCTTCTTAAACATAATATATTAACCTATATTAAAGTATACCATAATGCCATAAAATATAATAAACAATTCAAGTCATTAATCCATGCATATTGGTCGGCTACTTTCATCTTTTATAATATATTAACATATATTAAGTATACCATAATGCCATAAAACATAATAAATAATTCAAGTCATTAATCCATGCATATTGGTCGGCCGTTAATTCCTATTTATGGCCAAACTGCAACCTTAATATTCCATAATATAAAAACAATCATAATTTACCCTTATACATTAACTCTTAAATTTTCCATTTTACGCGATTAAACCCCTTTTTCATCAATCGACCTCCAAACACTAAAATTTTTAAACAAAACTTTCACAAAAGCAACTTCACACATTTTAAACTTAGAAAATAATATCTAAATATTATTCTAACTCGAATTCGTTGTCCTGAAACTACCGTTCCAATTAGGGTCCAAATTGGGCTGTTACAAGGTCGTAGTATATTGGGGTAGTTTCTCAAGTAATCCCCAAACCATTCATCCATCATCTCGAAGAAGGCAGCTCTTGCCTCTTCCCGGCCATCAGACATAGGCCATCTACTACTACTAGCAGTAGCTCGCTGAACGGATGTTGGAGCATGGCTCTCGGCTCCCTCGGGCTCATCTTGAGCTTGATTGAAAGACATTTAATATGTTCAAATACAATTAAAAAATGGTTAAGAGATGTCACACTATCATAACTTGTGTAATGGCAAGTATAACTATACTCAATACATGCTACGTTAGTCCTAGAACCGACTAAACTGTAGCTCTGATACCACTAAATGTAACACCCTTACCTGTACCCGAAACTGGGATGAGTACGTGGCGTTACTGGACACATACTCAGACATTTCGAAGAATACGAGTTATAAAATTTCATTCTAATTTAAAACCAACCAAAAAACATCAAAGTGTGCCTAAGATGGACCTAAAAGGTCCAAAACATACGTTAAAATCAGTCTAGGACTAAACCAAGAACTATTAAAAATTTTAGTAAAATTCCTACGGTTATGCCTTACACGTCGGTGTGGAGGAAAAGCACACCCCCATTGCTTAGGGACATGCCCATGTTCCTCACCCATGTTGAATTATTTGAATTTATTTTTCATTTCGAACCTACAGGGGTTTTCACACGGCCAAGCACATGCCCGTTTCCCTCGCACGGCCTAGACACGCCTGTGTCCAAAAACCCAGACATTCTATTTATGACGTCATCACTCATTTTGAGGCATAAGTCTATGTCCTAGGCTGTGTCCTCCACATGGTTGAGACACACAGCCGTGTCTCTGCCAATGTGTTTACCACCATACAAACGGACCTAAAATTTTAGGTGTAGGGGACACACAGCCAACCAACACACCCAAGGAGTTAACCGTGTGTCAACCCGTGTGGACCTTTTTAGGGCTATTTTCTAAGCCTTTGGTCACCCTTTATCATCTATACACACTTAAAGACTTCAATGGTATTTAACATGGCCTTATTATGCTCTTAAACAACCTTGGCATGACTCATCACATGTTAGCCTCATCTCATCAGCTTAGTACTTGCTAAATTATCCTTTTCATATGAGGGATTAACATAGCACATTTTATATTTTACACTTAGGCCATATTATAACCATATACTATTGTATAATATAACCACTCTCAAATTATTTGGTCCCATTTCAAGCATCCATTCATGATACAAAAGAATAAGTATACCATTTAAACCCTTACATTGGCTAGCCAAATGGCACATATAATAAAATAACCAAAAGCCCTATACATGCCATTAAACAAAATAAAAGTATCTATATACCAAAACGGAACAAGACGATAGTGTGTTGATTCTCCAACCGTCTTCCAATCCTCATGAGTCCACGAGCTCTATAAGACAGGGAAAAGAGGAGGGGGTAAGCATTTATATGCTTAGGAAGTCCGGATAACTAGAAAGTAAACTTACCGGTTAATTAGCATACAACCATATTTAGGCAATAACTCTAACAAGCACGAAATAGTTTCCCTATCACATGCACTCAATCATCAAGTTAGTCTCATAACAATACCTTATGTCATTATTCTTAGATGAGCTCATCAATTGAATATTTCTATTCTTTATTTCTCATGTTAATCCCGTTGAATTTTTCAGAAATCTCAATGGATAGTCTAATAACCGTCAAGTCATACAAATGATCATCTCAAGACTGCACTCTCGCAAACCTTACATCGTACGGCGAGATTACCAGTCCAGGATAAATCCCCTGTAGTAATAACTCATAGAGCAATGTTGGGATTACCAGTCCAGACTGAATCCCTTTTTACGACAATTGCTCTCATAAGCTCGGATTTGAATTGCAGTCCAGACTAAATTCAGTCCTCAATCGTATTACCCGTCCAGGATAAATCCTTAATGCACCCATATTCTTCGGGAGGCTCGATCACTCAAAGAACACCCGTCTAGGCTAGATCCTTTCTATTGTGAGATCATCAGACTACCCGTCTGGGCTAAATCCTTTTTTGCAACACATGCAGGATCTCATGTCATGTAAGCCATAATTTATCCATAGGATTTCCCTTTCTATTTCAACCGGGACATTTATCATCCTTTCCAATTACACCACCACATTTCATGGATTTTCATGCAATGAATATCTAAATTTTCATTCATTCAAGAACATACATATTTAAGTATATTAAGAGTTTACTTCGGGTTATATGAACTTACCTGGTAGTCGTTTCAGATTTGTGCCTCGGTTATTCCGAAACCTTTTATTTTCCATGGTCGACCTCTAAAATTGGTTCCTTGAGGTCTATATCAGTAACAATAAATTATTAATACTTCACATTGTTCATTTTCGACTTAAGACTCACACCCAGGCAAAATGACCAATTTGCTCCTAACCTTTCACACTTTTACAATTTAGTCCTAAGACACGTATAATGAAATGCATGAAATTTCTAAGTTACCCAAGCCTAGTCGAGTGTTTTTCTTGCTTATAGTAGCCCACATTTTATTCCATCTCAAATTTCTACTCCACATTTTATACCTTTTTCAATTAGTCTCCCTTTTGGTGTTTTCATGAAAAGTCACCTAGCAAAAGATGTTTATATAACATCTGACTTTCATAACCCTCCATAAATCATCAAAGAACAACCATCTCATGCATGGGTCAAATTTCTAACATGAACCCTAGCTTGAAATATGGGTAAAAATGGATAGAGCATGTTACGAGGGTTTCAAAAATACGTAAAACATTAAAAACAGGGCTAGAGAACACTTACTATTGAGCTTGAAATGTTGAAAAACCCTAGCTATGGAGACTCTTTCAAATTCGATAGCATGGAGAAGAAAATGAGTGAATTTTTTCTTTATTTTCCCTTTTATTTCATTAATTAACTAAATGACCAAAATGCCCTTCCTTACTAACCTTTCCAAATTTTCCATGCATAGCCATTTTTGTGCAAAAACTTAGAAATTAGGAAATTTACTCTTTAAGGACCTCTAATTAATGCTCCAAAGCAATTTCATACAAATTGCTTTTAGAACCCAAGTTTTTCTATTTATTGAATTTGTTCTTTAATTTCCAATTAGACACCTTACACATAAAATTTCTTCATGAAACTTTAACAGATGCATATTTTCATATCTTGAAAAACATAATGATCATGAAATAATTATTTAATGTCGGATTTGTGGTCCCAAAACCACTATTCTGACTAGGCCCTATTTCGAGATGTTATATCAACTCCTAGAATACAGGGTTTGAGCAACTTTGCATTAATGAGGGATCTACAGGTTGCAATTCTATTGGAGAGTGAATCTACAAGCTAATGGGTGTTTTTTGACATATTGCAAGTTGATTGGCCTAAAGATACCCATGCCTTTCTAAACTTATTGGGCATGATTCATTTGATGCGTATAAATTACACCTTGTAATTGTGCAAAATTTGAAGAAGTTTTTGTTTGGGTAAGTTTCTTTTGCTTTTAATTCAACGTGTTATATTATTTCTTTACTATATTGACTTTTTCTTGTTCTCATCATATTGTTTTGGTTACTATTGTTGTTTTAAGTTAAGAGTTTTTGTCATTATTTTATTTTATTTTGTTTTGTTATTGTTGTTGTTGTTTTATAGTTTTAGTTTTCTTTTAGTATAATGGCTGGTAAAGGGAAGGAGAAAGGAAATGGTCAAATAAATAAGAAGAAGAATATGACAACCCTCAATTTTATGGAGTTTGACAGTATGATAAAAGGTAATTCATGAGAGTGCATAATAGAGATGGAAAAGATGATGAATATGCTAAGTCCTAGGTGTAACACCACTAACCTATATCTGTCGTCGGAACAAGGTTACAGAGTATTACCAAAGTTTATAGAACAAATACAATTTGTAACAGCCTGTTTTTAGTCAAATTTGAATAGTGGTATCGGAACCATAAATTCGAGATTAAAATATTTATTTTATTATTATTTTGAGGTCAGTATGATAATATGATTGTGTGAAAATTTTGTTAAGAAATTTTATCGTTTGAATGGTTAATTTGATAAAAAGGACTAAATAACGTAAAGTGCAAAAGTGATGTTCTAGTATGTAATTGCCTAATTTTGGGCCTAGTCGAAACAGTGGTTTCGGGACCATGAATCTGACTTAGAAAAACTTATTTTTATTACATTTTTATTACATTTTCATGGTCTACAATTTTCATGGTCTACAGTGATTTTGTGAAAATTTCGTTCGAATATTTTGACGTTTCGGCACTTAATTTAGCAAAAAGGACTAAATTGTAAAAAATGTAAAAGTTGAGTTCTACATGCTAAAGGTGTCTAATTGCTGTGAAATTTTAAATTGAAAGTCCTTAGATGGTAATTAGACCATTTTACTTTAAGTTGGACAAAAATAGACATGAGGTAAGAGAATTTTAGTGTTTTGAGAAAATGGCATTTTGGTCATTTAGTAATTAAATGAATTAAAAACCAAAAATCAAGCCAAAATTTAGTCCATCTTCTTCATGCTTGGCCGAAACTTGCAAGGAAGACAAAGCTAAGGTTTTTCCACTTTTCAAGCTTGATTGTAAGTCCGTTCTTGCCCCGTTTTTAATGCTCTTTACATTTTTGAAGTCGTTATCACTCGATCTATCTATTTGTACCATTAATTTCAGAGATGATTGAGATCTAGGGTTTGAACCATGTTAGATATTTGTGTATTTTGATGTCTAATGGTAGATTATGCAAGTTTAATGTTAGATAAACAACTTTTGCTATGTGATTTTTGATGAAAATGTCAAAATGACCAATTTGTAAAAAAATTCAAAATGTTTATAAAAGTGTGATTAAATGGAAAATGTAGGCTGTTATAAGCATGAAAGAGCTTCGACTAGGCTTCGGTCTTGATGAAATTGAATAGATTTCATTTTATGAGCCTAGGGACCAAAACATAAATATGTCAAAGTTTAGGGAAAAATGTAATTTTGCCATAATGTAAGTTTTGGACTGAATTGAGTAATGTAATTAATAACTGAGTTAAATTTGCTATTATAGATCAAGAGAAACGAGGTTTGGACCTAGATCGGGGAAAATAAAGTATTTGACGATTTAGTCCATTTCCTACTATTTTTGTTTCGAGGTAAGTTCGTATGTAAATAATACATTGTTATTTATGCTTTAATTGCTTTAATATTGTATGAATTGTGATTTTCTCTTGAGCATGATCGACAAAGTTCGATAAGTAAGAAATCCTGGTTGAACCTTAAGAATAGATAGGATACAAATGTCATGATATTAGGGTTATTTGAGATTACGTGTAAGACCATATTTGGGATATGACATCGATATGAGGATTTGTGTAAGACCATGGCTGGGCTATTGGCATCGATACGAGATCCTATGTAAGACCATATCTGGGATATGGCATTGGTATGGTACTATGTGTGCGAGAGTCCTGAGTATCATTTAGTATTCCAAATGGTTCAACGAGAATGCCAAAGTTGTGAAAGATTATGGTATGTTGTAAATTGGTGTAGGTATGTACATAAAACTCATGCTTAATGAGCTTGATATGTGATGAATCCCTCGGTAAGGTTGTGATTGAGTAAGTTTCATTATGAGATTTATAATAACATTTATGTTAATTTACTTCAAGCTAATTGTATGTTAAATGTAGGTTTATATTGCTTACTATTTGCATGAGAACTTACTAAGCTTTATAGCTTACTCCCCTTTCTTTTCCCTTGTCTTATAATGCCACCAATCCAACTCGGGAATCGGAGATTGTTGAAAATCCAGCTACACTTCAACTTAATATTTCGTGTACCAATGATTTCAATATTTTGAGTTATGCCATGTATAGGGACTTGGTCATTTTGTTATGTGTCATAATTGATTTGGCCAAATGTGTTGGTTTATGTTGGTTGATAATTCATCTTGTAAATGGCCATTGAAATTGGCTAATATTGATTTAAGTATATGTGCAGATGATGATGTCTTTCATGGATGTGGGAAATTGCTTGATTTGAGTTGAGATATATGTGATGTTTGTGTATGATCAATGATAGCATGTGAATGAGGTATTGATGCCTTGGTTGTGGCTGATTTGGTTGAATGTATATACTTGGAATGGTGCTATGTTTTTCTGTGTAGGTTTGTGCATGATAGGGTGACAAAATGGCTTGGTAAATAGCCTTGTTTTTGTGCACACGGGTAGACACACAGGCATGTGTCTAGGCCATGTGTAACACACGGCTTGCCCTATGGGCGTGTGTTCTGGCCGTGTGTCCCCTTAATTGTTGCAAAACAGAATGCTTAAAATTGAGCTCACGAACAAAGACACGGGCGTGTGCCCTGGCCGTGTGAAGTCTACACCTATTTTATGAAAAATTATAAAAATTAAATCGACCACACGGCCTAAGCACACGGGTTTGTGCCTTGACCATGTGACTTTAATTTATTCTTGGATGAGAAATAGAGAGTTACACGGGTTAGGGACACGAGCGTGTGGCCCTTAAAACATGAAGAATTTTTTAAGTGTTGTAAAATTTTTTAAAGTTCTCGATTTAGTCTCGAACCACTTCCAATGTATGTTTTGGGCCTCGTAGGCTTGTTTTAGGGACAATATGAATGTAAATCAAAAGTTTTAAATTGGGATGGAAATTCACGTATTCATTTTATATGTTTGCCTATGTTTATGTCTGGTAATGCCTCGTACCCTGTTTCAGCAATGAATACGGGTAAAGAGTGTTACATTTAGTGGTATTAGAGCTACGGTTTAGTCGATTCTCAAACTAATGTAGTGTGTGTAAAAGTCTAGCTATACATGCCATAAATGAACTGTGATAGTGTGATGGCTCCTGACAATTTTAAATTGTATTTTCATATAGTAAATGGATCCCAATAGAGCTAAGGTTGATGAAGTTGAAAGTAATGTGCAGGCTCCCACTTAAAAGGATGCACCATCAGATAGTAGACCTCTAACGATTAGTTAGGGAGAATGGGGTAGGGAAGCCTTTCTCTATATGATGAATGAGTGGTATACGGAATTGTTTTGAACAAATCCAAATGCCCAACCTTCTCTAGCCCCACCTATTCCTCGACCGGTTCCTGTAGCTCTATAAGGTATGGAATTTGTAAGAATGAATATTCTCCTAGTTGATAAGATCCGAAAACATAGGGCTAAAGATTTCACAGCTAATGTGGGCGATGATCCCGAAAGAGCCAAGTTTTGGCTCGAAAACCCCATCAGGGTATTTGATGAGTTGTCCTACACAACAGATGAGTGTTTAAAGTGTGCCATCTCATTTCTGAGAGATTTTACATATCACTGGTGGAATACACTAGTATCGCTGGTACTAAGAGAGAGGGTTACATGGGAATTCTCTTAAGAGGAGTTTCGAAAGAAATATATTAGTCAGCAGTTCATCGATCAGAAACGTAAGGAATTTCTTGAGCTGAAACAGGGTCATATGATAGTGATAGAGTACGAGTGAGAATTTGTCAGACTTAGTAAATATGCTTGAGAGTGTGTTTCCACCGAGGCTATCATGTGCAAGAAATTTGAGGATGGATTGAATGTGGATATTCATGTGTTAGCTGGGATTTTAGAGCTGCATAGTATTGATCAAACGGGCTTGTAAGGCCGAAGAGTTGAACAAAGAGAAGAGGAAGGCTGATCTTAAAGCTAGAGATCCGAGGAAGAGACAGATGAGTAAGTCATTTCCATCTCAGTCAAAGAAATCTAAAAAAATGTATTCCCGTTCAAATGTTTCAGCAGGATATTCAGATAGAGATCGTGGGAAGCAATACTTGGGTTTTAAATCACAAGCCACTTCAATGGCAAGTGTGGGTAATGTAAGGTCTAATAGACCTGATTGTTAGCATTGTGGCAGACGTCATCCTGGTGAGTGTAGAATGAATGACCGGGCTTGTTTCAAGTGTAGTTCTCAAGAGCATTTTATCTGAGATTGCCCTGAAATGGTTGAGAAAGAAAATTTTCAGAGTGCGAGGCCGAGTAATACTGCTAATAGGGGTAGGCCACCGAGAAATACCAGGAATAGAGCTAGTAGTAAAGGTGTGACGAAAGATACAGTTGTGAGATCTAAAGCTTGAGCACCTACTAGAGCCTGTGCCATCCGTGCTAGCGAAGAAGCGACATATCCTGATGTTATCACTGATATTTTTTCTCTCTATAAAACTAATGTAGTTGTATTGATTGACCCTGGTTCGACTCATTCTTATGTTTGTGTGAAATTGATAGCTAGTAAGAGATTGCCTATTGAGTTTACTGAGTTTGTGATTAGAATGCCAAACCCTTTAGGCAAACATGTGTTAGTTGATAGAGTTTGCAAGAATTGTCCTTTGATGATTCGAGGTCACTATTTTTCGGCTGATTTAATTTGTTTTCATTTGATGAATTCGATGTTATTTTGGGTATGGATTGGTTGACACTGCATGATGCTATAGTGAACTATAAAAGAAAGATTATTGAACTAAAATGTGAAAATGGTGAAACTTTTTGGATTGATTCAGATGAGTCAGTGAATTACTTGTTGTGATTTCTTCGGTGTCTACCTAGAAACATGTAAGGAAAGGTTGTGAAGCTTATCTTGCTTATGTGTTGAATACAAAGATATTTGAATTGAAAATTGAATCAGTGCCGATAGTTTGTGAATATCCAGATGTGTTTCCGGAAGAGTTGCCTGGGTTACCACAGGTTAGAGAAGTTGAGTTTGGTATTGGGTTAGTACCAATGACCTTATCGATATCTATTACTCCATATAGAATGGCTTTGACTGAATTGAAAAAATTAAAGGCTCAGTTGCAAGAGTTAACCGATAAAGATTTTGTGAGACCGAGTTATTCTCCGTGGGGTGCTCCAGTGTTATTTGTAAAGAAGAAAGATGGGTCTATAAGACTTTGTATCAACTACCGACAGCTTAACAAGGTGACTTTAAAGAAAAAATATCCTTTACCTAGGATTTATGACTTGTTTGGTCAGTTGAAAGGAGCAACGGTATTCTAGAAGATTGATTTGAGATCTGGCTACTACCAGTTGAGAGTTAAAGAGACGGATGTACCGAAACCACTTTCAGAATGAGGTATAGACACTATGAATTCCTTGTTATGCCTTTTGGATTAACAAATGCACCTGTTGTTTTTATAGACTTGATGAATAGAATTTTCCAACCATATTTAGATAAGTTTGTGGTTGTGTTTATTGATGACATTCTAATTTACTTCAAGCGAATTTGACATGCTGAGCACTTGAGGACTGTATTGTAGACTTTGAATGTAATACCCCTAACTCGTATTCGACGCTGGAATAGGGTTACAAGGCATTACCAGACAATACATCTCATTCACATACATTTATACAATCATAAACAAAATTCATTCACAATGTCCCTTACGAGGCCCTATAAGACCTTAACACATGCTAAAGAGTGGTTAGGGACTAAACCGATCACATATAAAAATTTCCAAACACTTAGAAAAATTTCATGAAATCATAGGTCACACGCCAGTGTGAACAGGCCGTGTGCCTCACACGACCACCCGACACACCCATGGCACAGGCCGAGTGAAAATAGGGCATACATACTGACTTGTACCACACGGCTGGAGACATGTCTGTCTGCCTTGGCCGTGTTCGAAACTGACTTGGTTCATATGGCTAACCACACGCCCATGTGTCTAGCCCGTGTATCATTCAAAATGGCCACACACACCTATGTGCCAAGGCTGTGTGCCTGACAAGGTCACCAGACACCCCCGTGTGTCTAAGCCATGCTCGAGACTAACTTTAAATTGTAAGACTACCCCAGGGGTCACACGGTCATGTAACATGACCGTGTGTCGCACACGGCTGAGACACACGCCCGTGTCTTTGCTCCTGTGGACAAAAATAGGCCATTTGAAAAGCCAATTTTGCCACCCTTTTCTCATGCATATCAATCAACCTAAATAGTACCATTTCAAGACATTTATAAACAACCAAAAACCAACCAATATGTGCACATATCATGTCATATATACATAACCATCTCAATTACTCAATTCCATAACCAAAACATGTCATTTCAGTATACTAAAATTATCTAGATTGCATAACTTCTAAATACATTTCATCATCATCTTAACACCTATTATGTGCCATAAAACTTACCATTTCTAAATCCCATAACTAATCCATCACATAAGCATTATATACATCATATAACTTACCAAACACTTAATTCAAGCAAATTTTAATGGCTATACATACCAAATTTACAAGCCAAATCTCTTGGCTAACATCATGACTCAAAATATACCAAAATATCACTAGCCTATACATGCCATATACCATATATACAAGGTTACCAAAAATACCAACGAGATAATTGATAGTGTGATGACGTATTCCCGACGATCCCCGAGTCTGCACTAGCTTCAATAATCTATAAAACATAGATAAATAACACTCAGAAAGTTTCATAGCATAGTAACTTCGTACCAAAAATACTCAAAAGTTCATATTATCTAAATCATCAACTAATAAACACTTAATAGTTCTCATCTCTTCATTCAATTCTAATCTATAACCATTTATCATGTATATACCATTTCATCAAGCTTCAAACACATACAATCAACTACCACATAGGTATTGTACGTACCTGTACTTTCTTGTATTTATTTATTTCATCCTCACCTCTTTGTTCAATACGTTAAATTGTTCAGAAATCTTTCAATGCTTTAGGAACTCACACACTTAATGTATAAATGTTTAGCTGAAGCTATAACAATATCGCACACTTAGTGCCATCACATTGAACCGAAGCTATCTCAAAATGCACACTAAGTGCCAAACATCGTAGACTTGTCGTTGTACATAGTCATAGTCGTAAATATACAATTTATGCATTATTAAAGCATTAAAAACGTAATTGTAACTTCATTTATCACGTACGAACTTACCTCGTACTTGGAATAGACGAATCGGATCGATTACTCTATAACCTTCGATTTTCCTTAATCTAAATTCGAGTTATTTCTTTCTTGATCTATATGTATTCAAAATTAACCTATTTAATTACCAGCTCATTCAATTTCATCCAAAAATATACATTTGGGTAGTTTTGCACTTTAGCCCCTAAATTTGCACATTTTTAACATTTTAGTCCATATTTCATGAAATCACAAAATACACATAATTTCAACAAAACCATGCATGGCCGAATATTTCTTTAGTCCCTAGCAACCTATATTTTCATTTATTTCACACAATTAACCCCACATTTTCACAAATTAATCCTTAATATGCATTTTTACTCAAAATCATTTTACAAAACATGTATATCAAGCACCAAGCTTTCATTATTCATCATCAAACATTCAAAAACTCAAGCATTCATCAATGGAAACTTTCAAAATCATCAAAAAATTTAGAAATTAGGGTACAGGCTAGCTAGTACTCAAAGCAATAATCACAAAAACATTGAAATAATAAAAATCTGAACAAAAATCACATACCAATTGAATCTTGCAAGTGCCAAACCCTAGCAAGTCATGGAAGGTTTATTTTCTTTTGATATTCAGTTGAGATGAAGAAAAGTTAAAGATGAATGGCTTTTGTTTTGTTTTATTATACTTAATGCTTAATTTACTATTTTAACCTTGGCTCATAAACATTAATAAACATCAAATACATGCTCATTTATGTCCATTAACCTTATCAATGGTCTAATTACAACATAAGGACTTCACATTTAATAAGCCATATCAAATAGACACTTTTAACAAGTGGAATGCAACTTTTGCATTTTACGCGATTAAGTCCTTTTGTCAAATTAGACACCCAAACAATAAAATTAATTCATGGAATTTTCACACATATCAATTCACATACTATAAGAACGGAAAATAATATTAGAATATTTTTTTGACTCAGATTTGTGGTCCCGAAACCACTATTTTGACTAAGGTCTAAACCGGGCTGTTACATTGAGAGAGAAGGAGTTGTTTGCTAAATTCAGTAAAAGTGAGTTTTGGCTCCAAGAATTTAGATTTTTGGGATATATTGTTTCAGGTGATGGTATTTGGGTTGATCCAAGTAAGATTTTGGCAATTTTTTATTGGAAACTACCAAGGAACGTAATCGAAGTTAGAAGCTTTTTGGGCTTAACCAGTTATTACTGATGATTTGTCAAAGGATTTTTGATGATTGCTACTCCTATGACCAAGTTGTTGTAAAAAGATGTTAAATTTGAATGGTTTGAAAAATGTCAACAAAGTTTTGAGCAGTTAAAAGCATTATTGATTGAGGTACCGATTTTAATACAACCTAAACTGGGAAAAGAATTCGTAATTTATAGTGCACGTCACTGAATGGATTAGGATGCGTGTTGATGCAAGAAGCCAAAGTGATAGCTTATGCCTCAAGATAGTTGAAACCGCATGAAAAGAATTATCCGACGCATGATTTGTAGTTAGCTACTATTGTGTTTGCTTTAAAAATTTGGAGACACCATTTGTACGGTGAGAAATGTCATGTCTTTTTCGATCATAAGAGTTTAAAATACTTGATGACTCAGAAAGATTTGAACTTGCGGCAATGGAGATGGCTTGAGTTACTAAAGGATTACAAGCTAGTAATTGATTATCACCTGGGTAAGGTAAATGTAGTTGCAGATGTGTTGAGTAGAAAGACTTTGTTTTCTTTGAGAGCGATGAATACACGGTTGACTTTGTTTGATAATGGTTCGATCTAGCAAAGTTGGGAGCTAGGTTATTGTTTCTTCAACAAATTTGTGAAGCTCAGAAATGTGACAGTGATTTGCAAGCCAAAAGAGTTTATTGTGAATTGGGTAGTGATTCAGATTTTCATATCGGATTCGATGATTATTTGAAGTTTCGAGAAAGAATTTATGTATCGAAAAATGATGAGCTTGTTTAGAAAATTCTTCATGAAGCATATAATGGTTGTTTATCTATGCATACGGGTAGTACAAAAATGTATAATGATTTGAAGAAATTGTATTGGTGGTCAGGTATGAAATGAGATATTTCAGAGTTTGTTTCGAAGTGTTTGATTTGTCAAAAAGTGAAAGCTAAACACCAAGTGCCGTAGGGTTTACTTTAGCTAGTGATGGTGCCCAAGTGGAAATGGGATACGATTATGATGGCCTTCGTAATTGAGTTTCCTTTGACTCCGAAAAAGAAAGATATCGATTGGGTCATTATTGATAGATTGACGAAATCAAAATAGATTGACGAAATCGACTCATTTTATTCTGATACATACTAGTTATTCACTTGATAAGCCAACCAAATTGTACATTTTGGAGATTGTGAGATTGCACAGAGTGCCTATATCTATTATTTCGGATAAAGATCGAGGTTCACTTCGAGATTTTGGAATAAGTTACAAGAGGCTTTGGGTACGAAGTTGAACTTTAGTACCGCATTTCATTCACAAACCAACGGTCAGTCTAAAAGAATGATTCAGATACTCGAAGATATGCTCCGATGTTGTGTTCTAAAATTTGAGGGTAGTTGGGAAAAATATCTACCATTGGTCGAATTTTCCTATAACAACAGTTTTTAATCGAGTAATAAGATGGCACCTTATGAGGCACTGTATGGCCGCAAGTGCTGAACACCTTTGTATTGGATCGAGCTTAGTGAGAAACAGATTAACGGGGTTGACTTGGTTAGAGAAATCAAAGAAAAAGTAAAGGTAATCTGTGATTGCTTGAAAGCAGCTTCAGATCGACAAAAGTCGTATGCAGATTTGAAAAGAAAAGAGATTGATTTTCAAGTTGGTGATAAAGTATTTTTGAAAGTATCTCCATCAAAGAAAATTCTCAGATTTCGTCGTAAAGGCAAGTTGAGCCCACGTTTCATTGGGCCGTATGAGATGATCGAAAGAATAGGACCAGTGGCATATCGATTAGCTTTGCCTACAGAATTAAAAAGATTTTATAATATGTTTCACATGTCGATGTTGTGACGATATCATTCTGATCCTTCACATGTGATTTCTCTATCAAAGATTGAGATTCGACTGGATATGACGTATGGTGAAAAATCGACCAAGATCTTAGCTCGGAAAGTTAAACAGTTGAGAAAGAAAAGTATGACCCTAGTGAAAGTTTTATAGAAACGACATGGGGTTGAAGAGGCTACGTGGGAACCTAAGAATGCTATGAGAAAATAGCACCCAAACCTATTTTCTGGTAAGATTTTCGTGGACGAAAATCCCTAAAGGGGGGAGAGTTATAATAGTCTGATTTTGGACGTCAGAATAGTAGTTTTGGGACCACAAATTCGACGTACAAAAATTTATTTTTATTACATTTTCATGGTCTACGACTTTACAGAGTGATTTCGTGAAAATTTCGTTCGGAAATTTTGATGTTTGGACACTCAATTTAGTAAAAAGGACTAAATTGTAAAAGTGCAAAAGTTGAGTTCTACATGCTGGAGGTGTCTAATTGCTATGAAATTTTAAATTCAAGGTCTTTAGATGGTAATTAGACCATTTTAATTTAATTTGGACAAAAATAGACATGAGGTAAAGTGAATTTTAGTGTTTTGAGAAAAGGGCATTTTTGTCATTAGGTAATTAAATGAATTAAAAACCAAAAATCAAGCCAAAATTTAGCCCATCTTCTTCATGCTTGGCCGAAACTTGCAGGGAAGACATAGCTAGGGTTTTACCACTTTTCAAGCTCGATCGTAAGTCAGTTCTTGCCCTATTTTTAATGCTCTTTACATTTTTGAAGTCGTTATCACTCGAAATATCTATTTTTACGAATAATTTGAGAGATGATTGAGGTTTAGGGTTTGAACCATGTTAGATATTTGTGTATTTTGATGTCTAATGGTAGATTTTGCAAGTTTAATGTTAGATAAACAACTTTTGTTAGGTGATTTTTGATGAAAATGCCAAAATGACCAATTTGTAAATAGATTTCAAAATGTGCATAAAAATGTGTCTAAATGGAAAATGTGGGCTGTTATAAGCATGAAAGAGGTTCGACTCAGCTTGGGTCTTGATGAAATTGAATAGATTTCATTTTACAAGCCTGAGGACCAAAACTTAGATATGTTAAAGTTTAAGGGCAAAAATGTAATTTTGCTATAATGTAAGTTTTGGACTGAATTTAGTATTTTGATTAATAAATGAGTTAAATTTTCTATTATAGGTCAAGAGAAGCGAGGTTCGCACCTAGATCGGGGGAAAAACAAAGTATTTGACAATTAGGTCCATTTCCTACTATTTTTGTACCGAGGTAAGTTCGTATGTAAATAATGCATTGTTATTTATGCTTTAATTGCTTTAATATTGTATGAATTGTGTTTTTCTCTTGAACGTGATCGACAAAGTTTGATAAGTAAGAAATCCTAGTTGGACCTTAGGAATAGATAGGATACAACTGTCATGACATTAGGGTTATTTAAGATTACGTGTAAGACCATATCTGGGATATGGAATCGATATGAGGATTCGTGTAAGTCCATAGCTGGGCTATTGGCATCGATACGAGATCCCATGTAAGACCATATCTGGGATATGGCATTGGTATGGTACTATGTGTGCGAGAGTCCCGAGTATCCTTTAGTATTCCACGTGGTTCAACGGGAAATGCAACGAGAATGTCAAAGTTGTGAAAGACTATGGTATGTTGTAAATTGGTACAAGTTTGTACATAAAATTCATGCTTAATGAGCTCAATATGTGATGAATCCCTCGGTAAGGTTGTGATTGAGTAAGTTTGATTATGAGATTTATAATGACATTTATGTTAATTTACTTCAAGTTAATTGTATGTTAAATGTGAGTTTATAATGCTTATTATTTGCATGGAAACTTACTAACTTAATAACTTACTCCCCTTTCTTTTCCCTTGTCTTATAGTGCCACCAATCCAGTTCGGGGATTGAAGATTGTCAGAGATCCAGCCACACTATCACTTAATATTTTGGGTACCAATGATTTCAATGGTTTGAGTTATGCCATGTATAGGGACTTGGTCATTTTGTTATGTGTCATAATTGATTTGGCCAAATGTGTTGGCTTATTTTGGTTGATAATTCATCTTGTAAATGGCCATTGAAATTGGGTAATATTGATTTAAGTATATATACATATGATGATGTCTTTCATGGATATGGGAAATTACTTGATTTGAGTTGAGATATATGTGATGTTTGTGTATGATCAATGATAGCATGTGAATGAGGTATTGATGCCTTGGTTGTGGCTGATTTGGTTGAATGTATATACTTGGAATGGTGCTATGTTTTTTTGTGTAGGTTTGTGCAAGGAAGGGTGACAAAATGGCTTGGTAAACAGCCTTGTTTTTGTCCACACGGGTAGACACACGAGCGTGTATGACACACGACTTGCCTTATGGGCATGTGTTCCAACCGTGTGTCTCCTACATTTTAATTGTTGCAAAACAAAATGGTCAGAATTGAGCACACGGGTAGAGACACGGGTGTGTGTCTCAGCCGTGTGGATGACACGGCCTCAGGCACGGGCGTGTGCCCTGGCTATGTGAAGTCTGCACCTATTTTATGAAAAATTATAAAAATTTAATCGACCACACGGCCTAAGCACAGGGGCGTGTGCCTTGACTGTGTGACTTCAATTTGTTCTTGGATGACAAATTGAAAGTTACACGGGTTAGGGAAACGGGCATGTGTGACCACACAGCTTGCCTAAACGGGCCTATCCTAAGCCACACGGGCGTGAGGCCCTTAAAACATGAAGAATTTTCTAAGTGTTGTAAAATTTTCTAAAGTTCTCGGTTTAGTCCTGAACCACTCCCAATGTATGTTTTGGGCCTCGTAGGCTCATTTTAGGGACAATATGAATGTAAATGAAAAATTTTAAATTAGAATGGAAATTTACGTCTCAGTTTTGTATGTTTGCCTATGTTTATGTCCGGTAATGCCTTGTACCCTATTTTGGCTTCGAATACGGGTAAGGGGTGTTACTTATTAGCTAAAGGTGTCTAATAGCTATGGAACCTTAAAGTTAAGGTCCTTAAGTAGTAATTAGACCATTTTTAAGTTTGTGGACAATTATGATATTGGTATTGTTGTAATTAGTGTGATTAATTAAGGTTATTTTGGTAAATTAGCAATTAAAGATAAAATAAATAAAATAAAACAAATTTTTTTTTGTATCATCTTCTCTAGCCGAATTTTAGCAAGAAGAAAATCCATTTAGGGCTTGAATTTCGGCAAGCTTTTCTCCTTCAATTAGATATAAAATTTTAACTCATTTTTAATGATTTTTATGTTTTTGAGATCATTGCAGCTTAGTCTAGCTAGCCCAGGACTATTTTGCAAAGTTGTTAAAGATTTTAGATGTTGCCATTGATGAGTTTATGTGTGTTTTGACATTTGATGATAGAAAATGCATGGTTTTTGTTAGATAAACAACATTTGTTAAGTGATTTTTAGTAAAATGTCCAATTAAGGATTAAATTAAGAAATGTGAAAAGTTTGTGGGTAAATTGTGAAATAAATAAAAAATATGGGCTAGTAGGGACCTAATTGAAATTCGGCTAGCATGGATTGTGATTGAATTGCATGAATTTGTGATTTTATGAAATAAGGACTAAAGTGTAAAAATGTGAAATACTAGGGGAAAAAATGTAAATTTTCCATAATATGAAATTTGGATTAAATTGAATAGCTTGATGATTAAATAAACTAAATTTGAATATATATTAAGAAAAGCGAGATTTAGACTTAGATCGAGGGAAAAACAAAGTGTTGGATTAAACGATCTATTTCATCGTTTTTAAATTCGATGTGAGTTCGTATGTAATAATGTAACACCCCTAACTCGTTTCCGTCATCGAAATAGGGTTTCAAGCATTACTAGAACTTTCAAAAATATTTACAGATAAATCATGCAAGTTAATATTCAAATTCCAAAATCATTCATAATGTCCCTTAAATGGACCCTCGAGGTCCAATACGAGCATTAGAATCGAGTCGAGACTTAATAGGAGCCTCTAAGAATATTTCGTAACATTGCAAAATTTTTCAAAGATGCAAGGCTCACACACCCGTATGGTCCAAGGGACACACCCATGTGACCTTGGGACACGCCCATGTTGGAGGCCGTGTTCGACCCCGTGTAACTCTCTGACTTGTGTACACGACCATGACACACGCCTGTGTGCTAGGCTGTGTGGTTAATTAATTCAATTCAAAATTAGGTGCAGGTTTCGCACGGTCAAGACACACGCCCATGTTCTAGGCCATGTAGCACACATGGCTGAGACACACGCTCGTGTCTCTGCCCGTGTGCTCAATTTTGAGCATTCTGTTTCTCGAATTTAAGGTGCAGGGGACACACAACCTAACTACATGCCCATTTACCCGGCCGTGTGTCAAACACGGTCTAGACACTTGCCTATGTGTCTGCCCGTGTGGACAAAATAAAGCCATTCCTAGTTCATTTCTCACCCAAAATCACCCCATGACCTACACTTGAATCACACATCCAAAAACCAACCATTTCAAGCATTCAAATCAAGCAAATTCTATCATTCATCATGGCATATCATTTCATGCACACATGTCTACGATCTTACCTTAATTCAATCCATGTATTAAACATGATTTGATCAACTACTTAACATATATGTAGCTACCATAGTTTGACATTACAAGTATATTTAAACAAACCATTACTAGCCATTCCAATGGCTAGATTATAAGTATCATTTACATTTACATGCCAATATTGTAACACCCCGTACCCGAGACCGTTGCCGGAGTCGGACACGAGGGGTTCACAGACTAAATTCGCTTACTATCGCAGTCCATTTTAAAATTTTCCAGGCGGTTGGCTAACTGCGACACTGTCACCTTAAAAATCATATCTTGAGTTTCACAGCTTGAAAATCAGTTTCATAATTTTTCCCTGAAACTAGACTCATATCCCCATCTACATATTTTTTTTCTAGAATTTTTGGTCGGGCCAAGTAGTACAGTTTATTAGTCAAAGTCTCCCATGTTACAGGGATCGACTACACTGCCCTTTGCGCATTACGACTTAAATATCTCCCTGCACAGAGCTTCAATACTGATGCCGTTTGTTTCTATAGAAACTAGACTCAGAGAGGAATCTATACATATATGGCATGACTCCTAATTATCTCTGGTTAATTTATAATTAATTTCCAAAGTCGGAACAGGGAATCCAGAAACCATTCTGGCCCTGTCTCACGAGAACCTGAATATCTCTTAACATACTGTCCATATGATTGTTTCGTTACTTTCCTATGAAAATAGATTCATCAAGGTTAGTTTACATAATTTATTCATTATTTAATTCCAATCCTACTATTTTTAGTGATTTTCCAAATCTATATCACTGCTGCTGCCAGCATCTGCCTTTAAGGTAGACTTTACCTATTTCATAGTTTCCATGATTCAACTAGCCCTTTTAGCATAAATAGCACAAATTATGGTAGTGATTAACCATTCCATACCAAATGATGATAACATTATGCTCAAACATATATAAGCCATTTTCGCATGGCTATATACATTAACCAAAATATTCTTCCGCCACTAGTCTATTTTATACATGCCATAAGATAATCCAAAACATAGCAGTACCAAACAGTGGATAGTGATAGTGTGACTAGTTGCTGACGATCCCCGAGCCTGTAGCTTCGCAATGAGATCTATAAAACAGAGGAAACAGAGTAAACGGAGTAAGCATTACAATGCTTAGTAAGTTTTAAGCAGTGTCAACAGATAACAATCAAATTATAACATAGTTGTTCGTATTTTTATTTCACTCTTCCTTCGGGCATACCATCCCTTTACCGAATATGCACATCTCATCATATACAATAGGCAGATAAACTTTCACATAAAAGTGAGCTCATGTGACATAGATATATCGTATGATTTCACATCACCTCTCACACTGATCCGATGTCACATAATCATAGGAATAGTCTCATAGATTGCTCTCGTATGCATCACATAACTACCTTATGATTTAGTGCAAATCAAGCTCACATATAAACTTGGAGTACATACCTGTTTAACCTTTCGCATTGAATATATTTATAAGCAATTCTTATTACGAAGTCTTACCCGGACATAATCTCCACACGAAGTTATCGGGTCTTACCCGGACAAAATTCCCACACGTAGTCATCGGGTCTTTAGAGCTCGGATATAGTACGAGCACGAAGCTTACGGACATTAATCAGTGATAATATTCTCGCATAAAGCCTACGGGGTTTTAACCCGGATATAGTACTGACACAAATGCCCTTCGGGACTTATCACATTTACGCACTTTCACATCCATCACGTTGGCCACTCGGCACTGTCACATATATACACTTTCACATTCATCACATCGGCCATTAGGCCTTATGACATATATACACTTTCACATTCATCACATCGGCCATTAGGCCTTATTACATATATACACTTTCACATTCATCACATCGGCTATTAGGCCTTATCACATATATACACTTTCACATTCATCACATCGGCTATTAGGCCTTATCACATATATACACTTTCACATTCATCACATCGGCTATTAGGCCTTATCACACATATACACTTTCACATTCATCACATCGGCCATTAGGCCTTATCACATATATATACACTTTCACATTCATCACATCGGCTATTAGGCCTTATCACACATATACACTTTCACATTCATCACATCGGCTATTAGGCCTTATCACACATATACACTTTCACATTCATCACTTCGGCTATTAGGCCTTATCACATATATACACTTTCACATTCATCACATCGGCTATTAGGCCTTATCACATATATACACTTTCACATTCATCACATCGGCCATTAGGCCTTACTATCATTTCATATTCGAATACTCATAAACTTACAATATCACGATTTAGAATTCAAGTATGGGTTTAATCAATAGCTTATGAGCAACTAAAACAAGTTTATCAAGGTTCACAACATAATCTCAAATTCAGCACAAGCTGTTTTTCCTGAGCAATAGTCACTAAATTATTTATAACTAGAGCTACAAAACTCCAAATCACTTTCCGTTAATTTTTCCTGAATACAGACTCGAATATCTTCCATCCATAAAATTTCCAGAATTTTAGGTTTGGCCAATCAATACCAGATTTTTCTTAAAGTTTCCCCTGTTTCACTGTTTGACTAATCTGACCACTCTTCACTACGAATCAAATTTCTCATTTTACTGAATTCAAAATGTGTTGTATTTGATTTCATTTGAAACTAGACTCATTAAGCTTTAATTTCATGTCTCATTCAGCCTCTAATTCAAATCCATAAATTTATGCTGATTTTCTAAAGTCACGTTACTGCTGCTGTCCTAAGCAGACTATTTCAAATTACCCTTGAATTCCCAAGCTCAAACACTTAAGAACTTACCATTTGAGCTTAGAACATATCATGGCCACATCATATCTTATTAAATCAACTCATCATGTCCTATTATAATTGAATTTACTCAACGTTTAATCACGTAAAACTTACCTCGGATGTGGTCGAACAATTTCGGCGGCTATTCGATCACTTTTTCCTTTCCCTTATCCAACTGTGGTCCTCTAAGCTCTTGAGCTAATTCAAACAAATTTAACTTATTAAAGTCTCATTATGCTAGCTTATGGCCGAATATGACAAGGAGTTTGATTGGTCATATGGCCACCTTCTAGCTCAACTACACAATGGTCATATGCATTTTTAATCACATCAAGCAATTTAATACAATTCATTCGAACATCAAAAGAAAACCTCAAGGTACTTAGCCCATATATACTTTATACCACACATAAATGGCATACATTTTACTAACTAATGCATTACATATTATTTAACCATGTATATCACCAATCAATTTCATCACAATTTCACTTAAGCCTATTCTCAATACAATACATCGTGCTCAAATCATTATTCAAGTTCAAATTCGGCCAGCACACATATACATACTAGCGACTATGTATTAACATTGCATTTCATACTATAACCGAATGTATAGCTCATCGAAATATATTTATTCATGTTCCCTTAACACATATTGGTCAACTAGATCATGCATTATTCTTTGGCACATTTGGTCATTAAAGCAATCACCTATTTAACTTTCAAGCATTTTTATACTAACATTTCTCCCAAGGCCGAATTTATATACAACCTTTAGTACTCATTTAAAGTTTATATTTTAAGTAATTAATATACACAATATTAACCAAATATCCATTTACTAAGCATTTTAACAAATTTTCCTTCAACTATCCACACATTCGGCAATCACATAATCAAACACTAAACCTTAACTTCCAAGCCAAAACAACTAGCAAATTCAACGCATCCAACATAAATTTCCATGCTAATGACATCAAAACAACTACTAAGAATTTCAAGCTCCTTGGCCGAATTTCAATCTTCCAAAATAACAAAAATTTGAGCCATGAAATAGGTAGAATTCAAACTAACCATTCAATTTATGCATGAATTTCCAAGAGTAGCATTGTACATACCTTGATCTAGCAATCTCCTTAGCTGAAAATTTTAACAACAAAAGGAAATTTCTTCTCCACCCTTTCCTAGCTACGGCAATGGAGGAATAAACCAACTTTGGTTTCTCCTCCCACTCACACATTATTTTTATTACCCATACTCTTTTATTCATCCTTAATTCATCTAATACATTTTTTTATTACATATTTCTCACCACTAATAAATATAATAATATTAACCCATGCATATAATGCCCATACTTATAAGCTTGGCCGGCCACTAGCATTAAAAGTGGAAAATTGGCATGCAAACCCACTTATTTGCATCATTCAATAATTAATCACTTAAAATAAGCCACACATATATTCAAAGCTTCTCACATAAGTCCTTTTTATTTAGAAACACATTCAAATTGACAAAAATCAAAGCATTCAAATTTCACACATGCATGATCACATATTTTAGACATAAAATATTATATTCAATTATTTCTGCAACTCGGTTTAGCGGTCCCGAAACCACTTCCCGACTAGGGTCAAATTAGGGGTGTCACAAATATGGCCAATATAACCTATACATGCCATTACAATCATAATTGATTTACCATATTGTACCGATATAGGTCGATGGATAGTGTGAAAGATCTCCGCGAGCTTCTAATCCAACGAGTTTCCGATTTACTCTAAAACAGGGAAATAAAACTAAGTAAGCATAAAATGCTTAGTAAGCTCGTTTAACATGGTACTTAACTTACCATTCATTTTATTTTGAAGTAACCATGTAAGGCATAATCAATCAGTTTGACCTCAAGCCCTACACACATTCTCATTGCCTTGTTAGTCATATATTCCTTATTAACATCAAAACATATATGAGCTCAACAACAATCAAGTTTCCAAACACATATGCTTCCCACAACATAGATTTATTCAACATGCATAATTCATCTCATTATTTCAAGTATAATTTAATAATAGTTTATTTTGAGTTTAGATCATTTCATATTAGAACTTTACTTATATTACTTAGAATATGAAGGTCACGATTAGTACACTCAAGGTGTACAAGTCTATAATCAAGAATGCACATATTTTCATCAAATAAATTCCATGTACAAATATCATCATCTCATGTTTTCATATGTCAATTGTCATGTAGCATCATTTTAATGGATTTTAGGCAACTATGTGTAATTACTCATTTCTTATTCATGTCCTTTCGTGTCAAGGTTTTACCCGTTGAATTTGTTTGGAACATCGATGGATGCACATATAGTACACCCAAGGTGTACAAATCAGAATCCATCAATTCATGTCCAGTGATACATGTAAGGTACTATTTCAGAGAGTACACTCTCGAGCCACACATATATACAATAGGTGTAACACCCTTTACCTGTATTTGACACTGGAACAGGGTACGAGGTGTTACCGGACATAAACTCACACAATCATACAAAACCGAACATGAATTTCTTCCCAAATTTAAAACTTTTCAAACACATGTACATTGTCCTTTATATGGGCATACGAGGCCCAAAACATACACCGGAGGTGATTCGGGACTAAACCGAGAATTCCTGAAAATTTTACAACACTTAAGAAATTTTCCATGTTTGGAGAGTCACACGCCTGTGTGGCTTGGGACACGCCCGTGTTCTCAGCCCGTGTAACTCTCTGTTTATGATGTCATCAACAAATAAGGGTCACACGGTCAAGTCACTCACCCGTGTGCTAGGACGTGTCTCCACACGGCTAAGACATATGGCAGTGTCTCCCCATCTGGCCGAGAAAATGGCTATTTACCAAGACATTTGTCACTCTTATTTGCGCATACTTAAACACAACTATAATAGTATATTTCATGGCATAAATAAACTACCATTAGGAATGTAACACCCTCACGCACGAGACCATCGCCAGAGTCGAGCATGAGGTGTTACTAAACTTAATTCATTAATTTAGCAGCTCAAACAATTTATTTTTAAAATTTCCAGACAAGCTGGTCAACTGCATCACAGTCGCTTAAAAATTCATATCTCGAGTTCAAAAACTCAAAATTAAGATCCGTAAATTTTCCATAAAACTAGACTCATATATATATTTACTAATTCTTTTCTAAAATTTTTGGTCAAGCCAATTAGTACATTTTATTAGTTAAATTATCCCCTATTTTAGGGTTCAACTACTCTGACCCCTGTGTATTTCAAATCAGATATCTCCTTGTAAAGAGTTTCAATGACTATATCATTTGTTTCTTATAAAACTAGACTCAATAAGGATTTCCTGCATGTAATATAAAACTCCTAATTACTTTTTTACAATTTATAGTGAATTTTTAAAGTCAGAACAGGGGATACAGAGATCACTCTGACCCTGTTCCACCAACACTTAAATATCTCACAAAATATAACTCATATACCTATTTTGTTCCATCCATATGAAAATAGACTCATCAAGCTTAAATTTAATAACTTACACATCATTTAATCCCATTTCTACTATTTTTAGTGATTTTTCAAATTTACATCACTGCTGCTGTTAGATTCTGTTTTATGGCAAATTTTACTTTACTATAGATTTTCATGGACTAAATAGCATTATAAACATACATAACATCAAATATGACTTAGATTGGCCATTCCAATGGCTAATCATTTACAAACCCTTTTCTTGCCAAACCATAGCCATATCGTAAGAAACATTTACACAAAGTGAGTATTTTGCCATACATGCCACATTCAAAATACACAAGCCATTTTACAAATTTAGGCCTTCGGATACTGTGGACGAATCTTCGACCTATCCCGATTCTCAAGCCGGCTTGTCAACAACTACAATGAATGAAAAAGAGGGGGTAAGCATAAATTCTTAGTAAGTTCACATGCAAATAACAAGTAACGTAATCATGAAATTCCACATAAAACATCATTTGCATAAACAACACTAAGACATTCATGTTTCATTTGCATTTAATATCTTTCTACGATTTCATCATACCAAGTTCTCAACCCGAGGATTTAAGCACATACCTGTCAAATTTTCTCATTCACCACTCTTACCAATATGTCACATTCGTCTTAGGCATTCTTCTCATTCACTTAAGATTCACCCGTTGAACACATTGGAATATAATTTGAATATGCAGATTTCATAAACGTAAGTGCCATACCCGTAGCTAGACAAACTCAATAGCCTGCAGAACTTATGTAGCCAAGCTACCATGTAGCCCACCCATAAGTGAACTCGGACCCAATTCAACGAGCTCGGGCATTCGCATCCATAAGTGAACTCGGACTCAACTCAACGAGTTCGGATGCCTAGTTACAACTCACGAACTCGGACTCAACTCAATGAGTTCAGAACTCAAATATCCTAGTGACATGTCACTTGTATTCTAATCTATTCCCAAGGTTCAAACGGGCTTTTTCCTCGATCTCACATCTTTGCCGTCTTCCACAGAATATCGGAACCGATACTCGGTGATAGTTCTTACTCATCAAGTAATTCACATAATTAAATATTATTCAACAATAACCACAAAACATAACATTTCATGATGATAATAAGCATCATATCATATAAACAACATTAAATTGCTCAAAATGACAATTATGTTACTACATTTACATATGAACTTACCTCGAAACAAAATATTAGCAATCGAGCCTATTCTTCGTAAACTTTGTTTTTCCCTCGACCGCAACTTGAATCTATTTTCTCTTGATCTATAATGCCAAATTAATCTTATTTAATACATTCATTCATCAAAACAGCATTTAATACAAACTTTGGAAAAATTACATTTTTGCCCCTAAACTTTTGCATAATTACACTTTTGCCTCTAGGCCCGGGAATTAAACTTCATCCCTTATTCTTATGTTTTATGACATGCTGATCATTTTTCCCTTCTATGGCAACACCAAATTCACACTCTAACATGTACTTATACTATTAGGTATTTTTACCGATTAAGCCCTTTTACTCGTTTTCGCTTAAAACTGAGTAGCACAAGTTGTCTAACATAATTTAAAACCTTATATTCTATCATAAAACACCAAAATACACAAATTTCACCTATGGGTATTTTTCCAAATATGAACCCTAGGTTGAATTATTGCTATCATAAGTTAATTCGAGCTACCGGGATTCCAAAAACGTAAAGAACATTAAAAACGGGGCTTGGAATCACTTACTATGGAGCTTGAAAGCTTGAAACAAACCCTATCTATGGATAACCCTTGGAATTTCAGCCTAATGAAGAAGATGGACAAAAATTGGCTTTTAATTTTATTTTTAATTCATTTTAATAACTAAATGACCAAAATACCCTTAATACTGAACTTTACAAAAATTCCATCCATGTCCAATTTTTGTCCATAGACTTAGAAATTGGTCAAATTTCTATTTAATACGTCCTCATTAATATTCCAAAGCATTTTCATACTAAAAACTCCTAGAATGCAAATTTTGCAAATTATTCGATTTAGTCCCTAATTTCAATTTAAGCACTTTAGGCATAAGATTTCATCACGAAATTTTCACACAATCATGCAATCATATCATAAACATCAAAATAATTATAAAATAATTATTTCTATCTCGGATTTGTGGTCACGAAACCACTATTCATATTAGGCCCTAATTCGGGATATTACAACTCTCCCCTCCTTTAAGGATTTTCGTCCTCGAAAATCTTACCGGTAAACAGGTGCGGGTATTGGTTTCTCATAATTTCCTCAGGTTCCCATGTAGTCTCTTCTACCCCTTTCTTTTGCCACAATACTTTCACGAGAGCGACACTTTTATTTCTTAGTTGCTTGACCTCTCGAGCTACAATCTTAATCGGTTCTTCTTCGTAAGTCATATCTGGTCGTAGTTCAATTTCTATTGGTGAAATTATATGTGGGGGGTCCGAACGATACCGATGTAGCATAGATACGTGGAATACATCATGCATCTTCTGTAATTCAGGTGGTAATGCTAGCCGATAAGCTACTGGTCCAATTCTTTCAATTACTTCATACGGTCCAATAAAACGCGGACTTAAATTACCCTTCCGTCCAAATCTAAGGACTTTCTTCCATGGAGACACTTTCAAAAATACCTTATCACCAACTTGAAACTCGATTTCTTTTCGTTTCAAATCCGCATAAGATTTTTGTCTATCTGAAGCAGATTTCAAACAATCTCGAATCACTTTCACCTTTTCTTCGGTTTCTTTTATTAGATCAACTCCATAAATCTGATTTTCCTTGAGTTCAGTCCAATACAATGGTGTCTGACATTTATGACCATACAATGCATCATAAGGTGCCATCTTCAAACTCGTCTGATAACTATTATTATAAGCAAATTCTACCAATGGTAAGTACCTTTCCCAACTACCTCGAAATTCCAATACGCAACATCTGAGCATGTCTTCAAGAATCTAAATTACTCTCTTTGATTGTCCATCAGTTTGCGGATGAAAGGCAGTGCTGAAATTTAACTTCGTACCTAATGTCTCTTGCAACTTTTGCCAAAACCGTGAAGTAAATCTCAGATCTCTATCCGAAATGATTGACAAAGGTATTCCATGAAGTCTAACAATCTCACGGATATACAATTCAGCCAACTTATTAAGAGAATAATCCGTACATACCGGAATAAAATGAGTCGATTTAGTCAGTCTGTCAACTATTACCCAGATGGCATTTTTCTTCCCCGGAGTTAACGGCAACCCTGATACAAAATCCATAGTAATCCGGTCCCATTTCCATTCAGGAACCATGATAGGCTGGAGTAATCCGGAAGGTACTTGGTGTTCAGCTTTCACTTGTTGACAAACTAAGCACTTTGATACAAACTCTAAAATATCTCTTTTCATTCCACTCCACCAGTACATTTTCTTCAAGTCATTATACATTTTCGTACTGCCCGAATGAATCGCCAAACAACCATTATGTGCTTCATGCAAAATCTTTTGAATCAACTCATCATTTTTTGGTACACAAATCCGATTTTTAAACATCAAGCAACCATCAGAACCGATTCTGAAATCTAATCCCGTATCAGCTTCACACTGCTTTCTCTTGGCTTGCAAATCTTGATCATTTTTCTGAGCTTCACAAATTTGTTGTAAAAACATTGGTCTTGCTCTTAACTTTGCCAGAATCAAACCATCATCTGATACCTTTAACCGAGTGTTCATAGCTCTCAAAGCAAATAGCAACTTTCTACTTAAAGCATCGGTAACCACATTCGCTTTTCCCGGATGGTAATCAATAACAAGCTCGTAATATTTTAATAACTCTAACCATCTTCGCTGTCTCAAATTCAAGTCTTTTTGTGACATCAAGTACTTAAGACTTTTGTGGTCGGTATATACTCGGCACTTTCACCATACAAATAATGTCGCCAAATCTTCAAAGCAAACATTATAGCAGCCATTCCAAATCATGAGTCGGATAATTCCTTTTGTGAGATTTTAACTGCCTCGAAGTATAAGCCACCATTTTTCCTTCTTGCATAAGTACACATCCTAAGCCATTTCGAGAAGCATCACTATACACCACAAATTCTTTACCTGATTTGGGTTGTACCAACACTGGTGCTTCAGTGAATAGCTTTTTCAATTCTTCAAAACTCTGTTGACATTCCTCTGTCCATTCAAATTTAACATCCTTTCGGAGCAGTCTAGTCATAGGAGCAGCAATCATAGAAAATCCATTTACAAACCGCCGATAATACCCAGCTAGCCCCAAGAAACTTCTAACCTCGGTTACATTTTTCGGTGGTTTCCAATCAGCAATGGCTGAAATTTTACTAGGATCAACCCGTATACCATCACCTGAAACAATGTGACCTAAAAATCCAACTTCCTGAAGCCAAAATTCACTTTTACTAAACCTAGCATACAACTGCTTATCTCTCAAAGTTTGCAAAACTATCTTCAAGTGCTCAGCGTGTTCTGCTCAACTTTTGAATAAATTAAGATGTCATCTACAAACACCACAACAAATTTGTCCAAGTATGGTCGAAATATGCGATTCATTAAGTCCATAAACACAGTAGGAGCATTTGTCAACCCGAATTGCATAACTAAAAATTCATAATGACCGTACCTTATTCTAAAAGCAGTTTTAGGCACATCCGGCTCTTTTATTCGCAGCTGGTAGTACCCAGATCTCAAGTCAATCTTTGAAAACCATGTCGCTCGTTTTAGCTGATCAAACAAATCATCAATTCTTGGCAACAAATACTTGTTTTTGATTGTCACCTTGTTTAATTGCTGATAGTCAACACACAATCCCATAGAACCATCCTTCTTTTTCACAAATAACACAGGAGCACCCCAAGGTGAAAAACTCGGTCTCACAAAGCCTTTATCAATCAACTCTTGCAACTACGACTTTAATTCTTTCAACTCTACTGGTGCCATTCTATACGGAGCAGTCGAGATCAGAGTTGTTCCTGGTATCAAATCAATACCAAATTCTACTTCCCTGACTGGAGGCAAACCCAGCAACTCCTCTGGAAATAATTCGCAAATTCACACACAACCGGCACTGAATCAACTCTCTTTTCAACTTTTTTTGTATTAATTACATACGCCAAATAAGCTTCATAACCCTTTTTCAAAAATCTCTGAGCCAACATTGAAGAAATCATACTAGATAATGCCTCTGATTTATATGGTTCAACCTGCAGAATTTCACCACTTTCACACTTTAATTCTATAACCTTTTCTTTGCAATTTACTATTGCATCATGCAATGTCAACCAATCCATACCCAAAATAACATCAAATTCATCAAACGGCAACAACATCAAGTCGGCCGGAAAGTAATGACCTCGAATCATTAAAGGGCATTTCTTGCATACTTTATCAACTATCACACATTTGCCTAATGGATTCGACACTCTAATCATAAATTCTGTGTTCTCAACAGGTATATTCATACTAGACACCAGTTTTATGCATACATATGAATGAGTAGAATCAGGATCAATCAAAGCAATAACATTAACATCATAAAGAGAAAATATACCAGTAATCACATCGGGTGATGAAGCATCTTCACGTGCCTCTATAGCATAAGTTCTAGCTGGAGCCCTTGCTTCAGATTTAGCTGCTGAATCTCTGGCTACATTTTTGCTACTTGCTTCATTTCCAGTTTTTCTCGAATATCTTCCCCTCTAGTCTACACCAATAGCTTTTACACTCTGAAATTTTTCTTTTTTATCTCTCTCTAGGCAGTCTCTAATAAAATGATTCGGAGAACCACACCGAAAACATTCATTCGCTCTACATGGGCCAAAATGATTTCTGCGACACTACTGGCACTCGGGCTTAACAAATCTCATATTTCCTACACTAGCCGCAGAAGTAGTCTGAGATTTAGGACCCATATTTTGCTTCTTAAAATTTCCAGATGATTGTCCAGCCGAAACCTGTGAACGAGGATTCATATTTCTAGATTTTCTGAATTGCGTTGAGAATGAACTGCTCGTCGGTCTTTTCTTCCAATTTGTAGTCTCAGCCTCTACTTTTTTCTTCTCTTTAAGTATTTCTTCAGCCTTGCAAGCTCGATCAACCAGTACTACCATTTCTTTTAATTCAAGAATCCCAACAAATACTTTGATGTCTTCATTGAGTCCGTCTTCAAATCGTCTACACATTTTAGCCTCTGTAGGATTATATTCTTTAGCATACTTACTCAACCTGGGGAACTCCCTTTCGTATTCAGTAACTGTCATGTTCCCCTGCTTTAATTCAAGAAACTCTTTACGCTTCTGATCAATAAATCTTTCACTGATGTATTTCTTCCGAAATTCTTCTTGAAAGAACTCCCAAGTTATTTTATCTTTCGGTGCTACTGAAGTCAATGTTTTCCACCAATGATAAGCTGAATCCCTCAACAATGATATAGCACATTTTAAGCATTCTTCAGGTGTACAAGACAATTCATCAAATACTCGAATAGGATTCTCCAGCCAAAACTCTACTTTCTCAGCATCATCATCAATATTTGCCCTGAATTCTTCGGCCCCTTGCTTACGGATTCTTTCAACTGGAGTTCTGTGAAATTTCATCAGATCTACACCTTGAGGCGTCAGGGTTACAGGTTGAGGAATCAGGGGAGGTGGGGGAGGGTCTGCATTCGGGTTCGTACGAATGAACTCAGTATACCAGGCACTCATCATCTGGAAAAAGGCTTCCCGAACCCTTTCTCCTCCTCTTTGACCAACAGTAGGAGGTGGATTTTCAGTTGACACCGCCCTTCAGCAAGAGCTGGTGCATTACTCTCTACATCATCAGCCACAACTGGATCGGGATCTATTTACTATAAAAAAATCATTTAAAAAGTCAAAAGTCGTCACACTATCACAAAATATATATATATGGCATGTATAGCAAAACCCGTACATACAACACATTAGTCCGAGAACCGACTAAACCTACTCTGATACCACTAAATGTAATGCCCTTACGCCCGAGACTGTCGCCAGAGTCAAGGTTGAGGTGTTACTAAACTTAATTCATTAATTTAACAGCTCAAACAATTTTTTTTTAAAATTTCCAAACAAGCTAGCCAACTGCATCACAGTCGCTTAAAAATTCATATCTCGAGTTCCAAAACTCAAAATTAAGATCCATAAATTTTCCAACTAGACTCATATATATATTTGCTAATTTTTTTCTAGAATTTTTGGTCAAGTCAATTAGTACAGTTTATTAGTTAAAGTCTCCCCTGTTTCAGGGTTTGACTACTCCGACCCCTATGTATTACGAATCAGATATCTCCCTGTACAGAGTTTCAATGACTATGCCGTTTGTTTCTTATAAAACTAGACTCAATAAGGATTTCATGCATGTAAGATAAAACTCCCTCCTAATTGCTTTTGTACAATTTATAGTGAATTTTTAAAGTCAGAACAGGGGATACAGAGATCACTCCGACCCTGTTCCACCAAAACTTAAATATCTCACAAAATTTAACTCATATACCAAATATGACTTAGATTGGCCATTCCAATGGCTAATCATTTACAAACCCTTTTCTTACCAAACCATAGCCCTATCGTAAGATCATTTACACAAAGTGAGCATTTTTCCATACATGCCACATTCAAAATACACAAGCCATTTTACCAATTTAGGCCTTTGGATAGTGTGGACGAATTTTTGACCTATCCTGATTCTCAAGCCGGCTTGTCAACAACTACAATGAATGAAAGGAAGGGGGTAAGCATAAATTCTTAGTAAGTTCACATGCAAATAACAAGTAACGTAATCATGAAATTCCACATAAAACATCATTTGCATAAACAACACTAAGACATTCATGTTTCATTTGCATTTAATATCTTTCTACGATTTCATCATACCAAGTTCTCAACCTGAGGATTTAAGCACATACCTGTCAAATTTTCTCATTCACCACTCTTACCAATATGTCACATTCGTCTTAGGCATTCTTCTCATTCACTTAAGATTCACCCGTTGAACACATTGGAATATAATTTGAATATGCAGATTTCATGAACGTAAGTGCCATACCCTTAGCTAGACAAACTCAATAGCCTGCGAAACTTATGTAGCCAAGCTACCATGTAGCCCGCCCATAAGTGAACTCGGACCCAATTCAACGAGCTCGGGCATTCGCATCCATAAGTGAACTCGGAGTCAACTCAACGAGTTCAGATGCCTAGTTACAACTCACGAACTCGGACTTAACTCAATGAGTTCAGAACTCAAATATCCTAGTAACATGTCAGTTGTATTCTAATCTATTCCCAAGGTTCAAATGGGCTTTTTCCTCGATCTCACATCTTTGCCATCTTCCACAGAATATCGGAACCGATACTTGGTGATAGTTCTTACTCATCAAGTAATTCACATAATTACATATTATTCAACAATAACCACAAAACATAACATTTCATGATGATAATAAGCATCATATCATATAAACAACATTAAATTGCTCAAAATGACAATTATGTTACTACATTTACATATGAACTTACCTCGAAACAAAATATTAGCAATCGAGCCTATTCTTCGTAAACTTTGTTTTTCCCTTGACCGCGACTTGAATCTCGCTTCTCTTGATCTATAATGCCAAATTAATCTTATTTAATACATACATTCATCAAAACAGCATTTAATACGAACTTTGGAAAAATTACATTTTTGCCCCCTAAACTTTTGCATAATTACACTTTTGCCTCTAGGCTCGGGAATTAAATTTCATCCCTTATTCTTATGTTTTATGACATGCTGATCATTTTTCCCTTCTATGGCAACATCAAATTCACACTCTAACATGTACTTATGACTATTAGGTATTTTTACCGATTAAGCCCTTTTACTCGTTTTCGCTTAAAACTGAGTAGCACAAGTTGTCTAACATAATTTAAAACCTCATTTTCTATCATAAAACACCAAAATACACAAATTTCACCTATGGGTATTTTTCCAAATATGAACCCTAGGTTGAATTATTTCTAGCATAAGTTAATTCGAGCTACCGAGATTCCAAAAACGTAAAGAACATTAAAAACGGGGCTTGGAAGCACTTACTATGGAGCTTGAAAGCTTGAAACAAACCCTAGCTATGGATAACCCTTGAAATTTCGGCCTAATGAAGAAGATGGAAAAAAATTGGCTTTTAATTTTGTTTTTAATTCATTTTAATAACTAAATGACCAAAATGCCCTTAATACTAAACTTTCCAAAAATTCCATCCATGTCCAATTTTTGTTCATAGACTTAGAAATTGGTCAAATTGCTATTTAAGACCTCCTCATTAATATTCCAAAGCAATTTCATACTAAAAACTCCCAGAATGCAAATTTTGCAAATTATTCGATTTAGTCCTTAATTTCAATTTAAGCACTTTAGGCATAGGATTTCATCACAAAATTTTCATACAATCATGAAATCATATCATAAACATCAAAATAATTATAAAATAATTATTTCTATCTCAGATTTTTGGTCACGAAACCACTATTCCGATTAGGCCCTAATTCGGTATATTACAAGGAGATAACATATAATTTTCACACCATCATCTATCATGCATTATAACATCATGCCTTACCAAATCACTTCATGCTAAATTCACACTAAAAAGGCATTAACATATGAATAAATTCATATCTATTATATATATATATCAAGCAAATATAAATCACATCACAAAACATTTCCATATGCACATGCATAATTATATGGGCTTACAACCAATTAGCTAGTATAGCCAATTTGCATGGCTACAAATTACATCCAATCTTTAGCCTTCACAAGCCATAAACTTAAAGGGGTTTGCATTCACTTATACCCAACATGATAGCTTGATAATGTGATAGCATCTCCGGCGATCTCCAACTCGAGTTAGCTAAATTAAACTATAAGAGATGGGAAAAGAAGGGGAGTAAGCTTTAAAGCTTAGTAAGTCCATTGAAAATAATAAGAATTTTATTAACATTCTTCTACCAATTCTCACAACATGATCTCAAGCTAATACAATCATATTTGCAGTTTTTTTTAACTTATATTCATGATAAGCTATCCACTCGAGTCATGGTTACTCAATCATTTATAACTTGAGGTACAAAATTCTAAATTAAGATTCGTTAAAAGAATTTGAAACTAGACTCATATATCTTTCTGTCATGAAATTTTTAGAATTTAAGAATAAGCCAATAAGTACAGTTTATTCTTCAAAGTTACCCCTGTTCTGTTGTTTGACAGCTTTGACCTTTCTTTACTAAAAATTAATTATATCTTAATACGTGATTTGGATGATGTTCCTATCTATTTTTATGAAAAATATACTCATTAAGAATTTCTTTAGATAAATTATAACCCATAATTATTATTTTTACAATATTTATTGATTTTCCAAAGTCAGGACAGGTAAATCCGAAATCATTCTGACATTGTCTTATGAAAATTAAAATATCTCATAATATGAAATTCTTTTGCTTACAAAGTTTCTTCCATGTAATTTTTGGTGGATTTTCAAAGTCGGACTACTACTGCTATCCAGAACTATTTTAGTACAATATAATAAGTTCATTTTCAACTAATCATGAACTCACCATCTCATGGATTCCATGTTCAATTACACAATGTAAGTTAGCATGATATTGCAACAAAATTCATAATCGTAATTCATACATCTTAGCTCATCAAGGTCTCGACATCTCAAAATCTCAATAACCATAAGCTTAGCGTACATAAATATACCCTTTCAACATTTTTCACATATTCATTCTTGTCTTTGACATGCCCTTTTGGGACTATCATCAAATTAGTCTTTGAACTACCTGTTGAACACTTGAAATACTATTGGATACGCAGAAAACTTGTGCATAAGTGCCACATATACATACGTAGCCAAAGCTACCTCTCATCATGTAACGCTCGTCATTGAGCTACTCACAGGCCTGCTCACACAAGCTGTAGATCAGGGCGTAACTACACGGGCTGCTCACACAAGCTGTTGGGTATCCAACACTCTCAGGACTACCCAGCCATAGGTGGGACACACAAGACCAACACCTGGAACCAAATTACATGTGTCATGTACATCGTGAACTCAGACCAACTCAATGAGTTCAGATCATATAATTTTCTAGTGACATGTCACTTGTATCCTAAACTATTCCTAAGGTTCAAATGGGATTCTTCCTTACATGCACATAACATCTCTATTGCACTTGCTCCTGATGTCGTGGATAACGAACATAAAATTATTCATACTTTCATAACCACCATTAAGCATAACATACATAATGAAAATAAAATATTTATCACATAATATCAATACATCAAAATATGCTATATTGTCACATTATTTACACATGTACTTACACTTCATGTAATACCAAGCATTAAAATTCAAGTATAACATTGCATTATTATTATTGCACGAACTTACCTCGATACCAGAAATAACAAAGGGACACCTAACCGTTAATTACTCATTTTCTCCCGTTCTAAGTCTGAACCTCATTTTATTTTATCTATAACATCACATTTTTATTAGTCACATTATTCATTGTGACCCAAAAATCATATTATGGCAAAATTATGTTTTTTCCCCTAAACTTTATCATATTTACATTTTAGCCCTAGGCTCGTAAAATGAAATTTATTCAATTTATTTGTTATTTAAGCCTAGCCAAATCATTTTCATAACTATATCAGCACACAAGTTCCACTAAATCACACTTTTATGACAAATTTTATAACTTTTACAAATTAGTCCTTTTTAGCGTTTTCACCGAAAACTACCTAGTAAAAGTCGTTTAACACACAACAAACATTCATATTCCTCCCTTAAACATCAAAATACACACATGTAGCACATGGGTAAATTTTTAAACATCAACCCTAGCTCAAATAAATGGTAGAAATAGCTAGATCTTGTTACGAGGATTTCAAAAGCATAAAAATCATTAAAAACGGGGCAATAGCATACTTATAATCGAGCTTGGAAGCTTGGAAAACCCTAGCCTTGGTTTCTCCATGAAATTTTTAGCCATAGCTTGAAAATAAAAAAAAATATTTTTAATTCATTTTAATTACTAAATGACCAAAATGCCCCTAACTTAAAAATATTCTATTTCACCTATTTCATGGCTATTTTTGTCGAAAAAATTAACAATGGTATAATTACCATATAAGTACCTCCAATTTAAAATTTCATAACAAATGGACACCTCTAGCATATAGAACTCAAGTTTTGTACTTTTTACAATTTAGTCCTTTTGACCAAATTGAGTGCCCAAATGTCAAAATTTTCGAACTAAATTTTCTCAAAATCATCTCGTGAAATTGTAGACCATAAAAATATAATTAAAAATAAATTTTCTTACGTCAGATTTGTGGTCTCAAAATAACTATTTCGACTAGACCCTAAATCGGGATGTTACAACACAATTACCAGTCCAGGCTAAATCCCTTTTTATTACATATACTCTAAGGAGCTTGATCTGGATTACCTGTTCGGGCTAATTCCAATCCATAACATATGCTAGAGAGGACTTATTACAGGATTACCCGTTCGGGCTAAATCCTTTCTATCATGAGATCAAAAGGATTACTCATCCGAGCTAAATCTCGTCCGTAACAAATATAGGACCTCATTCATTTCGGGAAATCACATATCCATCGAAATTTCCATTTATTCAAATGGAATTTAGCATCTTTCAAGCATTATCAAGCATGTGGTCAATCTCATATATTTATGAACTTATGCAATTCAAATGTTCACATTCAAATCAAGCATAAAATTAACATTTTTATCATTTATCATTTGGCGGGCATTATAATTGATCGGGCACTTCATTTATCAGGCTTTAATGAGTATGTGATTATTTCACATATTTATGGCATTTATATAATTCACAAACACAACATTTAATTCAAGCGTAAAAACATATACAATTTAATTACACAAACTTACCTCGACAAATGTTCATGTACATAAATCTACTAATCCGACATTTTCCTCTTTTCCTCGTTCTAACTCTGAATTTGATGTATCCAGATCTATACGAGTACAAATTTAAAATCAATTTATCACATTTCACATTCATGTGGACTCAATTTACATCCTAGGAAAAATTACCATTTTGCCCCTAACTTTTCCATAAATTCCCATTTCGTCCCTAGGCTCGGAAAATAAAATTTGTGCAATTTACTCCCTATTCCAAGCCTAATCAAAATCCCATTACAAATTTTACAGCACATGTATTCACAAAAATTCAGAACTTTTCATCAAATTTCACAACTTTAGATTTTAGTCCCTAAATCATGTTTTTATCAAAAATCACTTTGTAAAAGTTATTTATCTATCAACAACCTTTCATTTTCTACCATAATTTTCTAATTTTCAGTATATACATCCATGATCCATTTTCCATACTTGGATAACTTCTCAAATTGATCCCCCAAATAGATAGATTAAGCTACCTAGTTTCAAAAATATCAAAATTACTAAAAAAGGGGCTTGATTATTTACCCAAATAATCTTGATAAGTCTTCTTCCTCTCTCCTAGGGTTTCCATTGAAATATTTGGGGAAGATGATATGAAATTGTTTTCTTTTTCATTTAATTAAATTATCATTTAATAGCTTTTAATCTTTCCAATTTAGTCTTTATCCTTTTTTTATTTTTCCATGGATGAGTCATACCGAAATATCTACATACTTTCTTTAATGGTCTAGTTACCATATAAGGACCTTAAGTTTTGAATTCCATAGTTATTTGATCCTTCTAGCTACTAGAATCCAACTTTTGCATTTTATGTGATTTGGTCCTTCCCGTAATTAAACACATAATCGGTAAAATTTTCTTATCAAAATTTTCACATGATATTTCTAATATAATACGGATCATATAATAAAATAAAAAAATTTATTTTTGGCTCAGATATGTGGTCTTGAAACCACTTTTTTGATTTCACCAAAATCAGACTGCTACAAAAAAGCATTGTTATAATTATGCTTTCAATGCTTTGATATTTCATAAATTTTGTATACGAGACTACAGTCGTGTTCAACGACGGTTCGGCTAATTTTAGGCACTTAGTGTGCAAAATTGAGATAACTTCGGCTATATATTTGCACTTAGTGTGCGAGATTAAGATAGCTTCGGCTATATAAATATATATATTGGCACTTAGTGTGCGAGACTAATATAGCTTTGGCTATTTATTTGGCACTAAGTGTGCGGGTTTCCCGAGTATCCAAAAATATTCTGAATGGTTCAACGGGTAAATGAAAGATGTGGTTGAGTATGAGATTGGTACGAGATGGTACAAGTATGTACATGAACTGTATATGTTTAAAATGAGGAAGTTGTGAAGTTCATATATAAGTTTATGATTGAATTTTGAAAGGTTTGTTAGTTAAATGATCTATATGTTGCAATATTCAATTTGTTGAATTGGATATTTATGATTAAATTAAGTTTATTTCATATGAGCTTGCTAAGCTATAAAACTTACTTTGTTTATTTTACTATGTTTTATAGTGATTCAAAGCGAGCTTGGATTCGGGGATCGACGGAGGCTCCGTTACACTATTCAATTATAAATTTGGTACTTTTGAGCTTATGTTTTGGTTATATGCATGTATAGGGACTTTGGTCATCTTGATTATGTTATAGTAATGAGTTTTTCCATTTGAGTTGGCTTGTAAATGTTTAAAGTTTGGTTTTGTATATTTCCATATAAGTTGACTTGTTTTGGTATGCTTGAATTATGTATATATATAAGTGTATGTGACTTGTGTGATGTTTTGAATGTTGGACATGTTATGCTTGTGGATAATTAGCATTATAGTTATCTAATAGCCAAGTTTTGAATGGTTGAAATGCTTAAGAGTATAAATCAAATTATGCATATTTGTTAATGGTCATTTTGATGATTTGAGAAGATAAAGATTGGTTGAACTTAGATGGCATAATGTAGTACTTATGTTTTGTATTGGTTGGTGTTGGAAATGGTATATAATATGCTTGATTTGGAATTGAATTATATGTCTTTTGATGCTATGTTTTGTGCCATATGAGTTGTACAGGTGTGCATAAGTTGGGTGGCAAAATGGCTTGGTAAATAGCTTATTTTTGTCCACACGGGCAGAGACACGGGTGTGTATCTCAGCTGTGTGTGACACACGGTTATGTACACGACCGTGTGTGACACACGGTTTACCTGGTGTTGAAAATAAAAATCAAGTCAGTATGTTCCACACTGTCTCACAGACGGGCGTGTGGCATAAGTTAGTATACCTTATAGGATTGGAACGGCCTAACACACAGCTTACTACACGGGCGTGTATGGCCATTTTAGGGTACATGGGCCGTGTGACCCAAGTCAGAGAGTTACACAGGGTCGGACATGGGTTGGGACACGGCCATGGGCTCCCATTGCGAATGTTCACATGGCCTGTGACATGAGCGTGTCTGTTGACCGTGTGAGGCACACGACTGGGGCACACGGGTGTGTGTCCCCTGTTTTGAGAAAATTTTTTAAGTGTTCTAAGAGTTTCCAAAGTTATCGATTTAGTCTCGAACCACCTGAATGCATGTTTTGGGCCTCGTAGGCTCGTATTAGCAACGAAATGTTTAGTTGTGAATAAATTGTGTATGAATTGACTAAATGTAGGTGAAATGTATGTTTAAATGTGTTGTAAGTTCGGCAATGCTTCGTAACCCTATTTCAATGTTGAATACGGGTAATGGGTGTTGCATTTATTGGTATCAGAGCTACGATTTAGTCGATTCTTGAACTAACATAGTGTGTGTGAAAGTCTAGCTATATATGCCATACATAACCTATGATAGTGTGACTAATCCTGACAATTTAAAATTTATTTTCGTATAGTAAATGGATCCCAATCGAGCTGTAGCTGATAATGTCGAGAGTAGTGCGCCAGCTCCCACTCAAGGGGTAGTGCCTCCTGAATCTAGAAATGTATCGAGTAGTCACAGAGGAGAGGCTAAGGAAGCCTTCTTCCAAATGATGAACAAGTGGTTCACGGAGTTTGTACGAACAAATCTGGCTACTCAACAACCTCCACCCCCACCTAATCCTCAACCTATTCCCGTAGCTCCTCAAGGTGTGGAACTTTTACAAGCAAATAAGCCTCCAGTTGATAAGATCCAAAAGTACAGGGCTGAAGAGTTCAGAGCTACTGTTGATGATGATCCCGAGAGATCTGAATTTCAGCTTGAAAACACTATCAGAGTATTCGATGAGCTTTCATGCATGCTAGTTGAATGTTTAAAATATGTCGTTTCATTATTGAGAGACACAGCGTATCAATGGTGGAGTACTTTAGTGTCAGTGGTACCGAGAGAAAGAGTGACCTGGGAATTATTTCAGACTAAGCTCCGAAAGAAATATATAAGTCAGAGGTTTCTCGATCAAAAGCATAAAGAGTTTTCAGAATTGAAACAGGGCCGTTTGACTGTAACTGAGTATGAAAGGGAATTTGTACAGTTGAGAAAGTATGCTTGGGAGTATGTTTCTACTGCAGAAATCATGTGCAAGCGGTTTTTTGATTGGTTGAATGTGGATATTAAACTTCTAGTTGGAATTCTAGAATGGAAAGAATTTGTTGTCTTGGCTGATAGAGCTTTCAAAGCCGAGGAGCTTAGCAAAGAAAAGAGGAAAGCAGATTTAGAGGCTAGAGATTCGAGCAAAAGACTAATGAATAAGCCATATCATTCTTCATCAAAGAACTCCAGAGATTCATTCAATTGTCCAAATGTTTCAATCGGGTATTCAAACAGAGATCGTGGAAAACAATAAAGATCAAGTTACATTAGAATCGAGTGTTGGCAGTGTGAGAAATAATAAACCCGAGTGCCAACAGTGTAGAATAGGGCATTTTGGGGAATGTTAGGTGAAATATAATAATAGAGTTTGTTACAAATGTGGTGCACGAGATCATTTTATTCAAGATTGTCCTGATCTAGCTAAGAAAGATAACTATCAAAATGCAAGATCGAGTAATACAGCTGCCACTAGAGGAAGGCCATTGAGAAATACGGGAAATGTAGCAGTAAGAGGAACGATAAAGGATTCTGCAGTGAGATCTGAGGCCAGAGCACCTGCTAGGGCTTACGCTATTAGCGCTGGCGAAGACGCGTGATCACCAGATGTTATTGCCGGTACATTTTCTGTTTACGACACTAATGTTATTACATTGATTGATTCTGGATCAACTCACTCTTATGTTTGTGAGAATTTAGTGTCTAGTAAGAAATTGTCTATTGAATCTTCTGAGTTTGTGATTAAAGTATCAAACCCTTTAGGTAAGTAGGTTCTAGTTGATAAAGTTTGCAAGAACTGTCCTTTAATGACTCAGGGTTACTGTTTTCCAGCTGATTTGATATTATTTCCATTTCATGAGTTCGACGTAATTTTGGGAATGGATTGGTTGACTCTACATGATGCCGCTGTGAATTGTAGACGAAAGATTATTGAATTGAAGTGTCAGAATAGTGAAATCATTCGAATTTAATCAGATGAATTGAATGAATTGTCTGTGGTGATTTCGTCTATGTCAGCTTAGAGATGTGTGAGAAAAGGGTGCGAAGCTTATCTTGCTTATGTTTTAGATACGAAAGTGTCTAAATTGAAGATTGAATCAGCGCCTGTAGTCTGTGAATATTTGGATGTATTTCCAAAAGAATTACCAGGGTTGCCACCAATCAGAGAGGCTGAGTTTGCTATTGAGTTAGTACCAGGAACTTTACCGATATTGATAGCTCTATATAGAATAGCTCTGACAGAATTGAAAGAGTTGAAATCTCAGTTGCAAGAGTTAACAGATAGAGGTTTTGCATGAACTAGTTTTTCACCTTGGGGTGCGCCAGTATTGTTTATAAAAAAGAAAGATGGGTCAATGAGAATGTGTATTGACTACTGACAGCTTAATAAGGTTATGATAAAGAACATGTATCTATTTTCGAGAATAGACGATTTGTTTGATCAATTGAAAGGGGCAAAAATATTTTCGAAGATTGATTTGAGATCTGGCTATTATTAGTTGCGAGTTAAAGATTTAGATGTGTTGAAAACTGCATTCAGAATGAGGTACAGACATTATGAATTCCTTTTATTCTTTTCGGATTAATTAATGCTCCTACAGTCTTTATGGATTTGATGAATCAGATTTTTAGACCGTATTTAGATAGATTCTTGCTCTTATAGTCTTTATGGATTTGATGAATCGGATTTTTAGACCGTATTTAGATAGATTTTTGTTGTGTTCATTGATGACATTCTGATCTATTCACAAAATGAGTCTGAGCATGCCGAGCATTTGAGGATTGTATTACAAACTTTGAGAGGTAAGAAACTGTTTGCTAAATTCAGTAAATGTGAATTTTGGCTCTGAGAAGTCAGATTTTTGGGGCCTATTGTTTCAGCGGAGGGTATAAAAGTTGATCGGAGCAAGATTTCAGTTGTTGTTGACTGGAACCACCGAGGAATTTATTTGAAGTTAGAAGTTTTCTGCGGTTAACTGGTTATTATCGATGTTTTGTAAAAGGATTCTCGACGATTGCTACACCAATGACCAGATTGTTACAGAAAGATGCAAAATTTGAGTGGTCAGAGAAATGTCAACAGAGTTTCGATCAGTTGAAAGCATTGTTAACTGGGGCACTAGTGTTGGTTCAACCTGATTCAGGTAAAGAGTTTGTGATTTATAGCGACATGTCATTGAATGGTTTTTGTTGCATTTTGATGCAAGAAGGAAAAGTCTTAGCTTATGCCTCTAGACAATTAAAACGCAGGAAAAGAACTATCCGACGCATGATTTAGAGTTGGCCGCTATTGTTTTCGCATTGAAAATTTGGCGACATCATTTGTACGGGGAAAAGTGTCACATCTTTACTGATTACAAGAGTTTAAAGTATTTAATGACTTAGAAATATTTGAATTTGCGACAACGAATATGGCTCGAGTTTCTAAAAGATTATGAGTTAGTGATTGATTATCATTTGGGGAAAGCAAATGTGGTCGCAGATGCTCTGAGTAGAAAATCTCTGTTTGCGTTGAGACAAATGAATATGAGACTGACCTTGTCTGATGATGGTTTGATTCTAGCAGAGATGAAAGCTAAACCTATTTTTCTTCAGCAAATTTGAGAAGCTCAAAAGTGTGATACCGAGTTATAAGCTAAAAGGGTACAATGTGAGTTGAATAGTGATTTAGACTATCAGACTGGAACCGATGATTGCTTAATGTTTCGAGGTAGAATCTACATACCGAAGAGTTCTGAGCTCATTCAAAAAATTTTGCACGAAGCACACAAAAGTTGTTTATCTGTTCACCCGGGGAGTACTATAAACGGAAAAATATATAGGATTTTTCCTATATCATTTATCACATTTTTACTTAAAACTGTTGTTAAAACTAAGTAATTGTTTAATAAATTAATGAAATATCTAAAAATATGAAATTAGGACATAGAAATTATTAAAATGTGATTTTATGCTTTATCATATAGTTTTCATGCAATAAATGGTTTATTTTTTATTAATTTGAATATATTATATTTTTAAGACATAAAGTGCGCCATGCATGATTAAATTAAATAATAAAATATAAAATTATATTTAATAATTCATTTTAAAATATTTCATTAATAATTTGGGTTTTAATTTAAATTAATTAAATTGAATAAATTTTATTCTTTGGTTCTCTAACTTGTTGATTTATTTTGGACAGATCTGATAGCTTCGCTGGATTACAAAACCGTCCAAATTGGGGACCAAGTCAACCCAAAATTCGGCTGTACATGGCTGCCCATAAACCACATTTTGGTTTAATTACAGAAAGTCCTTGAAGAGTTGAAGAAATTAGAGATTTACCTGAAGATTTGCACTTGACCGAGTCTCGGTCCTAAGTTGTTGTGGCACTCAAATTGACCAAAAATCAAGCAAAATTCAGCATAACTTCCTCAATTTATGGCCGGCCACCCATGGGAGATGATTCAAAAGATGAAAGCTCCTATTTTAGTAAACTATCCCCCTGTCCTCACTTATAAATAAGACATCATTCTCACATTTCTAATCATCCCTCATCCCTCATCATTCATCATTTTCTCCTCTCTAAATTCTCTTAGCATTATTCTTTTCTCACCATACCTATCATCATCTTTTCATAAAGATTTTAGCATTTGAGCCTCTTAAAGAACCCTTGGTCGGCCACCTTGAAGAGCCATCAGCAAAGGAGCGAAGCAAATGAACGAAGGAGCCTTGTCAGTCAGAGTCTTAGGTGACAGCCACTCTGAATTGGGTTTAATCTTTCTTTTATTCAATTAATTTAAAGATGTTTGATATGTGTTCTTTGTTCTTGTTTACAAAAATGTTAGCTTAATTTTATTTAAGCTAGGATGATTGCTTTGATTAAATAATATTTATTCGATTCATGCTTATAATGTTTGTGCCTCAATCGATCATGTTTTCAATTAAAATCAAGTCTGTATTTTGTTCATAAGTGATTGAAATGCACCTGAATTAGCAAAGCGATCCTAACCAAATGATGGCTAGTGGACGCATAATTGAAATGTGCATGCTCAATTTAGATCCTAACCCAATTGAATTGCAGGTTGTATAACAACCCTTACCAGGCTCTGCTATCTGCATAGTTTTTAGATTTGTGTGATTAAACTGTTTCAAACCTAACATGTCCCTGTTACCACGCACGAATACTAAGAAATTGGATCGCATTATTTCGTGATAGGTTTTAAATATTCATAATTACTCGTTCTTAAACTAACTATTATTGCGATGTAGGCAAGTGTACCTATCGAATAGTAGTATAGTTTTAGCAAGACCAGATTGTCGAACCCAAAGGAACTAAAAGTACTAGTAATGACTGTCTTTTTTTTATCTATCCTAAGAATAAAGAGGTTTTGTTTTAATTAACTAATTATCTAAACTAAGAAAGCACAGAGAAAAGAATTAGGGAATTGCTTTTAGGAAAAATCGATTGATTTAAGACAATACCTAAGGAAAAATCCACCTAGACTTTACTTGTTATTCTGGCTCCGAATCAGACGATTTATTTCAACTTCTTCCATAGAGATCCCTAAGTTATGTTATTATCCCTATTCAAGACTAATAATGTCTAATCCCTAGATTGAATAACCGATACTTTTCTCTAATTAACACTCTAGGGTTGCATTAACTCGATCTATGGATCCCCTTATTAGGTTTCACCCTAATCCGGAAAAATCTTGTCACCTATGTCTAAGCGCGCAATCAACTCCGCTTAATTATGACAAATGTACTCTTAGACAGGGTTTATTCCTCCTCTGAATAAGAGGATGTCTTGAATCAGTATCCTGGGATATCAAAACAAGAATTAAGAACACATAATTAAGAACAAGTTAATTATTTATCTTACAATTCAGAAAATAATAACAAGATTCGTCTTAGGTTTCATTCCCTTTAGGTATTTAGGGGTTTTAGTTCATAACTAAATAAGAAAACATCTCAGAAGAATAAAGAATACAAAACATAAAGAAAATCCAAAACTCCTGAAGGGAAATTGTAGAGAGATATGCAGTCTTGATGATGAATCCGGCTTCTGAGATGGATCAATCGGCTTCCTTGGAGTAATTCCTTACTCCCTATTCTCCGTCTCCCTTTTCTTCCTTCTCTAGGGTGCATTTATAGGCTTTGGAATGCCTAAAAGCCCTCAAAATTAGCCTTTTTCTGAATTGGACTCAACTTGGGCTCGACAAGGACAAGCCTGTGGCACACGCCCGTGTTTGATTACTTCAGGCCGTGCTCGAGCCTGCCAAATTGACACGGCTATGTGGTCTACCCGTGTGAGGAGGTCCAGGCTGTGTTGATTTCGTACCTTGGCCCATTTTCTCTATTTTTGGCCCGTTTCTCGTTCCTTTTGCTCTCTTATGCTCTTCTAAGTATAAACATGAAATTAAAGCATTAGGAGCATCAAACTCACCAATTCTAATAAGAAATCATTCATAAAATGCATTAAACATGGGGTAAAAATATGTATAATTGATGGTTTATTAAACACCCCCACACTTAACCATTTGCTTGTCCTCAAGCAAAATTCTCAACTCATAATCAAAATAAATTCTTCTCAACTTATAATTTCTATCGATAATATCTTAGAATAATCTATAGGTAATCATACATTGAGAATTCAACTAAAAGAACATAAAAGTTTCAAACATTCCAAGTTGAGTATTTAATCATACAAACATAGGTGTCTCTCCGCATCTAAGTAATTACCTTTGATTCAGAATATCACAGAGTTTCACATCCTCACTAAAGATTCACTCAAATCACTCGAGGTGTTTAAGGACAATAAATGAAGCACTCAATAGTCAATAATGAAAAGTCATTACCATAGGCTTGCATGAAAATCAAATCTCCACCACTATAATTTAAGATGATACATCAATCAAAAGGTCTTTGGAGGGTTGTAATGAGGCTTGGTTAGGGGGTGTGGTCACAAGCTGAAAGAAAGGTTTAAAATTGAGATTGAATTGAAATAATACCTAACTAGAAAAAGAGTTAATCATTACTTGCGTACAAAAGAGCTGTAAGAGTATGCCCAAAGATCAATCACGAGATGGTTGTAATAACCTACTTGGTTTATCATGTTTATTAATATAAGGCGTTGCCATTATTATTTCAGTTTCTTTTCTATGTGCATAAATAAATTGTTTTATAATAATGTCCTGAGAATAATATGATTATTCTTAAAAGATCTTTAGTCAAGTATTATTGTTGGCTAGGACAATAATAATGCATTAAGACTAACATGTAGTTGATTAATGATAAAGAGTTGTCATTGATATGGAGTGTCAGAATCAATGCATGAATATGTGTGTTAGAGAACAACATATTGGACTGACCCGTTATGAGTATGGTTCTTGGATTACTATGTAATTGTCACAACATTACTCATAGTGATTAATATGTATATGATCCTCATACTTGAGATCGTCTTTATCCCAACACCGTGAGTTGTATATTTTGATACAGTCAAACAAACACCGTAACTGGTTGTTCTATAAAGACTGATGTTGGATATACCACAATCTATGTTGAGGGATATAGTTGATCAATATAGGATAAGTCCCTCCTACATAATGGGAGTAATATCTTAGGCCACTTGATTGAGTGAGGCTAGAAATGCATGGCCATGCTCAAATAAGTTGATATGAGATGTCACACTTATTTGTGTATCATAGTCTACTCAAGGTATCAAGAAACATGGGATGGACTATGCAAGTGTGACTATTCCATGACTTGTGTCCATTCCAAAGATATAGGACTTAAGGATTAATGCATGAAAGGTTAATCACAAAAGGTTATGTCGAATCATGACTTCTTGTAACATAGGTAGCATTGATGCATTGCTAGATGCCACTCATTGTTTGTAACATTAGAATCATTCTAATATTACTGCTAACGTTACAAGAACCTATAGGGTCATACCCTATGGTTGAAATGAACGAGGTTAAACATAGTTGGTATATTGCTTGGTTGTCACATGAATTAAATTAATTATAGAATTAATTTAATTGGGCAATCAAATTGTTGAACATAATATATGTACAAGGATGTTGTACACATAATCAGAACATAATTTTATTGATATATGAATTTAGTTCGTATATAAGTTTAAATAAATATAGTTTACCGAAATCTTTATTATAATTAATGTAATTATAATTTTTCGGTTAAACATTATTATATTTATTTGATTGATAATTATTATGTTCGGATTAATTTTAATGAATTAAAATTCGTTTTAAATATATACCAATTAAGAGGGAGTTATATATAGCAAGGGTAAAAACCCTAAAAAGGATATATAAAAACTAGCCTAAAAATATGCAATGTGGTCTAGCAGACGTTTAGCAAAATACTCTCTGAAAATAGTTTTCTAGGATTTCTATCGTTCATTGTCAATCGGGTGGACTACGTAGAGGCCGACATCGGAAAAGGTTGCAGCTTGGTTCGATAGTGGTTCAGCATTCCTGTTGCATAGGCGTCACTGTCTACTCATATTGATGTTTCGGTAATTTCGAAACCTTTTTATCACCCCGATTCGTTCCTTACACATGGATCCTTGGTTTGGATCGCCAGAATTTTTTTTTAATTTTTCACTGCGCCTTGGATACACCGGTGTTCCAACAAGAGCTTCTTCTCAGACTATGGAATTTAACTTTTGAAGCTTACAAACAGAAGATAACTACTAATGTGTATACATTTTTTTAAGTACAAGTTAAAATAATATAGACTAACTATTAAGAACAAAACATAGCTAAGCAATCCATTCAACTCAAATCTCGACAAAAATAGGGATTAATTTAGGGGATTTCAACAATAATGGGTTAAGGGTTAATATTGAGGTTAATACAAGGAATGACTTGTTAGGCTCAAGGGGGTTTACTAGGGGTTAATCGTGGAGGTAGGCTTTTCATGGCATGAGTGGGTTAATCCTAAGTGCCTTAATCATTTTGATATATCAAATCAAATGGTGTGGTCTCGACATGCATAATCAAGCAAGTTCTAGAATAACAGTTCAATACTGACCCACCCAAAGCAATAATAAAAGCGAGCACGAAAGGATTAATAGATGCTCAAAAGGCTCAAAAATCTCACAAAAATTATGGCTTTTTGATGTTTAAACATGTGAATTCCAATTCAAAGTAATACCTAGACTTGGGGAAACAACCTATAATTTTAAATTCTTAAAAATCAACTTATCATGCTTGATTCTCTAATGTCTTAAAGTTTAAATAATCAATGCATAAAGGCCTATGTTTTAATTCAAGATATATCAATCAAAATCATAAATCAATTAAAATTTATCCTAAATATGATATGAAAGTTTTTCAAAAGAACAAGGCAATCATTCAGGGATTTTTCTGATAATGAAATAAATACCCCTCATACTTAAGATGTACATTGCCCTCAATGAACAAAGATAGATATTAGAGTGTAAAAATAAGATAGAGAGAGAAGTGAAACTTCCTGTATGATGAATTCCTCGAACTGGAGTTCTGGAGAGGAATCGGTTCGAGAGTGGAGGAGGATACTCCGGTAGTCGTAAAGGTTCATTAGGCCATAAGTCCTGCGCCAAAAGAATATTATCTCTAGTGGTAGCTATGGTCGGGGGCGAGCAATACATGGCAGTTGTGGTGAACCTTTCCCAGTGGAGGTTTAGTTCCTATGTGATGATGAGCTTAAAAGCTCTATAGAACTGTGATAAAATTAGGAACTTTATAGGGGATATTAGGAAGAATAATTACTCAAAAAGAAAAAACCGAAATTAATAATTAAAAATAAAATTTCTAATATCTAATAAAAATAAAAAGTAGTTTCAATAAAAATTAAAAACATAAAATAATAAGTAAATATTTTTAAACATCTTCATCGCTGGATGGTTCCCGAAGTGGGACTGGCGATGAGATGTGGAGGTGCTGGCAAATCTGCTGTTGAGTAGCATCAATGTTGTCAAATCGTTGAAAACATTATTGCTTGAATCGAGTGAGGTACTAGAGATGTCAGTATATGAAGCTGCCGCATGAACTGGACGAGACGGTGGTGGTGGCTAAGTCGGCGGGTCCTCGTGCTGTGGGGGGACATCATCAGGAATGTCCTTGTAGGCCTCCTCCTCGGTAGATTAGGCGAGACGATACTGGGGAGGGTAGGTTCTTTGGTGCCTCTCGATCATCCTAATGCTAAGCATGCTCGAGATACCTTGTGAAGACATCTGGCCGATGAGGGTAAGGGATGATTCTTGGGCTGCGGTGTTGAGGAGCCCGAAGTACCGAGCCAGTCGAGTCACGTAGGGGCCAATGGAGATAACGCCCTTCCGATACCGCTTTGTCTGGTGCTGAATCGCAAGGGTGATTAAATAGGCAAGGTCGATGACGTGCCCTTGCGAAATGCACCATAAGAAGTAGACGTCGTGGGTCTTGACGACGCTAGTGCTCTCTCGCGTCCCTGTAATCATGTGAGCTAAAGTAGCATGTAAGTACCTCAGGGATGGTGGGAGAACTGATTCCTTAGAGCGGCTAGGATTGTAGGAGGCCGTGCTAGAGGCTAAAGTGTGCCAGCACTTCGAGGGAGAGAAATGTATGTGCCGACTGAGAGCATGTAGTTCACTCTCCTCCTTGAACTCCTCCGTATATAAGCCTAGTGCAGCACCAAACTCTGGGATGCTTAGCTGGAGGATTAATCTACCTAGGCGAAATTGAACCGTGCCGGGATCATCGTAGTACGTCATTACGGTCTGAAGATGGAACGCTGAACATAGTTCCATTGTGAGCTCAAGGTATGTTGGCTCAATAATCCCAAAGAATAGTGCCCAAGGGTCCGTGTTTAGGAGGGCTCGAATCGAATTAGCCAATTGACCCTGTCCTACAGCAGCCCAGTTGATGCACTGGCCCGCAATTAAAGGTCGAGCCCGAAGTATTTGGAACTGTTCTTCCTAGAGCCCTTGGGGGAACTGTAGGAGAAGGTGACGAATTTTCACGGTTGGACCCACGGAAGAGGACACTCCTTTCCTCTTCTTTGAAATAGGTACTCGGTTTTTTTCCTCTTGAAGACGACATCAAAAGCCTGTAATATAAAGAATAATAATATTAGGTAAACGAATTCGAAAAAAAAAATAAAAGGCATGAATTTGGAACTAATTATTTCAGCCAATACTATTAATATGAGGCAAACTCAACCACAATAACAATGAGAATGAGAATAGAAATGTAATGGGTATGAGGTTTTCCTAATCTCAATATAACACGGGATGTATGATAAGTAACTTAGGAATGAAAATTAAATGATATACATTGGCATGGTAATAGCATGAGAATAAACATAGTAATGTCATGGGTATGAGGTGTTCCTACTAACTTGATTTAACACAAAATGTATGATAACTAACCTAAGAATGCAAATTAAATGATAGAAAAATGAAAAATAGTTCAAATGGTATGAAGTTTATGTTGATAATAAGCATTAGAAATAAGTAAAATAGAAGTGAAAGGAGTAAACAAATGCTAAGGGAAAGAGATTGAGCGTCAAAAATGAAGTCGAAAGCGGTGCACGGGCATGGTAGGGAGGCCGTGTGGAGTTGCAGCAGCTAGGGTTAGGGTTTTTGAATTGGGAAGAAAGTGAATAGTGCAGGGTATTTATAGATTTTGGGACACACGGTGATAAACGCCAAATTATACATATTTTTACCCCAAATACTTAGCATATTTATGGATGTTTATTACTAGATTTGTGGATTTTGGTGCTCTTAATCCGTTTATTTCATGTTTTGTACTCAAGGGAGCACCAAAAGTCAAAAGGAGCCAAAAACGAGCCAAGAAGGGACAAAACGGACCAAATCGAAAAGATGACACAGCCTAAGCCTTGCCACACAGGTAGCTCACACACCCATGTTTTTCGAGGATGTCGACCAAGGCTTTCACGATTCACATGGCCTAGCAATCACGTCACACGGCCGTGGCACACAGGCGTGTCCCTTTTTAAAGAAGCTGTATTTTACACGGAAAAGGATACTTAGGGAGGAAGAAAGGAATTCCAAAGCCTATAAATACACCCTAGAGGAGGAAAAAAATGGAGACGGAGAAGGGGGAGTAAGGAATTACTCTAAGGAAGCCGATTGATCCATCTTAGAAGCCGAATTCATCATCAAGACAGAAGATCTCTCCTCAATTTCCTTTTAGGAGTTTTGGGTTTTCTTTATGTTTTGTATTCTTTATTCTTCTGAGATGTTTTCTTATTTAGTTATGAACTAAACCCCTAAATACCTAAGAGGAATGAAACCTAAGACGAATCTTGTTATTATTTTCTGAATCGCATGATAAATATTTAACTTGTTCTTAATTATGTGTCCTTAATTCTTGTTTTGATATCCCAGGATACTGATTCAAGACATGCTCTTATTTAGAGGAGGAATAGACCCTGTCTAAGAGTACATTTTCCATAATTAAGCGGAGTTGATTGCGTGCTTAGAAATAGGGTTACAAGATTTTGCTGGATTAGGGTGAAACCTAATAAGGGGATCCATATATCGAGTTAATGCAACTCCAGAGTGTTAATTTGAGAAAAGTCTTGGTTATTCAATCTAGGGATTAGAGGTTATTAGTCTTGAATAAGGATAATGACATAACTTACGGATATCTACGGAACAAGTTGAATGAATAAATCATCCGATTCAGAGCCATAATAACAAGTAAAGTCTAGGTGGATTTTTCCTTAGGTATTGTCTTAAGTCAATCGATTTTTCCTGAAAGCAATTCCCCAATTCTTTTCTCTGTGCGTTCTTAGTTTAGATAACTAGTTAATTAAAACAAAACCCAATTATTTTTAGGCTAGATAATAAAAAGACAGTCATTACTAGTACTTTTAGTTCCTTTGAGTTCGACAATCCGGTCTTGCTAAAACTATGCTACTGTTCAATAGGTACACTTGCCTACATTGCGATAATAGTTAGTTCAAGAACGAGTAATTATAAATATTTAAAACCTATCACGAAATCACGCGATCAAGTTTTTGGCGCCGTTGCCGAGGAACTAAGATATTAGGAATGCTCAATTTTTATTACTTTAGCCATTTATTTTTCCTGCAATTTAATTTAATTTATTATTATTATTTATTAATTTACTTTTTCCTTCTCTTCGCAGGTTTTTTATAGTTTATGACTAGAAGAAACCCGTCGGGACCTTACTTTTTGATGAAGAAATCGATCACACAGTTCGTAGAAACCAAAGAGAAATAAGGTGCAACTTAAGATACACAGAGAACAAGCAAGAAGATGATACTCAACCCCCAACCAAAGAGATGGCTGAAAACCAAGGCAATCTGCTACCTTCTGCAATTGCGGTTAATCAAAATCCTGCTCCACACACTATGTATGATTACGCTAAACCTTCTTTAATAGGAAATGAATCTAGCATAGTTAGACCTGCTGTTGCTGCAAATACATTTGACTTAAAACCTAACACTATTCAGATGATGCAGCAATTTGTTCAGTTTAATGGTTTGTAGGATGAAGATCCCAACGCTCACTTAGAGAACTTTCTGGAATTTTACAATACATTTAAAATCAATGGCGTTTTTGATGATGCCATTCGTCTTCGGTTGTTTCCCTTTCACTGAGAAACAAAGCTAAACAGTGGTTGAACTCGTTACCACGAGGGTCTATCACTACTTGGGAACAAATGACCAAAAAATTCTTATTAAAATATTTTATGCCTGCTAAAACGGCTAAATTACGTAATGATATCTCTTCTTTTGTGCAGATGGATTTAGAAACACTTTATGATGTATGGGAGAGATACAAGGACTTACTGAGACGGTGCCCTCACCATGGGTTACCGCTTTGGCTTCAAGTACAAACATTCCACAATGGTTTGAATCCTTCGACTCGGCAAATGGTTGACACAGCTGCTGACAGAACCATCAACAACAGAACACCTGAAGAGGCTTATGAATTCATTGAAGAAATGTCACTGAATAACTATCAGTGCCAAGTCATGAGGACTAAGCCAACAAAAACAGCCGGTGTTTATAACGTCGACTCAGTTATTATGCTATCAAATCAGGTAGAACTTTTCAATAAAAAGATTGATGGTTTACTTGGTTCTACGCATGTACATCCAGTAATGCGGTGCGACTCAAATGGAGGAGGTGTGCATACAGAATATCAATCCTTCAATCTTACAACCGAAGAGGAACAAGTCAACAATATGGGTAACAATAACTGTAGATCTCAAAATAACCGATACAGTAATACTTATAATGCAGGTTGGAGGAACCAACATAATTTCTCCTGGGGTGGTCAAGGGAATCAAAAGCCACAAAATCCTCAGGGTTTTCAACAACCACCCTATCAACAAGAGAAGAAACTAAACCTTGAGGAGATGCTCTCAAAATTAATATCAATGTCAGAAACCCGTTTCCAAAATACCGAGACAGCACTTAAAAATCAACAAGCATCGATCCAAGGACTAGAAACTTAGATAGGCTGGCTATCCAAACTAATCTTCGAACGCCCACAAGTTAGCTTACCAAGTAATACTGAACCTAACCCAAGGGAACACCTCAACGCAATTAGTACTCAAGATAAGGAAGGATTCATTGCGCCTGAGCCAGAATTGATGCAAGAAATTGTGGTGAGCAAAGGTAAAAGTGAGGTAAGTCATAACAAAATGGTGAATAAAGAATATAAACCTCGTGTCCCATATCCTAACGTGACAAGGAAAGACCGTTCAGACGAACAATTCGGTAAATTCCTTAAACTTTTAAAAAAATTACATATTAACTTACCATTTATTGAAGCTCTGTCGCAGATGTCGAATGCAATGAAATTTTTAAAAGAGCTTTTAGTAAATTAGTGGAAGTTGGACGAAGTGTCGTATGTGGAGCTAAACGTAGTCGGCTCAGCTATTCTACAGAATAAGCTACCCCACAAATAGAAAGATCTAGGGAGTTTTACAATTCCTTGCTTAATTGGTAGTTTAGATATAAGTCATGCATTAGCTGATTTAGGGGCTAGTATTAACGTCATGCCTTACAAAATGTTTAAGCAACTAGGTCTTGGGAAACCTAAACGAACTAGGATGAGCATTCAATTGGTGGAAATAACTATAAGATTCCCTAAGGGGATTATTAAATATGTACTTGTGAAAGTAGATAAGTTCATATTTCCCATTGATTTCGTTATTCTAGACATAGAGGAGGATAATAACACCCCTTTGATTTTAAGGAGGCCCTTTTTAGCAACTGCTAAAACAATTATTGATGTTGCCACAGGTGAGCTCACGCTTCGCGTAGAAAATGACACGATCACCCTTCAAGCTCGTAATTCTGGCATCACATCGAACATTGAAGGTAATAGTCCACACCAATCTACTAAAACTGACAATATGACTTTGCAGAAATTGAGCTTCAAAGAAGTTCACGAACCATGTTTCAGAAATGATAGAGGACACATTCATGAAGAACGAAGGTTACAGATAGAGGAGCTAGATGAATGGTGAGCACACAAATCGAGAACACATGATAAATCGAAACTACGCCAAAACAAGGCCGACACCTCTCCAAATCAACTTAAGGTTGGTGATAAAGTCTTACTAGATGCTGCAGATCCTCACATTGTCACTACCATACCAAATGAGGAAATCCCTCTTACGGTACTCAGTATTTTTCCATTCGATACGGTGGAGGTGAGTCACCCCAAGTTCGGCACTTTTAAGGTAAACAACACCCGATTAAAACCTTATTTTGATGAGATTGATAGCAGGAATGAGAAGTATAACTCCTCAAACCACCCGACCATTCATTAGAGAGGTAAGTCGAGCTTAGACTATCAATAAGCGCTTCTTGGGAGGCAACCCGAGCACTAACATATTTTGATTTCTTTATTTTTAATTTCTAACACTTTAAATCATTAACTTTATCTTTGAATTGCAAAGTTTTTCAGCACACACGGCCAGGCACACGGGCGTGCCTAAAGCCGTGGCCAAATAGGGGAAGAGACACGGCCGTGCGATACGGCCGTGTGGAAGTAGGACATGATTTCCCCAAAACACGGGATGTGACAAATCCCCATGGCCGTGCGACATGGCCGTGGGTGAACTTGATAGGTGAACACGGGCGTGGGAATAGAAAAACACGGGCGTGCCAGGGGCAAGGCTTGATTCTGTTTCTTCAACACGGGCGTGAGACACGTCCTTGCCGTTAAGCCGTGGACAACAATACATGGGCGTGGTACCCTAACACACAGGATGGGAGATGCGAGCAAAGCTAGGCACGACCGTGCGACATGGCATTGTGCCACACACGCCCAAGACACACAGGCGTGGTATAGTTGTAACAACCAGATTTAGGACCAAAATGGAATAGTGGTTTCGAAACCACAAATTCGAGATAGAAATAATAGTTTTATTATAATTTTAAGGTCTATGGCATGATTTCATGACTGTGTGAAATTTTTGTTTAGAAATTTTATCGATAGAGGGTCCAATTTGATATTTAGAACTAAATTGAAAAAGTTGTAAAATGTGTGATCTAGTTCACAAAGGTACTAAGTACTTGTGAGTAATGGGTTTTTAAAGTGGAAGTCCTTGTATAGTAATTATACCATTGTACTAGTTTGGACAAAATACCTAAAGGAAGATAAAACATCATAGTTTTTAATGAAGGGTAATTTAGTCATTAGGTAAATAAAATAATAAAATGGGAAAACAAAGCCAAAATTTGGTATCATCTTAATCAAGTCGGCCGAAACTCTCATAGACACCATAGCTAGGGTTTTTCCAAGCTTTCAAGCTCAATAGTAAGTGCATTCAAGCCCCGTTTTTAATGTTCTTTACATTTTTGAAATCCTCGTAGCTCGGTTTACCTATTTCTACCATTATTTTGAGTTAGGATTTATGTTTAAAAATTTACCCATGAATGATATGCATGTATTTTGATGTTTGATGGTAGAATATAAATGTTTGAAGTTAGGAGAACGATATTTTCTAAGCGATTTTTAGCGAAAATGAGCAAAACGGTATAATCGATAAAAATACCTAATGCTCATAAGTACATGATAGAGTGAGACTTTGATGTTGTTATAGAAGAGAAAAATGTTCAGCATATCATAAAACATAAGAATATGGGTTGAAATTAAATTTCCGAGCCTAGGGGCAAAATCGTAATTTTGTAAAAGTTACGGGGCAAAAATGTAATTTTTGCATAATGTGATTTTTGGATTGAAATAAATAGTATGAGTGTTAAATGAGCTAAATGTGTTGTTATAGATTAAGAAAGGCATGGAATCGACCTCGAACAGGGGAAGGAAAAGGTTTTGCACTAAATTGCAAAATTTCCATATTTTGCACCGAGGTAAGTTTGTATGTAAATAATACATTAACTTCATTTACATTTTTGTATTTCAGCCTATTTTATATATTTTAGTTGATTTTTGAATCATAAATCGACTATTGGAAGAATGAAAATAATTAATAGTGAGAGAAATCCCGGTTGAACTTTCGGAAAGATTGAATAATATAGATGAAATGTAGCTAGGTCACATGTATGGTGCTGAGTGCACATCATGTGTACAAGAGAGCTACGAGATACTATGTAGTATCTAGGTCACATGTGTGATACGGGATGTATCCCATGTAGACAAGAGAGCTACGGGAGAGGATAAATGTAGCTAGGCCGCATGTGTGATCCTTAGTGAAAGACACCATGTAGACAAGAGAGCTATGAGATAAATTGGCTAGGTCACATGGGTGGTACTAAGTGTTCACCATGTGTACAAGACATCCGAATTATATGAAATATGATGGTGGAGCTGTGTGCTGAAACCACCAAGTATCGAGGATTGATCCGAATTGTTCAATGGGATGATTTTATAGTGACATTGTAATCATGAACCTACACTTGGGATGTATGAAATGTGGTGAAAGTGAATTGTGATATGTAGGCTAAATGAGGTAAATACAAAGAAAGTGTGAAAGAGTGAATTAGCAATAATACTGTTTTGGACAGTTGCAGTGACGTGAATTTGAAAAATCACCAAAAATAGTAGGAATTTAATTAGAGGCTGAATGAGATATGAATTTAAATCTTAATGAGTCTATTTTCATGTAAAAGAAACAGAGCAAGTAAAGAAACTCTATATTTTGAGATAGTTATATTTGTGTGTGACTTACTCAGAATGACTATGTGATCCCCTATTCTAACTTTGAAAAATCATTAAAAATTGTACAAAACTAATTAAGAAATATAGTTTATATTTATAGATTACTTATTGAGTCTAGTTTTAAATGAAACAAATTTCATGGCTATTTGAATTGTGTAATGGGAGAAATTCAATTTGTAGTGAACAGAGGTTAGATCAATCGAGCTGTATAACATGGGAAATTTTAACTAATAAACTGTACTAATTGGCTGGACCAAAAATTCTAGAAAAACATTAGTAAGAAGTAATATGAGTTTAGTTTCAGGAAAATTTTACGGATTTTAATTTTGAGTTTTGTAACTCGAGTTATGATTTATTTAGTGAGTATGACGCAGTAGATACAGTTTGACCAAAGTGGAGTAAATGGTGAAATTAAAAGTAGATACACTTGAGTTATTGTGTAAACATATTAGATTCTTTATTCATTATTTACATACTTGCTTACTAAGCTATAAGCTTACCGTCTTTTCTCTCTTTTTTCTTATAGTGTCGTCCAGCTTGCACAGGAGTCAAGGATCATTGAAGATCTGCCTGCACTATCAAAATTTTTGGGTATTTGAACTAAACATTTTGAATTATGGCATATATAGTAGACTTAGTTATTTTGTTACGTGTCAAAATTGTCTAGGTTTTAAAATATTAAGTATAGTATTTAACCGATTATTTTGTACGAAGCCTTTGAAATTGGCTAATATTATTAAAGGCATATGTTATAATGATTCATGATCTAATTATATGCCATATTTTTGTCTTGGTTTTATTTAATGGTATGTACTATGATTCGGTAATACCTTGTACCCTGTTCTGGCAACGGATACGGGTAAGGGGTGTTACAATAGTAGTCGGGCACGACCTAAATCGAAAAATTTAAAAAATACAGGCTCACCTTTAGAGTACACGAGCGTGGCCCTAGGTCGTGTGGCCCTCCCCTATACAAGGAAACCACTGTTCATCTTCTTCCCCCTTTCAAAACCCTAGCCGAAATCTCCCCTTCTACACCTCCTAATCCCTATTATGGCACCATTCCCCAGATTCTCATTTCCCCAACCCCCAAACCATCCTAAAATCCACTCCCCCTACATTAATCCTCACTTTCCCATCCCTTTTCCCTCCATTTTCCCTCCACACGGCTGTACCCCCACGCAACACACCCGTGCTCACCTCCAACACGCCCGTGCACCACCCTACAACAGCTTTTGGTTCACTTTCTCACCCTTCTTTTTCCAAACTGTGTTGCTACATTGGTATTCTTTATGCCTTACACAAATATTGTTACTATTACCAATTTGTTCTGAATAATATAGGAATTTGCTTCAGTATTTTCTATATTTGAGTTGTTTTTAGGATTCTTGCTTAACTGCTGATGCATCTTTGATTCCAGTAAATGTTTCTGAATAGTCGTATAAATTTTTCAGCTCTCGCTTGATATCGTTAAATATTAACACATTTTGGAACTACTGTCATAAGATTATATCAATACTCATACATTTTCAGATACATTATGTCATCAACGAGAGGCAAAAAGGCCGTGGTCTTATCCTCAAAAAGACATAGGGGACCGGGTTCTTCCTCGGTACGTGCTACAGCCGAAGTTCGGCACCTGTTCATTAAGTTTCCACAAGCTTCGCAGGAGGAGCTATTTCAGATACTACGTGCGCGACCCCTCGCTACAGGTCATTGCATCAATTAGGCTGCCGTGGAGCAAGTCCAGCTAGCTAATGCCATCTGCGCCCTCCTGTCCACAGACCCATGGGAACGGTTCTTCGCTATTACTGAACCCACTTATTTAGAGCTAACTTTAGAATTATGCTCTACTTTTCATCTACAGGTAGTGATGACAAACAATGATGACCCCGACACCATTCAATTCCGATTAGGCAGTCTAGTTCGCGCGATGAGTGTCCCAGAGTTTGGAGTCACTTTGGGACTTTACACCGATGAGTTTATGGAGGAGGAGGACATGGATGCATTACCACGTAATATCCACATTTCTCCCCCCTTGTGCTGGAAGGCTTTGGCACCACTCTCTTCCACCTATGACCCCAGCCGCTTGATGGCCTCAGCTCTCGCCCTTTCCCTACGCTATCTCCATGCCATATTGGCACACACCTTGACCGGAAGGAGAGAGAGAGCATCAGCATCGTCAACACCCACGACGCCTACTATTTATGGTGCATGGCGAATGCACACTTGACTGACTTGGCACACTTCATCGCTTTCGCCATTTGCCATCAGACTGAGTGACATCGAAAGGGAGAAATCTCTATTGGCCCCTACGTGACGCGCCTCACCAGACACTTCAGCCTCCTCAACACCGTGGCCCAGTCATCAGCGCTTACACTGATAGGTCAGATGTCCCCACAGGGCATCACAACTATGTTGCACATGAGGATGATCAAGCGCCAACGTGGGACTGATCCTCCTCAGTACCGTCTCACTCATGCCATTGACGAGGAGGATCTTAAGGACATTCCTGATGATGTCCCCCCATAGCACGAGGAACCTTCTACCACGCCACTTAGGGAGCGACTAGTTTATGCGTCTGCTTCATTGGCACACCAGTTCATGCGGCTGCTTCATGCGACCAGTTCATGCGGCTGCTTCATTGGCACACCTTCTACCACCCCACTGACGAGGATCATTGAATCCTCCTATCTTTTTATTTTTATTTTTATTTTTATTTTCATTTCAATTTTATTATTTTCTTTTGAAAGACATATCTATATTAGTAAATTTTACTTTCTTCATTTTTCTGGTATTTCTAGCAAGTAATCCCACTACTCTCTCTTCCACACCCACTCTTAATAAAGCTCTTCATAATTTATAGACTTCCAAGCAAAGCTGCTAGGAATATATTACAAAATGGGGAAACAAATAGGGAACAATACCTCACGAGTGCCATGTTCAATGACCAATTTCTTCATCTAGCAACGAACAGTGGCATCTACCACTTTCCCCAAACACTCTAGCCTCAAAATCAAGCTCTGCATCCATATAACAGGGAGTTTCACCTCTTTCCCTCTTATGATTTTCTATCTTTGTACATTGAGGGCAATGTACATCTTAAGTGTGAGGGGGGTGAACATGAACATGATGCCTAACTTTTTGCATTGTTCTCAATTCCCTGAATTTGGTTTTGTGCTTAAGTGATTTTCTCATAATATTGATCGAATGAATTCTGATTGATCTATAATTACTGTTGATATGTCATGAATTAGATCATGGGAATTATGCATGATTATTTGATTATAGGACATTAGAGAATCGAGCATGATAAGTTGATATTTTGAGAACTAAAATTTTTAGATTATTTTCCTAAATTGAGGTATTATCTTGAAATCTTAAGTATACATGAATGACATCATAAACCCAAATTTTTGGTCAGATTTTTGAGCCTTTTGAGCATATAGCTTTCTTTCTTGCTTACTTCTTTTGTAGTTTGAGTATGTCAATATTTAACTGTTATTCTAGAACTTCCTTCGATTATACATGTCGAGATCACACGTATGATTTGATATACTGAGATGATAAAGGCACTTAGGATTTAACCCACTTACTCCATAAGAAGCCTTCCCACATAATTAAACCCTTAGTGAACCCCCTTGAGCCTACTAACCTTTTTTTATTATTATTGACTAACCCTCATCATTAACCCATTAACGCATTATTGTTGGAATCCTCTTACTTAATTCTTTTTTTTATAAAGATTAAATTTAATATTGTTAGCTCACTGTGTTCACCATTTTTTGTTACTGAATCATGAAGTATGATTTTTATATTGTTTTAACTTAACTTTTTCTTAAAAAAAAACTCAGTATTATTATTGCAATCCTCAGGAAGCTAAAGTTGTCATGAAAAAAAAGAGAGCTCATGTAATATAGTTCTAGATATTTGTTTGTAATTCAATAATTAAGTTTTTGATAGTGGGGTAATATATTGAAATTATCTCGATTCTAACCTTTTTCTTTTCAGCGTGTATCCATACTCGTAACCTAAACCCCATTACAACCATGCAAAGACCTTTTGATTTGTGTATCATATCATTTACAAGTGATAGAGATTTGATTTTCATGCAAGCGTATGGTAATAACTTCTCATGTTAGACAATCGAGTGCTTAATCTTGAACCTTAAACACTTTGAGTGATTTGAGTAAATCTTTAGTGAGGATCTCATCTCTTGTATATTTAGGACTAAAGTTAATTACTTAGAGGAAGGAGATTACATGTGATTTTATTATCAAAATATTCGATTTAGATTGTTTGAGGCTTTTAATGCCCCTATAGTTGAATTCTCACTGTATGATTTTCCGTGGAATAATTTGTAACATTATCAGTAATGATTATGTGATTCAAAGGAATGAATTCTAGCAGTAAATGAGAGTTTTGCTTGAGGACAAGCAAATGCTTAAGTGTGTGGGTATTTGATAAACACCAAATTATACATATTTTTAACCCAAATACTTAGCATATTTATGGATGTTTATTAGTAGATTTGTGGATTTTCGTGCTCTTAATCTGCTTATTTAATGTTTGTACTCAAGAGAGCACCAAGAGTCAAAAGGAGCCAAAAACGAGCCAAAAAAAGGACAAAATGGACCAAATCGAGAAGATGACATGGCCTAAGCCTTGCCACACGAGTAGATCACACGCCCGTTTCTTTTGAGGATGTCGACCAAGGCTTTCATGATTCACACGGCCTGGCCATTGCCCCACACGGCTGTGTGCAATTTAACAGATTGAACACGGCCTGGCAATCACGTTACACGGTCGTGGCACACAGGTGTGTCCCTTTTTCAAGAAGCTATATTTTACACGAAAAAGGATACTTAGGGGGGAATAAAGGCATTCCAAAGCCTATAAATACACCCTAGAGGAGAAAGAAAAGGGAGACGGAGAATGGGGAGTAAGGAATTACTTCAAGGAAGTCGATTGATCCATCTAAGAAGCTGGATTCATCATCAAGACTGAAGATCTCTCCTCAATTTCCTTTCAGGAGTTTTGGGTTTTCTTTATGTTTTGTATTCTTTATTCTTCTGAGATGTTTTCTTTTTTAGTTATGAACTAAACCCCTAAATACCTAAGGGGAATGAAACCTAAGACGAATCTTGTTATTATTTTTTGAATCTCATGATAAATATTTAACTTGTTTTTAACTATGTGTTCTTAATTCTTGTTTTGATATCCCATGATACTGATTCATGACATGCTCTTATTCAGAGGAGGAATAAACCCTGTCTAAGAGTACATTTGCCATAATTAAGCGGAGTTGATTGCACGCCTAGAAATAGGGTGACAAGATTTTGCCGGATTAGGTTGAAACTTAATAAGGGGATCCATAGATCAAGTTAATGCAACCCTAGAGTGTTAATTAGAGAAAAGTCTCGATTATTCAATCTAGGGATTAGATGTTATTAATCTCGAATAGGGATAATGACATAACTTAGGGATCTCTATAGAACAAGTTGAATGAATAAATCGTCCGATTCGGAGCCAGAATAACAAGTAAAGTCTAGGTGGATTTTTCCTTAGGTATTGTCTTAAGTCAATCGATTTTTCCCAAAAACAATTCCCCATACTTTTCTTTGTACGTTCTTAGTTTAGATAATTAGTTAATTAAAACAAAACCCCATTATTTTTAGGCTAGATAATAAAAAGACAGTCATTACTAGTACTTTTAGTTCCTCTGGGTTCGACAATCCGGTCTTGCTAAAACTATACTACTGTTCGATAGGTACAATTGCCTACATAGAGATAATAGTTAGTTCAAGAGCGAGTAATTATAAATATTTAAAACCTATCACGAAATCACGTGATCACACGGCCAGGGCACACGCTCGTGTTCCCTAATTTCAGCCCGTGTGATTCGTGAATTTCAAATTTGGGCGCGTTTGACATTTAGTACACGTCCGTGTTCCTTGGGCGTGTGGGTTCACAAGGCCGTGTCGCACGGTCGTGTCTAGCTTCGTTCGCTTCTGCCATATCCATGTGTGCAAGCCCCACTCCCGTGTTAATTTAACAGGTTCGACCACGGGCGTGTCGAACGCCCGTGTTGTTTTAGTAGGTTCGCCCTCGGTTCTTCCACAGGGCATGTCGCACGCTCGTGTTGTTTTGGCAGGCTTGACCATGGCCATATCGTATGGCCATGGCGTTTTATCGTAGCCTGTGTTGGGGAAATCTTTTGCCCTGTTTTCACACGGCCTTAAGGATGCCCGTGTGCTTGGTCATGTCTATGTGGAAACACCTGTATTCAAGATTTCTATTAATAAGTTAGGAGTTAAATACCAAAATTTAAAGAAATTAATATTGTTAGTGCTTGGGCTGCCTCTCGAGAAGCGCTTATTTATAGTCTAAGCTTGACTTACCTCTCCAGTGAATGGTCATGGTGGTTTGAGGAGTTTATCCTCCTCATTCCTGCTATCAATCTCATCAAAATAAGGTTTTAATCAGGTGTTGTTTACCTTAAAAGTGCCGAACTTGGGATGACTCACCTCCACCGTACCGAATGGAAAAATACTGAGTACCGTAAGAGGGATTTCCTCATTCGGTGTGGTAGTGACAATGTGGGGATCTGTGGCATCTAATAAGACCTTATCATCAACCTTAAGTTGATTTGGAGAGGTATCGGGCTCGTTTTGGTGTAGTTTTAGTTTGTCGGGTGTTTTTGGTTTGTGTGTCCGCCATTCATCGAGTTCCTCAATTTGTAATCTTCGATCTTCATGAACAGGTCCTCTACTGGTGCTTGAGAACGACTCGTGTGCTTCCTTCAGACTCATTTTCTATAAAATATATTGCACCATATTGTTAGTTTTAGTAGAATAGTTTAAATGATCACCTTCAATTCCTGATGTGTTGCCAGAATTGCAAGCTTGAAGGGTGATTGTTTCGTCTCCCACCCGGAGTGTGAGTTCACCTGTGCCAACATCAATGATGGTTTTAGCAGTTGCTAAAAAGGGCCTTCCTAGAATTAAGGAAGTGTTGCTATCCTCTTCTATGTCTAGAACAATAAAGTCAACGGGAAATATAAATTTATCGATTTTAACTACCACATCTTCAATGATACCTCTAGGGAATCTTATAGTTTTATCTGCTAATTGAATGCTCATCCTAGTCTGTTTGGGTTTCCCGAGACCTAGTTTCTTAAACATTTTGTAAGGCATGACGTTGATACTAGCCCCTAGATCAGCTAATGCATGATTAATATCTAAACTACCAATTAAGCAAGGAATAGTAAAGCTCCCTGAGTCTTTTAGTTTGTTGGGTAGTTTATTTAGGAGAATGGCCGAGCAAACTCATCCAACTTTCATTTATTTGCTAAAAGCTCCTTTAAAAATTTCATTGTGTTTGGCATTTGCGATAGAGCTTCAATAAATAGTAAGTTAATATGTAATTTCTTTAGGAGTTTAAGGAATTTACCAAATTGTTCATCTGAGCAGTCTTTCCTTGTCGTATTGGGCATGGCACACGAGGTTTATAATCGATAGTCACTGGTTTGTTTGTATTTTGATCTATCTCACCTTGATCTTTGCTTACCACAGTTTCTTGCCTCGGTTCTGGTTCAGGCTCAACGACTCCTTCGTCATCTTGAATATTAATTGTGTTGAGTTGTTCCCTTGGGTTAGGTTCGGTATTACTTGGAAAACTACCTTGTGGTCGTTCAGAGATTAGTTTGGAAAGCTGGCCTATCTGAGTTTCGAGGTTTTGGATCGATGCTTGTTCATTTTTAAGTGCTGCCTCGGTGTTCTGAAAACAGGTTTCTGACACTGATATAAACTTTGAGAGCATCTCTTCAAGGTTTGGCTTCTTTTCCTGTTGGTAGGGTGGTTGTTGGTAGCCCAGAGGATGTTGTGGTCTTTGATTTCCTTGATCGCCCCACGAGAAATTGGGGTGGTTCCTCCAACCTGCATTATAAGTGTTACTATATGGATTTTATTAAGGTCAAGGATTATTACCCATGTAGTTTAATTGCTCGCTATCCATGTTGTGGCCATAAGGTTGGTATTCCGAATGGTTTGTTCCACCTCTATTTGCTTCGCACTGCATTACTGGATGAACCTGTGAATAATTAACAAAAGCATCAATCTTTTTATTTAAGAGTTCTACCTGATTAGAGAGTGTGGTGACTGAATCGACGTTATAAACACTGGCTATTTTCGTTGACTTTGTCCTCATGACTTGCCACTGATAGTTTTTCAGTGACATCTCCTCTATAAACTCATAGGCATCTTCCGGTGTTTTATTGTTGATGGTTCCGCCCGCTGCTGCGTCAACCATTTGTCGAGTCGAAAGATTCAGACCTTTGTGAAATGTTTGTACTTGGAGCCAAAGCGGTAACCCATAGTGAGGGCACCTTCTTAGAAGGTCCTTGTATCTCTCCCATGCATTCTAGAGTGTTTCTAAATCCATCTGCACAAAAGAAGAAATATCATTACGTAATTTAGCCATTTTAGTCGGCAGAAAATATTTTAGTAAAATTTTTCGGTCAATTGTTCCGAAGTAGTAATTGACCCTCATGGTAACGAGTTCAACCACTATTTAGCTTTGTTCCTCAATGAAAAGGGAGACAACCGAAGACGTATGGCATCATCAGAAACGCCATTAATTTTAAATGTATCGCATAGTTCTAAGAAGTTGGCTAAATGAGCTTTGGGATCCCTCATCTGGCAAACCATCAAACTGAATAAATTGTTGTATCATTTGAATAGTGTTAGATTTTAATTCAAAAGTATTTGCAGCTATAGCAGGTCTAACTATGCTTGATTCAGTTCCTGTTAAAGAAGGTTTAGCATAATCATACATAGTGCGTAGAGCAGGATTTTGATTAACCGCAATTGTAGGAGGTAGCTGATTGCCTTGGTTTTCAGCCATCTCTTCGGTTGGGGGTTGAGTATCGTCTTCTTACTCATTCTCCGTGTATCTTAAGCTGCACCTTATTTCTCTTTGATTTCTACGAACTGTACGATCAATTTCTTCGTTAAAAAGTAATGGTCCCGACGGGTTTCTTCTAGACATAAACTATAAAAACTTGCCAAGAGAAAGAAAGAGTAGGTTAATAAATAATAATAATTAAATTAAATTAAATTTCAAGAAAATAAATGGCTAAAGTAATAAAAGTTGAGCGTTCCTAATATCTTAGTTCCCCAGCAATGGCGCCAAAAACTTGATCGCGTTATTTCGTGATAGGTTTTAAATATTCATAATTACTCATTCTTAAACTAACTATTATTGCGATCTAGGCAAGTGTACCTATGAACAGTAGTATAGTTTTAGCAAGACTGGATTGTCGAACCCAAAGGAACTAAAAATACTAGTAATGACTGTCTTTTTATTATCTAGCCTAAGAATAAAGAGGTTTTGTTTTAATTAACTAATTATCTAAACTAAGAACGCACAGAGAAAGAATTGGGGAATTGCTTTTGGGAAAAATCGATTGAGTTAAGACAATACCTAAGGAAAAATCCACCTAGACTTTACTTGTTATTCTGGCTCCGAATCGGACAATTTATTCATTCAACTTGTTCCGTAGAGATCCCTAAGTTATGTTATTATCCCTATTCAAGACTAATAACGTCTAATCCCTAGATTGAATAACCGTGACTTTTCTCTAATTAACACTCTGGGGTTGCATTAACTCGATCTATGGATCCCCTTATAAGGTTACACCCTAATCTGGTAAAATCTTGTCACCCTATGTCTAGGCGCGCAATCAACTTCACTTAATTATGAGAAATTTACTCTTAGACAGGGTTTATTCCTCCTCTCAATAAGAGCATGTCTTGAATCAGTATCCTGGGATATCAAAAAAAGAATTAAGAACACATAATCAAGAACAAGTTAAATATTTATCATACGATTCAGAAAATAATAACAAGATTTGTCTTTGGTTTCATTCCCCTTAGGTATTTAGGGGTTTTAGTTCATAACTAAATAAGAAAACATCTAAGAAGAATAAAGAATACAAAACATAAAAAAAAACCCAAAACTCCTGAAGGGAAATTGAAGAGAGATCTTCAGTCTTGATGATTAATCTGGCTTCTAAGATGGATCAATCGGCTTTCTTAGAGCAATTCCTTACTCCCTATTCTCCGTCTCCCTTTTCTTCCTTCTCTAGGGTGTATTTATAGGCTTTGGAATGCCTAGAAGCCCTCAAAATTAGCCTTTTTTGAATTGGACTCAACTTGGGCTCGACAGGGACACGCCTGTGGCACACACCCGTGTTCGATTACTTCAGGCCGTGTTCGAGCCTGCCAAATTGACACGGTCGTGTGGTCTGCCCGTGTGAGGAGGTCCAAGCCATGTTGATTTTGTACCTTGGCCCATTTTCTCCGTTTTTGGCCCGTTTCTCGTTCCTTTCGCTCTTCTATGCTCTCCTAAGTATAAAACATGAAATTAAAGATTAGGAGCATCAAATTCACCAATTCTAATGAGAAATCATCCAAAAAAAGCATTAAACATGGGGTAAAAATATGTATAATTGATGGTTTATCAAAACCCTTAGTAAATAAGGATCAGTAAAGTGCATATTTACTAAGTAAAGGATTCTAAAAGGACCTAATGTGGTTTCGAAACTCATGAAAGATCAGTTGCCATAGAATGTTTTTCTGAATATTATTAAGCATGTTGATAATAAATTGGGTTTAATTAAAGTAATTGTCCTAGTTTATTTATGTTATAATTATGTTTGCATACTTAGGTTAATTTGAATTATGGATCATTGCATTTAGTTCAATATATTTTAATCATCACTTCTCAACTAAATTGTGTTTTTTTACCAAATTGTTAATATAATTTTACAAATTATGTGACTTAACACAAATACAATCCCTGTGGTAACGACTGTGTACACTTGCACAAACCTACGTGTTACAAGTTTTTGGCACCGTTGCTGGGAATTGTCAACTATTGCCGTAGTCATTTCTTTCGTGAAATTATTTATTTTAAATTTGATTTATTTCTAGTATTACTAACTTATTCTTTTTAATTTTGTGATTTTCTTGCAGGTGTTTATGAGCATAGATCGAATTATCGATTTACTCCCTGTAGACCCTAAAATTAAGCAAACTTTCAGACAAAGAATACGTCAATGAACAACTCAAAGACAAGTCGAGATGGACCTTGGAAATCAGAATCAAGACCAAGGTAATGAAGTCGATCATGTAAGAAATCCTATCCTCATTGTTGATGATAGGGATCGATGCATCAGACAATATGTTGTGTCACTTTTCTATGAGTTAAACCCAGGAATTAGATGGTCAGATATTGAGGCAACCTAATTAGCATTGAAACCAGTGATGTTTCAGATGCTCCAAATAGTGGGCCAATTTAGTGGTATGCCCACGGAAGATCCACATCTTGAAATTTGATTATTTATGGAAGTGAGTGATTCATTCAAGATAGCCAGTGTGACTGAAGATGCATTGAGGTTGAAGTTTTTTCCGTACTCGTTGCGAGATCGAGCACAAGCATGGCTCAATTCATTCCCACTAAGTTCCATATTTACATGGCAAGAATTAGCAGAAAGATTTTTGGTTAAGTGTTTCCCGCCTAGCAAAAATACTACGTTGAGGAACGAGATTACAACTTTCCAACAATTGGATGAAGAGTCGTTGAATGAAGCTTAGGAGTGATTCAAGGAATTACTGCGTAAGTGTCCTTATCATGGGATTCCTCATTGTATCCAGTTGGAGACATTTTATAATGGTTTCAATGTACATACAAGATTGATGGTAGATGCTTCTGCAAATAGTGCAATTTTGTCTAAGCCTTATAATGAGGCTTATGACATCATCGAGAGGATCACGAGTAATAACTATCAATGGCCAACAAATTGAACAGCTTCAGGAAGACTCATAGCCAGAGTTCATGAAGTTGACAACCTCACTTCGTTATCAGCTCAGGTATCGTCTATTTCCTCTATGTTAAAATAGTTTACCACTAATAGTGCTAATAATTTTGCACCTGTAAAATCCCGATTTTGAGCCTAGTTGGAATAATGGTTTCGAAACCACAAATCTAAAGTAGAAATAATTATTTTATGATTATGATGAGGTCTATGATATGATTGCATCCTTGTGTGGAAATTTCATGAAGAAATTTTATGCATAAAGTGTCCAATTTGATAATTAGGACTAAATTGAATAAGTTGCAAAATACATGTTCTAGAAGTTTTGAGCATGGAATTGCCATGGATTTTTAATTAGAGGGTCTTAAATAATAATTTGACCAATTTCTGATTTTATGGAAAAATGGGCATGGATAGGAAAAATTTGAAAGAAAGGCCTTAAGGGCATTTTTGTCATTTGGTTAATAAAAGAATAAAAAGGGAAAAATGAAGAAAAAATTGGCTCATCTTCTTCTTGAGTGTGCCAAATTTAAAAGGGCCATAGCTAGGGTTTTTCTTCAATTTTCAAGCTCAATAGTAAGTGCATCCTAGCCCTATTTTTAATGTTCTTTACATTTTTGAAGTTGGCATTAGTCGATCTACCTATTTTTAGACTTATTTTGAGCTAGGGTTCATATTTAAAAATTGATCCATGTGTGACATGTATGTATTTTGATGTTTAATGGAGGAATATGAATGTTTAATGTGTGTTAGACAACTTTTACTAAGTGATTTTTCATGGAAATACTTAAAAAGGACCTTTCTGTAAAAGTTGTAAAAATGAGTAGTAAAAATCTAAATTGAAGGAAAATGTGGGCTGTTATGAGCATGTGTTAAGTTCGGCTAGGTTAGAGTGACAAAGAAAATGAACACATTTTATTTTATGAGACTAGGGACTAAGTTGTAAATATGTGAAAAGTTAGGGGTAAAAAGATAATTTTGCCAAAATATGAGTTATGGACTGAATTTGAATAATGTGTGTATTGAATAAGCTAAATTTTGTATTATAGAGCAAGAAAAACGAGGAACGGACCTTGATCAGAGGAAAAACAAGGTGTACGATGATTAGATCCGTTTTTACTATTTTTGTACAGAGGTAAGTTCATATGTAAATAATGCAATGTTGTATCATGTTTTAATGCCTTATCAATTTATGAATTTCTATATTTAATTGTTATGATGAGTGTATGAACGGCATTATGGTATATGAGAATGATGTTGTGAACGAGTTTGACGAAGATGTGACATTGAGAAAATCCCGTTTGAACCTTAGGAATAATTTAGGATACAATGTGACAAGTCACTAGGAACTGTGATTATGAGCTTATGAGATTATGTGTATATGTGACTATGTGAACCCGGGTGCTGGTCTTGTACGTTCTACTGGTGGCTGGGTAGCCCGGCATGTGTTGCGGGTATTTGTCAGCTTGTGTGAGCAGCCGTGTAGTTACGTCTTGATTGTCAACTTGTGTGAACAGGCCTGTGATTAGCTCAAGAGTGAGGAATGTGTAATATGTGATATGTGATATGAGGTAGTATGTGGCTAGTATGAGGCACTATGCGCAAGCTTTCCGTGTATCCGATAGTATTCCAAGTGTTCAACGGGTGATCAGTGAGTTATGCGACAAGTAAGTCAATGATAGGGAACTATGAGAATGTGCTACGAGTTGGTACAGGTATGTACATAAAACTCATGAGTAAAAAGCTCGGTATGTTATAAACATGTGGTAAGAATGCATATGAGAAATTTGTGCTTATGGGACTTCATGACATTTATGAAACTTTGCCTTATATTAATTGTATGATTTATGTTGCTTATTATTTGCATGTAAACTTACTAAGCTTTAAGCTTACTCCCCTTCCTTTCCATTTCTTATAGTTTTGCCAAGCTGGCTCAGGGATCAAAGGACGTCGGAGACTCGATCACACTATCAATTGGACATTTGGGTATAGTTAGTCTCATTATTTTGAGTATGGCATGTATTGGAGACTTGGTCATTTTGTTATGTGTCATTTAGAATAGCCAAATTGTGTTGGCTCATGATGGTATTATGATTCATTTTCTATAAGGCCATGAGATGTTGCTCATATTTGCTTTTCGGGTTGTAACCCTAATTATTTATGCATGCATGCATTGTGTTTAGGCTTTGTGATGCGGTTGGTGGCTGCTTGTTAGTAATGGATGTGATAAATGGCACATATGCTTAATGAATGAATTAGGACTAAGAGGTATGACCATAACTATTTTATAATTGAGTAGATTGAATGTAGGTTTATAAGAATGAATAAATATGAAATTGGTGTGGAATGTCGTATGAAAGCATGATGGTTTGAGTATGTGATATGTTGACATTACACTGTCATGTATTAATCATGATTGTGAGTATTTGGGTGACTAAATATGTTGTGTTACATGTCGTCAAAAATGTATAAGTGAGTGAGCATTTAAGGGTGGCAAATGGCCTGGAAAATAGCTTCAAAATTGTCCATATAGGTAGACACACGGGCATGTATCTAGGCCGTGTGTGAGATATGGTCTGCCCCATGGGCGTGTGATCCAGCCGTGTGTCCTCTGTACCCTAATTAGGTAAAACAGAATGCCCAATAGTAAACACACGGGCAGAGACACGGCCATGTGTCTTAGCCGTGTGAAGGACATGACCTTAGGACATGGGCGTATGCCCAAGCTGTGTGAAGTCTGCACTTAACTTTTGGAATTTAATTCGCCACACGACCTAGCACACGGGCTTGTGACTTGGTCGTGTGACCATACTTGTGTTGATGACGTCATAAGCAGAGAGTTACACGGACGGATGACATGGACATGTCCCAAGCCACACGAGCATTTGTGTGACCACACGGCCTACCCACACGGGCGTGTGACACTGTTTCCATTAAAATTTTTCTAAGTCTTCCAAATGTTTTCAAAGTTCTTGGTTTAGTCCTGAACCACTCCCAATGCCTGTTTTCATCCTCGTAGGCCCGTAATAGGGACGGTATGCATATGTATAAATGGTTTTAAATTGGATGAAATTTTATGGCTCGATTTTGTATGTTTTCTTACGTTAAGGTTCAGTAATGGCTTGAACCCTGTCCTGGTGTCGGATACGGGTAAGGGATGTTACATTTAGTGGTATCAGAGCTACGATTTAGTCTATTCTCAGTCTAACGTAGCATGTGTACGAGTCTAGCTATACATGCCATACATATATTATGATAGTGTGACAACTCCTGATGATTTTAAAATGTGTTTTCATATAGTAAATGGATCCCGACAAAGCAGTGGCGGATGATGTTGAAAGTAACGCGCCTGCTCCCACTGAAGGGGTAGTTCCTTCCGATAGTAGACACGCTACAGTTAGTCGAGGAGGAGGCAGAGAAGCCTTTCTCCATATGATGGATGCCTGGTATACGGAGTTCGTTCGAACGAACCCGAACGCTCAACCCCCTCCACCCCTGCCTATTCCTCTACCTATCGATGTACCACCCCAAGGTATGGACTTCATAAGATTGAATAGATCTCTAGTTGATAAGATTCGAAAACAAGGCGCCGAAGAATTTCGAGCGGGTATAGATGATGATTTTGAAAAGGCATAGTTTTGGCTTGAGAATACTATCAGGGTATTTTATGAGTTATCGTGCATACCAGAGGAATGTATGGAATGTGTTGTGTCACTCCTGAGAGACTCGACATATCAGTGGTGGAACACCCTTGTGTCGGTTGCACCAAGGGAGAGAACTAATTGGGAATTTTTCCAAGAAGAGTTCCGTAAGAAATACATTAGCCAATGGTTTATTGATTAGAAAAGAAAGGAATTCCTCGAGTTAAAATAGGGCCGAATGACGGTAGCGGAATATGAGTGTGATTTTCTAAGACTGAGTAAATACGCTCGAGAATGTGTACTGACTAAGACCATTGTGTGTAAAAGATTTGAATATAGTTAAATGAAGACATTCGATTGTTGGTTGGTTTCCTTGAACTGAAAGAACTTGTTGTGCTCATAGAGAGAGCTTGTAAGGCTGAAGAATTGTCTAAGTAGAAAAGAAAAGCTGAGTTAGAGTCTTGAGATTTGAAGAAGAGAAACATATGTAAGTCATTTTAGTCTTCATCTAAGAAACTAAGAGAGTTTAATAGTCGATCAAGTGCTTCCGTTGGGTTTTCAAATAGAAACCATGGGAAATAGTACTCAGGTCATAAGGCTCAGACTACTTCGATAGCAAGTTTAGGTAATGCTCGACCTAATAGATTCAAGTGTCAACATTATGGCAGACATCACCTTGGTGAGTGCTGGATGAATAACCAGACATGTTTTAAATGTGGATTACATGATCATCTTATCAAGGATTGTCCTGAGATGGTTGAGAAAAAGAAATTCCAGAGTACGAGATCTGGTAATATTGCTTCTGGAGGGAGGCCATAGCGAAATCAGAGAAGTGGAGCAAGTAGCAAGAGTGGACCTAGAGATCCAGTTGTGAGCGAAGACACAAATGCAGGCTTTGATGATTAGCAGCATCTTGTCTGAGCGAGTGAGCGTGAAGGCATCAGAAGAGGAGCGTAGCAGCTCCCCCGATAAGGAGAGGAGCAGGGGCCATCTCTTGCCTCTTGCGAACATCTGGGCAGTCAACTCAATTCCCACAATCTGAAGGGTAGAGCACCTGCGAGGACTTATGCCATTCGCGCTTGTGAAGAGACTACATCTTCTGATGTGATTATGGGTACTTTTTCTCTCTATGATACTTCTGTTCTTGCTTTGATTAATTTGGGATCTACCTATTCGTATGTTTGTGAGAAATTGGTATCTAGCATGACTATGCCTGTTGAGTCTATAGAATTTGTGATAAAAGTGTCAAACCCTCTAGGAAAATATGTGTTAGTTGACAAAGTATGTAAGAATCGTCCTTTGATGATTAGAGGTCACTATCTTCCGGCTAATCTTATGCTTTTTCCGTTTGATGAATTTGATATAATTCTTGGTATGGATTGGTTAATTGGTCATGATATGATAGTAAATTGTGGAAGAAAATTTATTGAATTTGTAACACCCTTAACCCATATCAGACGCCAAAATAGGGTTACGAGGCATTACCGAATAACACATCCCATTCACATACAATTATACATTCATTATCAAAAACCATTTGTAAACATTTACATTGTCCCTTATAAGGTTCTACGAGACCTTAAAACATGCTTAAGAGTTGTCCAGGACTAATCTGATTACATATAAAAAATTTTGAACACTGAGAAAAATTTTACATTCATAGGTTACATGCCGTGTAAGGAGGCTGTGTGCCTTACACGGCTACCGGACATGCCCATGTCCTAGGCCGTGTGAAAATAGATAACTTACACCACACGGCCAGAGACATGCCCGTGTGCCTTGGCCGTGGGAAAATAGGAGAGGTTACTGACTTGGGTCACACGGCCAACCGCACGCTCGTGTGTCTAGGCCGTGCTCAAGACTAACTTAAATTCATAGGGCTATCCCAGGGGACATATAGCCGTGTAACATAACCATGTGTCGCACATGACTGAGACACGCGCCTGCGTCTCTACCCGTGTGGACAAAAATAGGCTATTTGTAAAGCCAATTTGCCACCCTACTCTCAAGTACACAAAGTAACCAAAATAGCACCAATTCAGTACATCTTTATGCAATAAAAAACATGCCAATTCATACTCATGTCATGCCATCTATCATTAACCAATTCAACTACTTAATTCCACATACAAAACATACCAAATTCACATCTATTTCATATCACAAACCACACCATACTATCATCTCAAAATCAAATCTCAAAATTTCATACTTTAAGCATAAATATAACAACTTACAACTATCCAAGATAGGCAACACATAACTATGCCAAACACATAATTTAAGCCAAATTAAATGGCCAAATACATGCCAACATTTTCAACAAAAGAAAGTCAAATCTCATGGCTATATCATTCTCAAAACATATTATCAACTCACTAGCCTATACATGCTATATACCATATATACAAAGCTTCAAAAGTACCAACGAGTTGAGTCAATAGTGTAATGATAGTTCCTGATGATCTCCGATGTCCGAGCTATCTTTAACACTCTATAAAACAAAGACAAATATCACACAGTAAGCGTCATAGCTTAGTAAGTTCATACCAATTATACTCAACAGTTCATATAAAACAAAACATCAATTAATAAACACTTATTAGTTCTTATATCTTGATTCAATTCTAATCCACCACCATTTAACATGTATATGCAAATTCATCAAGCCTTATACACATAGTATCAACTACAAAATAGGTATTGTACATACTTGAACTTTCCCATATTTATTTATTTCATTCTCACCTCATTGTTCAATGCATTAATTCATTTGAAAGTCTTTCAATGTTCTAAGAATCCGTACACTTAATACATCAGTGATTAGCTGAAGCTATAACGATCTCGCACACTTAGTGCCATCACATTAAACCATAGCTATCTCAATATCGCACACTTAGTGCCTTATATAGCTGAAGCTATTCCAATTCGCACACTAAGTGCTAATTATAGCCGAAGCTATTCTGAAACGCACACTAAGTGCCAAACATAGTTGACTTATCGTCGTACACAATTGTAGTCATATATATACAATTTTTGCATTATTAAAGCATTAAAAACACAATTGTAACTTCATTTATCACGTACGAACTTACCTCGTACTCGAAATTGACGAATCAGATCAATTACTCGATAACCTTCGATTTTCCCCGATCTAAATCCGAGTTCTTTCTTTCTTGATCTATATGTATATTTAATCACCAATTCATTCAATTTAATCCACAAACACATAAATGGGCATTTTTCATATTATCCTCTAAAGTTACACATTTATTCAATTTAGTCCTTATTTCACAAAAAATACAAATTACACAAAATTTAATTACACCCAAGCCTAGCCAAATTTTCTAGAGACCCCTAGTAGCCCAAAACTTTCATTTATTTCACAATTTAACCCCTCAATTTACACTTTTCTCAATTTAATCCCTAATATGCATTTTTACTCAAAATCACTTTACAAAACATGTATATCAAGCACCAAGCTTTCATAATTCATCATCAAACATCCAAAAGCTCAAGCATTCATGAATGGAAACTCAAAAATTCATCAACAATTTCAGATATTAGGGTTCGGGCTAGCTAGTGCTCAAAGCAACGATCACAAAAAACATAAAAAGCATCAAAAATCGAGCTAAAAACATACCTCAATTAAGAACACAAATGGCCGAACCCTAAAATTTTATCCAAGATTTATTTTATTTTGATTTTCGGTGGATGAAGGATGAATAATGGCCACCATTTTGTGCTGTTTTTAATTAATATTAGCTTATTAACCAATTTACCATTTTACCCTTGGTCATTAAACTATTTAATCATCAAATATAAGGCCATTTTTGTCAACTCTCACTAATCATGGTCTAATTACAACATAAAGACCTCCCATTTAATAAGCCATAAAAATTTGATACTTTTAACATATACAATGCAACTTTTGCATTTTACGCGATTCAGTCCTTTTTCTCAAATTGAGCTATTAAACGAATAAATTAGCTCACGAAATTTTCACACATATATATTCACATGCTGTAAACACCAAAAATAATATTAAAATAATTTTACAATCTCAGATTTGTGTCCCGAAACCACTGTTCTGATTTAGCTAAAACTGGGCTGTTATAGAATTGAAATGTGAAAATGGGGATATTCTTCAGGTTGAACCAGATGAATTGGATAACTTGCCTATAGTGATTTCTTCTATGACTGCTCAGAAATGTATAAGAAAGGGATATGAAGCTTCTCTTGCCTTTAAACTTAACACAAAAGAGTCTGAATTGAAAATTGAATCCGTGCTGGTAGTATGTGAGGATCTAGATGTGTTTCCGAAAGAGTTGCCCGGATTGCCGCCTATTAGAGATGTTGAATTTGGTATTTATTTGATTCCTAGTACAACACCTATTTCAATTACTCCGTATAGGATAGCTCTGACAAAATTAAAGGAATTAAAAGTTCAATTACATGAGTTAGCGGATAAAGGTTTTGCAAGACCTAGTTATTCCCTGTGGGGTGCACCAGTACTATTTGTGAAAAAGAAGGATGGTTTAATGATATTATGCATTGACTACCGACAGCTCAATAAGGTGACCATAAAGAACAAGTATCCCTTGCCAAGGATCAATGATTTGTTTGATCAATTGAAGGGAGCCGTGGTGTTTTCAAAGATAAACTTGAGATCTAGTTACTACTAGTTGAGAATTAAGGAGTCTGATGTGCCGAAAACTGCATTTCGGACGAGGTATGATCACTATGAATTTTTGGTTATGCCTTTTGGTTTAATAAATGCTCCTACTATATTTATAGATTTGATGAACTATATTTTTCGATCATATTTGGATAAGTTTTTCATTGCTTTTATTGGTGATATACTGATTTATTCTCGTGATGAGACCGAACATGCCGATCACTTGAGAACGGTCTTGCAAACTTTGAGAGACAAGCAGTTGTATGCTAAGTTTAGTAAAAGTGAATTTTTGCTTAGAGAAGTTGGATTTTTTGGCCACATTGTTTCGGATGAAGGCATTATATTTGACTCGAGTAAGATTTCGGCTATTGTTGAATGGAAACCGCCAAGGAATGTAACTGAGGTTAGAACCTTTCTAGGCTTGGCCGATTATTACAAACGGTTTGTTCAAGAATTTTCCATGATTGCTACTCCGATGACGAGGTTGTTACAGAAAGATGTAAAGTTTGAATGGACAGAACCGTGCCAACATAGTCTTGAGAAATTAAAGGCATTGTTGAACGAGGAACTGGTTTTAGTAAAACTTGAGCCAGGAAAAGAATTTGTGGTTTATAGTGATGCATCCTTGAATAGACTGGGTTGTGCACTTATACAAGAAGGCAAGCTAATAGCTTATGCCTCGGGGCAGCTAAAACCACATGAGAAAAATTATCTGACCCATGATTTGGAACTAGCCACCGTTGTGTTTGCATTGAAGATTTGGAGACATCATTTGTATGGTGAGAAATGTCGGGTATTCACTAACCATAAAAGTCTAAAGTACTTAATGACTCAAAAGGATTTGAACCTACAACAAAGGAGACAATTGGAGTTGTAAAAGATCACGAACTAGTGATTGACTTCCACCCAGGAAAGGCGAACGTGGTCGCCGATGCTTTGAGTAGAAAGTCATTAATTGCGTTAAGGGCTATGAACACCCAGTTAGCTTTATCATATGATGGTTCTATTTTAGCTGAGTTGAGAGCTAAACCGATTATTCTCCAATAGATTTGTGAAGCTCAGAAAAGTGAAAGTGATTTGCAAGACAAGAGGGCTCAGTATGAGCCGGGTATTGAATCAGATTTCCAAATTGGTTTCGATGGTTGCTCGATTTGTGTTCCTAAAAATACTGAGTTGATTCAGAAGATTTTGTATGAGGCACATAGTGAATGTTTGTCTATTCATCCGGGTAGTACAAAAATTTACAACGACTTAAAGAAATTGTTTTGGTGGCCGAGTATGAAAAGAGAGATTTCTGAGTTTGTATCGAGATGCCTGATTTGTCAGTAAGTAAAAGCTGAACACCAAGTACTTTCCAGATTACTTCAACTTGTGATGATTCCCGAGTGGAAATGGGACTGTATTACTATGGACTTTGTGATGGACCTACCATTGACACCCTGAATGTAACACCCCTAACCCATATCCATCACCACAATAGGGTTACGAGGCATTATTGATCAATACACATCATTCACAAACATTTATGCATTTCAATAACAAAATACATTAATCTCAATCATATTGTCCCTTCAAAGGTCCTACGAGACCTTAAAACATGCTTAGGAGTGGTTCAGGACTAAACCGATAACATTCACAAACTTCGAGAAACTTATAAAATTTTCAAACTTTAAAAGGTTGCATGCCCATGTGAACAGGCCATGTGCCTCACATGGTTATCAGACATGCCCGTGTCACAGGCTGTTTGAAAATAGGGCATACATACTGACATGTACCACGCAGCCGAAGACACGCCCGTGTGCCAGGCCGTGTGAAATTTAAAGGGGTTACTAACTTGGGTCACACGGCCAACCACACGCCCATGTCCTAGCCCATGTGCCACACATGGCCAGTAGACATGCCCGTGTGTCTAAACCGTGTCAAAACTATAGGGTATACTGACTTTAATTCGAAGGGTACCCTAGGGGACACACGACTGTGTAACATGACCGTGTGTCGCACACGGCTGAGACACGCGCTCGTGTCTCTACCCATCTGGAAAAAAATAGGCCATTTGCAAGGCCAATTTGCCTCCCTTTTCTCATGCTCACCTAGCCATCAAAATGATATAATTTCATCAAAAATATGGACAACCAAAGCATGCCAATTTACAACATTTATGTCATTTCATAATTAACCATTTCACTACTTAAATTCTCAACCAAATTCATAAGAAAACAATATACCAAAATCATTAATCTTGCATAAATTCTAAATGCATTTCATCATCACCTTATCACCTATTTCATGCCACAAAACTTACCATTTCAAATCACAGAATCAAGCCACAACATGTCATAATTCAATCCAAAACAAGCCAACACATAAGATATTATATACATCTCATGTATCACATATTAGACTTATAATTCAAGCCAACTTAAATGGCCTTACATATCAATATTTACAAACCAAATCTCATGGCTAATATCATAACTTATAACATACCAAAATGACCCTAGCCTATACATGCCATATACCATATATACAAAGCTCTAAAAGTACTAACAAGTAGTCGATAGTGTGATGATGGTTCCTGATGATCCTTGATGTCTGAGCTAGCATCGATAATCTATAAAACATAGAAAGAACACACAAAGTAAGCTTTAAAAGCTTAGTAAGCCATATACAAATAAAGTCATCACATGAACATTTACATATCAATTTAAGTATGTTTAACATTGTTAATCTCATTCAAATTCACAAACCTTTTTCATTGAATATATATTCAATGTCTTAATCAAGTTCATAAAAAATTTCCCTTTTTCAATGGTCGTATGAACTTCGTACATACCTAAGTCAGTTAGCTCATTCACATATTCTTTCTTGACTTGGCTTTGCCTGTTGAACCGTTCGGAATCATTAAGGATACTCAGAAATCACATAAGCTTGTACAATGCCATATCCAAGATGTGGTCTTACATGTTATCACATATCGATGTCACTGTCCTAGACAGGGTCTTACACGAAATTGATTAACGATGCCAATGTCCCAGACATGGTCTTATATGTAATTACATCTTGGTAACCTAATGTCATGACATCAATATCCTATACTATTCTTAGGGTTCGTACAAGACTTTCAAATGTTGCAACTTCATCGTTCCATGCTTGTACTTGCTCATTCGATATTCATAGCAATTCAATGATAATAAAACCTATATAATTCAATTCAAATATATTTATTTGCATATGATCTTACCTTGTAGTCAGAATAAACAAATTAGATCGATTACTTGAAAACTTTCAATTTCCCTTGATCTAAATCTGATTTCTTTCCTTCAGGATTTATATAAATTCAAAGTTAACTCTTTTATTCCTCAATTTATTCAATTTTATCCAAAGCACACAATTTGAGACATTTTACATATTAACCCTATTATTTCACATTTTCTCAATTTAGTCCCTATTTCATAAAAACACAAAATTCATGAAATTCAATTAACCCAAGCTAGGCGAATATCTATAGGCTCCATAGCAGTCGATATTTACCAATATTTCACACATTTAAACATACATTTTACACATTTAAAAAATTAGCCCCTTTTATGCAATTTCACTAAAAATCACTTTACAAAACTTCAATATCTATCATCAAGCTTTCAAAATTCATCAACAATCATTCAAAAGCTCAAGCATTCATCAATGGAAACTCACAAATTCATCAAAAATTTCAAAAATTAGGGTACAGGCTAGCTAGATTACTTAGCAACGATCACAAAAACATAGAAATCATTAAAAACCGAGTTAAAACCGTACTTAATCAAGCTTGTAAGTGTCGCACCCTAAAATGAGTTTAAAAGATTTATTTTCTCTTCAATAATCAATTATGGAAAGAAAGATGAACATAATCTTCTATTTTGTTATTATTTATCTTATGTTATTAAACATTTTACAAATTTAACCTTATTAAAAACCATTATAAAACATATAATATAAGACAATTAATGTCCATTAACCTTATCAATGGCATAATAACATCATATGGACCTTTCATTTAATAAGTCATAACAATTAAGCACTTTTAACTTATAACATGCTACTTTTGCATTTTACGCGATTAAGTCCTTTTATCAAATTGAGATATTAAACGATAAAATTTGCTCACGAAATTTTCACACATACATATTCACATGCTATAAACATTGAAAATAATATTAAAATAATTTTACGATTTCGGATTCATGGTCTCAAAACCACTATTCTGGTTTACCTAAAACCGTGTTGTTACAACTCTCCCTCCTTAGGGACTTTCGTCCCCGAAAATCTTACCAGTGAATGGGCTTGGATATTGTTTTCTCATAGCATCTTGGGGTTCCCACGTAGGTTCTTCTACCCCATGTCGATGCCATAGCTCTTTGATCTCGCGAGCTAGAATTCAGATCGATTCTTCACTGGACGATAAATCTGATTGAATCTCAACTTCGGTCGGGGAAATAACATGTGAAGGATCAGATCTGTATCTTCTTAGCATCGATACATGAAAATACGTTGTGAATATTTTCTAACTCAGATGGAAATGCTAGTCGATAAGCAATTGGTCCAACTCACTCGATAATCTCGTACAGTCCGATGAATCGCAGACTCAATTTACCTTTACGACCTCATCAAAATATTTTCTTCCACGGTGACACTTTCAAAAACACTCTATCCCCGATCTGAAACTCAATATATTTCTGTTTCAAGTCTGCGTAAGATTTCAGACGATCCGAAGCTGCTTTCAGACTATCACAAATTACTATTACTTTCTATTCAGTCTTTCTAATCAGTCTCTCTAATCAGATCAACCCCGTGAATCTTATTTTCGCTAAGTTCAGTCTAGTACAACGGTGTTTGACACTTTTAACTGTATAAAGCTTCGTAATGTGCCATTTTAATACACAATTGAAAACTATTGTTATACGCAAATTCAATCAACGACAAATACTTCTCCCACGTACCTTCGAACTCAAGAATGCAACTTCTCAACATATCGTCGAGTATCTATATAACTCGCTCAGATTGACCATCTGTTTGTGGGTCAAATGCGGTACTAAAAAGTAATTTTGTACCCAGTGCATCTTACAATTTCTTCCAAAACCTCGATGTGAATCTCGGATCTCTATCCGAAACAATAGAAATAGGTACTCCGTGTAATCTCACAATCTCGGAGATATACAACTTAGCAATCTTGTCAAGCGAATAATCTGTATGCATAGGAATGAAATGAGCCAATTTTATCAACCTGTCAACTACAACCCAGATTGCATCTTTCTTACTCGGAGATAGGGGTACACTCGAAACAAAATCCATAGTTACTCTATCCCATTTCCACTTCGGAATCATAATAGGCTGCAATAAACCAGACGACACTTGATGTCCAGCTTTGACTTGCTGACAAATCAAAAATTTAGAAACGAACTCTGAAATGTCTCGGTTCATACCATGCCACCAATAAAGTTGTTTCAAATCGTTATACATTTTCGTACTTCCAGGATGAATAGATAAATGACTACTATGTGCTTCTTTCAAAATCATCTGAATCAACTCTGAATTTCTCGGAACACATATTCGGCCTTTGAATCTTAAACAGTCATCTTAATCAACTTGAAACTCTGAATCAGGATTCAAATTACATTGAGCTCGTTTTGCTAACACTTCATTATCAACTTTTTGAGCTTCACAAATCTGCTGTACAAACAACGATCTCGCTTTCAACTTAGCTACAATTGATCTGTCATAAAATAGAGCCAACTGAGTATTCATTGCACGTAAAGAAAACAAAGATTTCTAACTTAATGCATCAGAAACAACATTTGCTTTTCCCGGATTGAAATCAATCTCTAGCTCGTAATCTTTTAGCAATTCTAGCCATCTTCGCTATCGTAAATTCAAATCTTTTTGAGTCATCAGATATTTTAAACTCTTGTGATGTGAATAAACATGACATTTCTCACCGAACAAATAACGACGCTAGATCTTCAATGCAAATACAATGGCTGCTAACTCTAAATCTTGAGTTGGGTAATTCTTTTCCTGTGGCTTCAACTATCTCGAGGTATAAGCTATGACTTAACCTTCTTGCATCAAAACACAACCCAGGCCATTCAATGATGCATCACTGTAGATCACAAATTCTCTACCCAATTCTAGTTGTACAAACACTGGAGCTTCAGTCAAAAGAACCTTCAACTGATCAAAACTTTTCTGACATTTCTCGGACCATTCAAACTTTACAACTTTCTGAAGTAATCTCGTCAATGGAGTTGCAATCATTAAAAAGCCTTTCACAAATCGTCTATAATAACCAGCTAGTCCCAGAAAGCTGTAGACTTCAGACACATTTCTCGGAGGTTTCCAATCCATTATTGTAGAAATCTTGCTCGGATTGACTCGAATACCTGATACTGATACAATATGCCCCAGAAAACCAACTTCACGCAACCAGAATTCACATTAGTTGAACTTTGCAAATAACTTCTTATTACGCAGAGTTTGCAATACAACTCTCAAATGCTCGGCATGGTCAGTTTCATCTCTCGAATATATCAATATATTATCAATGAACTCAACAACAAATCGATCTAGGTACGATCTGAAAATCTGATTCATTAAGTCTATAAAAATAGCAGGTGTATTCGTTAATCCGAAGGGCATTACTAAAAATTCATAGTGACCATACCTTGTTCTGAATGCAGTATTTGACACATCTAAGTCTTTAACCCGTAACTGATAATAGCCCGATCTCAAATCTATCTTTGAAAACACTGTAGCCTCTTTTAACTGATCAAACAAATCATCTATTTCCGACAGAGGATCTTTATCCTTGATCGTCACTTTGTTAAGCTGTCGGTAGTCTATACACATTCTCATTGTGCCGTCTTTCTTTTTCACAAACAACAAAGGAGCACTGATAAATCGTAATTTATACATATTTTACCCCATGTTTAATGCATTTTATGGATGATTTCCTATTAGAATTGGTGAATTCGATGCTCCTAATACTTTAATTTCATGTTTTATACTTAGGAGAGCGAAAGGAATGAGAAAAGGGCCAAAACCGGAGAAAATAGGCCAGAGTATGAAATTAGCACGGCCTGGACCTCTTCACACAGGCAGACCACACGGTCGTGTCAATTTGGCAGGCTCGAGCACGACTTGAAGTAATCGCACATGGGCATATCCCTACCAAGCCCAAGTTGAGTTCAATTTGAAAAAGGCTAATTTTGAGGGCTCTTAGGCATTCCAAAGCCCATAAATACACCTTAGAGGAGGAAGAAAAGGGAGGTACAGAATAGAAGTAAGGAATTACTCCAAGAAAGCCAATTGATCCATCTCAGAACCCAGATTCACCAACAAGATTGAAGATCTCTCCTCAATTTCCCTTCAGGAGTTTTGGGTTTTCTTTATGTTTTGTATTCGTTATTCTTCTGAGATGTTTTCTTATTTAGTTATGAACTAAAACCCTTAAATACCTAAGCGAATGAAACCTAAGATGAATCTTGTTTTTATTTTCCGACTTGTATGATAAATATTTAACTTGTTCTTGATTATGTGTTCTTATATCTTATTTTGATATCCCAGGATACTGATTCAAGATAAGCTCTTATTCAGAAGAGGAATAGACCCTGTCTAATGGTACATTTGTCATAATTAAGCGGAGTTGATTGCACACCTAAACATAGGGTGACAAGATTTTGCCGGATTATGGTGAAACCTAATAAGGGGATCCATGGATCGAGTTAATGCAAGCCTAGGGTGTTAATTAGAGAAAAGTCTCAATTATTCAATCTAGGGATTAGACGTTATTAGTCTTGAATTGGGATAATAACATAACTTAGGGATCTCTACGGAACAAGTTAAATGAATAAATCATCCGATTCGGAGCCAGAATAACAAGTACAGTCTAGGTGGATTTTTCCTTAGGTATTGTCTTAATTCAATCGATTTTCCCAAAAGCAATTCCCCAATTCCATTCTCTGTGAATTCTTAGTTTAGATAATTTTTTATTTAAAACAAAAACATTTTTATTCTTAGGCTAGATAACAAAAAGACAGTCATTACTAGTACTTTTAGTTCCCTTAGGTTCGACAATCCGGTCTTTGCTAAAACTATACTACTGTTCGATAAGTACACTTGCCTACATCGCGATAACAGTTAGTTTCAAGAATGATTAATTATAAATATTTAAAACCTTTCACGAAATCACTCGATCAAGTTTTTTGGCGTCGTTTCCGGGGAACTAAAATCTTAGGAACACTCAGTTTTTATTACTTTAGCTATTTATTTTTCTTTCAATCTAATTTTATTTTTAATTTTATTCTAATTTACTAATTTTTTTTTCTTTCTTCTGATAGGTTTTTATAGTTTATGACTAGAAGAAACCCGTCAGGACCACTACTTTTTGACGAAGAAATCGATTGCACAGTTCGCAGAAACCAAAGAGAAATAAGGCGAAGCATAAGATACACAAAGAACGATACTCAAACCCCAACCGTAGAGATGGTTGAAAACCAAGACAATCATCTACCTCCTGCAATTGCGGTTAATCAAAATCCTGCTCCACGCACTATGTATAATTATGCTAAACCTTCTTTAACAGGAACTGAATTGAGCATAGTTAGACCTACTGTAGCTGCAAATTCTTTTGAAGTAAAACCTAACACTATTCAAATGATATAGCAATTTGTTCAGTTTGATGGTTTGTAGGATGAGGATCCCAATACTCATTTAGTCAACTTCTTAGAACTATGCGATACATTTAAACTTAATGGTGTTTCTGATGATGCCATTCATCTTCGGTTATTCCCTTTTTCGTTGAGGAACAAAGATAAACAGTGGTTGAACTCATTACCACGAGGGTCAATCACTACTTGGGAACAAATGACCGAAAAATTTCTATTAAAATATTTTCCATCGACTAAAATGGCTAAGTTACGTAACGATATCTCTTCTTTTGTGTAGATGGATTTAGAAACACTCTACGATGCATGGGAGAGATACAAGGACCTTTTAAGAAGGTGCCCTCACCATGGGTTACCGCTTTGGCTTCAGGTTCAACCATTCCTTAATAGCCTGAATCCTTTGACTCGGCAAATGGTTGACACAGCTGTTGGCGGAACCATCAATAATAAAACACCTAAAGATGTGTATGAGTTCATAGAGGAGATTTCATTGAATAACTATTAGTGGCAAGTCATGAGGACAAAGCCAACGAAAATAATCGGTGTTTATAACGTTGATTCAGTCACCATGCTCTCTAATCAGGTAGAACTCTTGAATAAAAAGATTGATGGTTTTCTTAGTTCTTCACAAGTTCACCCAGTAATGCAGTACGAAGCAAGTGGAGGTGGAACAAGCCATTCGGAATACCGACCTTATGGCCAAAACATCGATAACGAGTAATTAAATTACATAGGCAATAATCCTCGACCTCAAAATAATCGATATAGTAATACTTACAATGCAGGTTGGAGGAACCACCCCAATTTCTCGTGGGGCAGTCAAGGAAGTCAAAGACCACAACCATCTCTAGGCTACCAACAACCACCCTACCAACAAGAAAAGAAGCCGAACCTTGAAGAGATGCTCATAAATTTTATCTCGGTGTCAGAAACCTATTTCCAAAGCACCGAGACAACACTCAAAAAACAACAAGTGTCGATCCAAGGGCTCGAAACTTAGATAGGCCAGCTTTCCAAACTAATCTCCGAATGACCACAAGGGAGCTTGCCAAATAACACTGAACCTAACCCAAGGGAACAGCTCAACCCGATTAATGTTCAAGATGAAGAAGGATTCATTGAGTCTAAGCCAGAACCGAGGCAAGAAATTGTGGTAAGCAAAGGTCAAGGTGAGGTAGATCATAATAAAAACAAATTGGTGAATGTCGAATATAAACCTCGTGTGCCATACCCCAACGCAACAAGGAGAGACCGCTCAGATGAAAAATTTGGTAAATTCCTTAAACTCTTAAAAAAATTACATATTAACTTACCATTTATTAAAGCTCTATCACAGATGCCAAACGCAATGAAATTTTTAAAGGAGCTTTTAGCAAATAAGCGTAAGATGGACGTGGCATCACATGTAGAGCTCAACGTAGTTTGCTCAGCTATTCTCCAGAATAAACTACCTAACAAACTTAAAGATCCAGGGAGTTTTACAATTCCTTGCTTAATTGGTAGTTTAGATGTTAATAATGCATTAGCTGATTTGGGGGCTAGTATTAACATCATGCTTTACAAAATGTTCAAACAATTAGGTCTCGGGAAACCCAAACAGACTAGGATGAGCATTCAATTAGCAGATAAAACTATAAGATTTCCTAGGGGTATTATTGAAGATGCGCTAGTTAAAATCGATAAATTTATATTTCCTGTTGACTTCATTGTTATAGACATAGAGGAGGATAGCAACGCTCCTTTAATTCTAGGAAGACCCTTTTTAGCAATTGCTAAAACAATTATTGATGTTGGAACAGGTGAACTCACACTCCGTGTGGGAGACGAAAGAATCACTCTTCAAGCTCGCAATTCTGACAACACATCAGAAATTGAAGGTGATCGTTTAACCCATTCTACTAAAACTGACAATATGGTACAACCTACTGTGCAGGAAATGAGTCTGAAGGAAGCACATGAGCCATTCGCAAGCAATAGTAGAGGACCCATTCATGAAGATCGAAGGCTAAAAATCAAGGAGCTAGATGAATGGCGGATGCATAAATCGAGAACACCTGACAAACTAAATCTACGACAGAATAAGCTCAATCCGTTTCCAAATCAACTTAAGGTTGGAGATAGTGTCTTATTAGATGCCACAGATCCCCACATTGTCGCTACCACATCAAATGAAGAAATCCCTCTTACGGTACTCAACATTTTCCCATTCGGCACAGTCGAGGTGAGTCATCCCAAGTTTGACACTTTTAAGGTAAACAACACCCGTTTAAAACCTTATTTTGATGAGATTAATAGCAGGAATGAGGAGTATAAACTCCTCAAACCACCATGATCATTCAACGGAGAGGTAAGTCGAGCTTAGACTATAAATAAGCACTTCTTGGGAGGCAACTCAAGCACTAACTGTATTAACTTCTTTATAATTTAGTCTTCAATATCTAACTTACTAACGGATCACTTGAATACAGGTTTTCCACAGGGACACAGCCAATAGCACGAGCGTGCTTAGGGTAGTGTGAAAACAAGACAACAATTTTTCCTAAACACGGGCTGCGATAAAACTCCACGACCGTGTGACATGGCCATGGTTGAACCTACCAAAACAACACGGGGGTGAGACACGCCTATGTGGAAGAACCGTGCCTGAACTTGTTAAAACAGCACGGGCATGCTACACGCCCGTGTCTAGCACCCTTGGTCGAACTTGTTAGATTGACACGGGTGTGTGTCTGAATACATGGGCGTGGGAGAAGCGAACAACACTAGACACGGCCGTGCGACATGGATGTGTGCACCCACACACCCAAGGAACACGGGCGTGTACTAAATGTCAGACGCGCCCAAATTCAAAATTTGCGAATCGCACGGGCTAAAATTGGGGAACACGGGCGTGTTACCTGGTCGTGTGCCCCAAAATCTATAAATACCCTGCACTATTCATTGTCTTTCCCACTCAAAAACCCTAACCCTAGCCGCTGCAATTCCACACAGCCTCCTTGCCATGCCCGTGCGCTGCCTCCAACTCCGTTTTTGACGCCCATTCTCCTTTTTCTAGCGTTTGTTCACTCTTTTCTCGTTTATTCTTACTAATTTCTAGGGCTATTTATCATAATAATATGAAATTTTTCATGTTCCTTTCTTATTTTTATCATACAAATGTTATATCTAGAATAGTTATTATCTTTTTCATGTTAAAATTTTTACTCATTATATGATTTCTATACTTTATTTGATTAGTTAGAAGTAAATATTCATGATTAGAACAATATATATACTCATGCCTTTCGTGTTAACATTTTTCATCCATTACACATATTGCATTCCATGAAATTCGTTGCCATTTTTATGCCATACAATTGATTACTTTGATTAATGTGTTAGTCTTAGTAGTTACTGAAATTATGATTGTTATTTACAAATTATCTTAATTTTACTTTGATCATTCCTCAAAATGAATTAATGGTTCTTGATCGCAGGTTCCATGTCGTCTTCACGAGGAAAGAAAACTGTCGTACCTGCTTTGAAGAAGAGGAAGGGAGCGTAATCTTCCGCGAGTCCAACCACGAAAATTTGTCACCCTCTCCTACAGTTCCCCCGAAGGCCTCAAGAAGAGATTTTTCAAATACTTCGAGCCTAACCTTTAATTGCGGGCTGTTGCATCGACTGAGCGACCGTAGAACAAGTTCAGTTGGCTGATGTGATTCGGGCCCTCCCAACCACCGACCCTTAGAAGCTGTTCTTTGGGATCATCGAACCAACATACCTCAAGATCACAAAGAACTATGCTCAACATTCCATCTTCAGACCGTAATGATGAATTACGATGATTCTGGCACGGTCCAGTTTCGCCTAGGTGGGTTAGTCTGCTAGCTAAGCGTCTGATCGCGAGGTTTCGTGATAGGTTTTAAATATTTATAATTACTCGTTCTTGAACTAACTATTATCGTGATATAGGCAAGTGTACCTATCGAACAATAGTACAGTTTTAGCAAGACCGGATTGTCGAACCCAAAGGAACTAAAAGTACTAGTAATGACTGTCTTTTTATTATCTAGCCTAGGAATAAAAGGGGTTTTTATTTTAATTAACTAATTATCTAAACTAAGAACGCACTGAGAAAAGAATTGGGGAATTGCTTTTGGGAAAATCGATTGACTTAAGACAATACCTAAGGAAAAATCCACCTAGACTTTACTTGTTATTCTGGCTCTGAACCGGACAATTTATTCATTCAACTTGTTTCGTAGAGATCCCTAAGTTATGTTATTATCTCTATTCAAGACTAATAACGTCTAATACATAAATTGAATAACCGAGACTTTTCTCTAATTGACACTCTAGGGTTGCATTAACTCGATCTATGGATCCCCTTATTAGGTTTCACCCTAATTCGGCAAAATCTTGCCACCCTATTTCTAGGCACGCAATCAGCTCTGCTTAATTATGACAAACGTACTCTTAGACAGGGTCTATTCCTCTTCTGAATAAGAGCATATCTTGAATCAGTATCCTGGGATATCAAAACAAGAATTAAGAACACATAATTAGGAACAAGTTAAATATTTATCATACGATTCAGAAAATAATAACAAGATTCGTCTTAGGTTTCATTCCCTTTAGGTATTTAGGGGTTTTAGTTCATATCTAAATAAGAAAACATCTCAGAAGAATAAAGAATACAAAACATAAAGAAAACCCAAAACTCCTAAAGGAAAATTGAGGAGAGATCTTCAGTCTTGATGATGAATCCAGCTTCTGAGATGGATCAATCGACTTCCTTGGAGTAATTCCTTACCCCCTATTCTTTGTCCCCCTTTTTCTCTTCTTATCGGGTGTATTTATAGGATTTGGAATTCCTATAAGCCCTCGAAAGTGGCCTTTTCTGAATTGGACTCAACTTGGGCTCTGCAAGGACACGCCAGTGTGACACGCCCGTGTGAATCGTGTTTCAATTTTGCTAAATTGACACAGCCGTGTGGTCTGCCCATGTGAAGAGGTCCAGGCTGTGTTGATTTCGTACTTTGGCCCATTTTCTCTATTTTTGGCCTGTTTCTCGTTCCTTTCGCTCTCTTATGCTCTCCTAAGTATAAAATATGAAATTAAAGCATTAGGAGCATCGAATTCACCAATTCTAATGAGAAATCATCCATAAATTGCATTAAACATGGGGTAAAAATATGTATAATTTACGGTTTATCAAATACCCCCACACTTAAGCATTTGATTGTCCTCAAGCAAAATTCTCAACTCATAATCAAAATAAATTCTCCTCAACTTACAATTCCTATCGATAATATCTCAGAATAATCCATAGGTAATCATACATTGAGAATTCAACTAAAAGAACATAAAAGTTTCAAACATTGCAAGTTCAGTATTTAATCATGCAAACATAGGTGTCTCTCCGCATTTAAGTAATTACCTTTAATTTAGAAAATCACAGAGTTTCACATCCTCACTAAGGATTCACTCAAATCACTCGAGGTGTTTAAGAACAATAAATGAAGCACTCAATAGTCAATAATGAAAAGTCATTACCATAGGCTTGCATGAAAATTCATTACCATAGGCTTGCATGAAAATCAAATCTCCACCACTATAAGTTAAGATGATACATCAATTAAAAGGTCTTTAGAGGGTTGTAGTGAGGCTTGGTTAAGGGGTGTGGCCACAAGCTGAAAGAAAAGGGTTAGAATCGAGATTGAATTTGAAAAATTGCCTAACTAGAAAAAGAGTTAATCTTCACTTTCATACAACAGAGCTTCTTTAAGAAAATGAAAGTACAGATATGTATACATAGTTCTTTTTTTAAGAACAAGTTAAATAATATAGACTAACTATTGAGAACAAAACATAGCTAAGCAATCCATTCAACTCAAATCTCAACAAAAATAGGGATTAATTTAGGGGATTTCAACAATAATAGGTTAAAGGTTAATATTAAGGGTAATACAAGAAATGGCTTGTTAGGCTCAAAGGGGTTTATTAGGGGTTAATTGTGGAGGTAGGCTTTTCGATGGCATGAGTGGGTTAATCCTAAGTGCCTTAATCATTTTGACATATCAAATCAAATGGTGTGGTCTCGACATGCATAATCAAGCAAGTTCTAGAATAACAGTTCAATACTGACACACTCAAAGCAATAATGAAAGTGAGCATGGAAAAATTAATAGATGCTAAAAAGGCTCAAAAATCTCACAATAAATTATGGCTTTTTGATGTTTAGACTCGTGAATTCCAATTTAAAGTAATACCTAGACTTGGGGAAACAACCTATAATTTTAAATTCTTAAAAATCAACTTATCATGATTGATTCTCTAAAGTCTTAAAGTTTAAAAAATCAATGCATAAATCCCTATGTTTTAATTCAAGATAAATCAATCAAAATCATAAATCAATTAAAATTTATCCTACATACGGTATGAGAGTTTTTCAAGAGAACAAGATGATTATTCAAGGATTTTTCTGATAATGAAATAAATACCCCCTCACACTTAAGATGTACATTGCCCTCAATGTACAAAGATAGATGTTAGAGTTATAAAAATAAGATAGGGAGAGAGGTGAAACTTCCTGTATGATGAATTCCTCGAACTAGTGTTTTGGAGAGTGATTGGTTCGAGAGTGAAGGAGGATACTCCGGTGGTCATAGAGGTTCATTACGCCATAAGTCATGCGCCAAAATAATATTATATCTAATGGTGGCTATGGTCGTGGTCCAGCAGGATATGGCAGTCCTGGAAAACCATTCCTAGTGGAGTTTTAGTTCCTATGTGATGATGAGCTTGAGAGCTCTCTATAACTGTGATAAAATTAGGAACTTTTTAGGGGATATTAGGAAGAATAAGTACTCGAAAAGAAATAATCGAAATTTATAATTAAAAATAAAATTCTAAAATATAACAAAAAATAAAAAGTAGTTTCAATAAAAATTAAAAACATAAAACAATAAATAAATATTTCTAAACATCTTCATCGCTGGATGGTTCGTGAGGTGGGACTGGTGATGAGATGTGGAGGTACTGACAAATCTGCTGTAAGGTAGCATCAATGTTGTCAAATCATTGAAAACACTGATGCTCGAATCGGGTAAGGCACTCAGAGATGTCAGCATATAAAGCCGCCACATGAACTGGACGAGAGGGTGGTGGTGGCTGAGTCGGTGGGTCCTCGTGCTGTGGGGGGACATCATCAGAAATGTCCTCGTAGACCTCCTCCTCGGTAGATTGGGCGAGACGATACTGGGGAGGCTAGGTTCTTCGGTGCCTCTCAATCATCCTAATTCTAAGCATGCTTGAGATGCCTTGTGAAGACATCTGGCCGACAAGGGTGAGGGACGATTCTTGGGCCGCGGTGTTGAGGAGCTTAAAGTGTCATGCTAGCCTAGTCACGTAGGGGCCAATGGAGATGACCCCCTTCCGATGTTGCTCCGTCTGGTGCTAAATTGCAAGGGCGATGAAATAGGCAAGGTCGATGACGTGCCTTTGCGACATGCACCACAAGAAGTAGATGCCGTGGGTGTTGACAATGCTAGTGCTCTCTCGTCTCCTTGTAACTGTGTGAGCTAAAATTACGTGTAAATACCTCAGGGATGGTGGGAGAATTGATGCCTTGGAGCGGCTAGGATTGTAGGAGGCGTGCTAGGGGCAAACGTGTGCTAGCACTTCGAGGGAGAGACATGTACGTCGCGACTGAGAGCATGTAGTTTATTGTCCTCTCGAAACTCCTCCGTATATAGGCCTAGAGCAGCACCGAACTATGGGACGCTTAGCTGGCAGATTAATCCGCCTAGGCGAAACTAGACCTTGCCGAGATCATCATACCTTGTCATTACAGTCTGGAGATGGAACGTTGAGCATAGTTCTATTGTGAGCTCAAGGTATGCCTGCTCGATAATCCCAAAGAACAACTCCCAAGGGTCGGTTGTTAGGAGAGCCCGAATTGCGTCAGCCATCTAGACTTGTTCTACGGCAGCCCAGTCGATGCAGCGGCCCGCAATTAAGGGTTGGGCCCGAAGTATTTGGAACAGTTCTTCCTGGGGCCCTTGGGAAACTGTAGGAGAGAGTGATAGATTTTCGCGGTTAGGCCCGTGAAAGTGGACGCTCCCTTCCTCTTCTTCGAAACAGGTACGACAGTTTTCTTTCCTTTTAACGATGACATGGTACCTACGAGTAGGATCATCGAGTCATCTCGATGAGTGGTCGAAGTGAAAGGAATACAATATCCAATTAAAAAGCATACTTTCAGCCACAACCAAACATAACTAATATAATAATTTCGTGACTTTGTCATTGTATGTAGCAATGGAATGTGTAAAAGAATGAAGCTTTGCTAGCAACATGAAATGTATAAGACATAATTGAACAATGCAAATTACATGAGAGATATTGGCTTGGGAATATCATGAGAATGAGCATGGTAAAATCATGGGTATGAAGTTTCCTAATCACTTTTTTTAACATGCAATGTATAATAACTAACTAAAAAAGCAAACTAAATGATAGAGTAATGAACAAAAATGGAATATAGTTCAAAAGAAATGGAAATTATTGTAATAACAAGCATTAGTTATAAGTAGAATAGAAGTGAAGAGAGTAAACAAACGCTAAGGGAGAGAGATTGGGCGTCAAAAACATAGTTGAAGGTGGCGCACGGGCGTGGCAGAGGGCCGTGTGGAGTTGCAGCGGCTAGGGTTAGGGTTTTTGAATGGGGAAAAAGTGAATAGTGTAGGGTATTTATAAATTTTGGGGCACACGGCCATGGCACACGCCCGTGTCCCCCATTTCAGCCCGTGTGATTTGCGAATTTCAAATTTGGGCACGACTGACATTTAGTACACACCAGTGTTCCTCGGGCGTGTGGGTTCACATGGTCGTGTTTAACGGCTGTGTCTAGCTTCGTTCGCTTCTCCCACACCTGTGTGTTCAAGCTCCACGCCTGTGTTATGTTAACAGGTTCGACCACGAGTGTTAGACACGAGTGTGTCACACGACCGTGCTAGTTTCTCAGTTTCAACCACGGGTCTTCCACACGAGTGTGTCGCACACCCGTGTTGTTTTGGCAGGCTTGACCACGGCCATGTCGCACGACCGTGGCATTTTATCGTAGCCCGTGTTGGGGAAATTTTTTGCCTTATTTTCACACGGCCTTGAGTACGCCCGTGTGCTTGGCCGTGTCTCTGTGGAAACACCTGTATTCAAGATCTCTATTAGTAGGTTAGGAGTTAAATACCAAAATTTAAAGAAATTAATAATGTTAGTGCTCGGGTTGCCTCCTAAGAAGCGCTTATTTATAGTCTAAGCTCGACTTACCTCTTCAGTGAATGGTCATGGCGGTTTGGGGAGTTTATACTCCTCATTCCTACTATTAATCTCATCAAAATAAGGTTTTAATCGGGTGTTGTTTACCTTAAAAGTGCCGAACTTGGGATGACTCACCTCCACCGTACCGAATGGAAAAATACTGAGTACCGTAAAAGGGATTTCCTCATTCATTGTGGTAGTGACAATGTAGGGATCAGTTGTATCTAGTAAGACTTTATCACCAACCTTTAGTTGATTTGGAGAGGTATCGAGCTCGTTTTGGCGTAGTTTCAGTTTATCGTGTGTTCTCGATTTATGTGCTCACCATTTGTTTAGCTTCTCTATTTGTAGCCTTCGTTCTTCATGAATGTGTCCTCTATCATTTCTGGAACATGGCTCGTGAACTTCTTTGAAGCTCAATTTCTACAAAGTCATATTGTCAGTTTTAGTAGATTGGTGTGGACTATTACCTTCAATGTTCGATGTGACGCCAAAATTACGAGCTTGAGGGGTGATCGTTTCGTCTCCCACACACTGTGCCAACATCAATAATTGTTTTAGCAGTTGCTAAAAAGGGCCTCCCTAAAATCAAAGGGGTGTTATTATCCTCCTCTATGTCTAGAACAACGAAATCAATGGGAAAGATGAACTTATCTACTTTCACTAGTACATCTTCAATAATACCCCTAGGAAATCTTATAGTTTTATCTGCCAATTGAATGCTCATCCTAGTTTGTTTAGGCTTCCCAAGACCTAGTTGCTTAAACATTTTGTAAGGCGTGACGTTAATACTAGCTCCTAAATCAGCTCATACGTGACTTATATCTAAACTGCCAATTAAGCAAGGAATTGTAAAACTCTCTAGATCTTTCAATTTGTGGGTAGCTTATTCTGTAGAATAGCTGAGTAGACTGCGTTTAGCTCCACATGCGACGCTTTGTCCAACTTCTGCTTATTTACTAAAAGCTCTTTTAAAAATTTCATTGCATTTGGCATCTGGGACAAAGCTTCAATAAACGGTAAGTTAATTTTTTCAAAAGTTTGAGGAATTTACCGAATTGTTCATCTGAGCGGTCTTTCCTTGTCGCGTTAGGGTATGGGACACGAGGTCTATATTCTTCATTCACCATTTTGTTATGACTTACCTCACTTTTACCTTTGCTCACCACAGTTTCTTGCATTAATTCCGGCTCAGGCGCAATGAGTCCTTCCTTATCTTGAGTAGTAATTGCGTTGAGGTGTACCCTTGGATTAGGTTCAGTATTACTTGGTAAGCTACCTTGTGGTCGTTCGGAGATTAGTTTGGATTGCTGGCCTATTTGAGTTTTGAGCCCTTAGATCGATGTTTGTTGATTCTTAAGTGTTGTCTTTGTATTTTAGCAATGGGTTTCTGATACCGAGATGAATTTAGAGAGCATCTCTTCAAGGTTTGGTTTCTTCTCTTTTTGATAAGGTGGTTGTTGAAAACCCTGAGAATTTTGTGGCTTTTGATTCCCTTGACCACCCCAAGAGAAGTTTGGGTGGTTTCTCCAACTTGCATTATAGGTATTACTGCATGGGTTATTTTGAGATCGAAAGTTATTGTTACCCATATAGTTGACTTGTTCCTCTTCGATTGTAGGATTGAAGGATTGATATTCTGTATGCACACCTCCTCTACTTGAGTCACACCTCATTAATGGATGTACCTGTGTAGAACCAAGTAAACCATCAATCTTTTTATTGAGAAGTTCTACCTGATTTGACAGTATAGTAACTAAGTCGATGTTATAAATGCCGACTGTTTTTGTTGGCTTAGTCCTCATGACTTGCCACTGATAATTATTTAATGACATTTCTTCAATGAATTCATAAGCCTCTTCAGGTATTTTGTTGTTGATGGTTCCTCTAGCAGCTGCGTCAATCATCTGTCTTGTTGAGGGATTCACACCATTGTAAAATGTTTGAACTTGCAGCCATAGAGGTAACCCGTGGTGAGGGCACCTTCGCAATAGATCCTTGTATCTCTCCCATGCATTGTAAAGTGTTTCTATGTCCATCTGTATAAAAGAAGAGATATCATTACGTAACTTAGCTGTTTTAGCCGGCGGAAAATATTTTTGTAGAAATTTTTCGGCCATTTGTTCCCAAGTAGTGATGGACTCTTGTGGTAACGAGTTCAACCACTGTTTAGCTTTGTTTCTTAGTGAAAAAGGGAATAACTGAAGGCGAATGGCATCATCAGAAATTCCATTAATTTTGAAAGTGTCGCAAAAGTCCAAAAAATTTGCCAAGTGAGTGTTGGGATCCTCATCCTGCAAACCATCAAACTGAACAAACTGCTGTATCATCTGAATTGTGTTAGGTTTCAGTTCAAAATTATTTGCAGCAGTAGGAGGTCTAACTATACTTGAATCAGTTCCTGTTAAAGAAGGTTTAGCATAGTCATACATAGTACGTGGAGTAGGATTTTGATTAGCCACAATTGCAGGAGGTAGCTGATTGCCTTGGTTTTCAGCCATCTCTTCAGTTGGGGGTTGAGTATCGTCTTTTTTCTCGTTCTCCGTGTATCTTAAGCTTCGCCTTAGTTCTCTTTGGTTTCTACGAACTGTGCGATCTATTTCTTCGTCAAAAAGTAATGGTCTCGAAGGGTTTCTTCTAGCCAGAAACTATAAAAACCTGCTAAGAGAAAGAAAAACTAAATTAATAAATAATAATAAATTAAATTAAATTGCAAGAAAAATAAAAGGCTAAAGTAGTAAAAATTGAGTGTTCCTAATATTTCAGCTCCCCGGCAACGGTGCCAAAAACTTGATTGCGAGGTTTCGTGATACGTTTTAAATATTTATAACTACTCGTTCTTGAACTAACTATTATCGTGATGTAGGCAAGTGTACCTATCGAACAGTAGTATAGTTTTAGCAAGACCGGATTGTCGAACCCAAAGGAATTAAAAATACTAGTAATGACTGTCTTTTTATTATCTAACCTAAGAATCAAAGGGGTTTTTATTTTAATTAACTAATTATCTAAACTAAGAACGCACTGAGAAAAGAATTGGGGAATTGCTTTTGGAAAAATCGATTGACTTAAGACAGTACCTAAGGAAAAATCCACCTAGACTTTACTTGTTATTCTGGCTCTGAACCGGACAATTTATTCATTCAACTTGTTCCGTAGAGATCCCTAAGTTATGTTATTATCTCTATTCAAGAGTAATAACGTCTAATCCCGAAATTGAATAACCGAGACTTTTCTTTAATTGACACTCTAGGGTTGCTTTAATTCGATCTATGTATCCCCTTATTAGGTTTCACCCTAATCTGGCAAAATCTTGTCACCCGATTTCTAGGCGCGCAATCAACTCCGCTTAATTATGACAAAAGTACTCTTAGACAGGGTCTATTCCTCTTCTGAATAAGAGCATATCTTGAATCACTATCCTGGAATATCAAAACAAGAATTAAGAACACATAATTAAAAACAAGTTAAATATTTATCATACGATTCAGAAAATAATAACAAGATTTGTCTCAGGTTTCATTCCCCTTAGGTATTTAGGGGCTTTAGTTCATAACTAAATAATAAAACATCTTAGAAGAATAAAGAATACAAAACATAAAGAAAACCCAAAACTCCTGAAGGGAAATTGAGGAGAGATCTTCAGTCTTATGATGAATCCAGCTTCTGAGATGGATCAATCGGCTTCCTTGGAGTAATTCCTTACCCCCTATTCTCCGTCCCTCTTTTTCTCCTCTTCTCGGGTGTATTTATAGGCTTTGGAATGCCTATAAGCCCTCAAAAGTTGCCTTTTTCGAATTGGACTCAACTTGGGCTCGGTAGGGACATGCCCGTGTGACACGCCCTTGTGCGATTACTTCAGGCCGTGTTCGAGCCTGTTAAAATGGCACGGTCGTGTGCTATAGCCGTGTGAATCGTGCTTCAATTCTGCCAGATTGACACGGCCGTGTCGTCTTCCCGTGTGAAGAGGTCCAGGCCATTTTGATTTCGTACTTTGGCCCATTTTATTTGTTTTTGGCCCGTTTCTCGTTCCTTTCGCTCTCTTATGCTCTCCTAAGTATAAAATATAAAACTAAAGCATTAGGAGCATCAAATTCACCAATTCTAATGAGAAATCATCCATAAAATGCATTAAACATGGGGTAAAAATTTGTATAATTTACGGTTTATTAGCATCCCAGAGTTCTGTGCTGCACCGGGCTTATATACAGAGGAGTTCAAGGAGGAGAATGGACTACATGCTCTCACTCGCCACATACATTTCTCTCCCTCGAAGTGCTGGCACACTTTGGCCCCTGGCGTAGCCTCCTACAATCCTAGCCGCTCCAAGGCATAAGTTCTCCCACCATCCCTGAGGTACCTATACGCCATTTTGGCTCACACGATTACAGGGAGGCGATAGAGCACTGGCATCATCAACACTCACGACGCCTACTTCTTATGGTGTATGTCGCATGGGCACGTCATCGACCTTGCCTATTTCATTGCCCTCGCGATTCAGCACCAGACAAAGCGGCATAGGAAGGGGGTCATCTCCATTGGCCCCTATGTTACTCGGTTGGCTCGACACTTCGGGCTCCTCAGCACTGCGGCCCAAGAATCATCCGTTACCCTCATCAGCCAGATGTCTCCACAAGGCATCTCAAGCATGCTTAGCATAAGGATGATCGAGAGGCACTGAGGAACCTACCCTCCTGAATATCATCTTGCCCAATCTACCGAGAAGGAAGCCCACGAGGCCATTCCTGATGATGTCCCTCCACAGCAAGAGGACCCAATGACTCAGCCACCACCACCCTCTCGTCCAGTTCATGTGGTGGCTTCATATGCTGACATCTCTGAGTGCCTCACTAGATTCGAGCAGCAGTGCTTTCAATGATTTGACAACATTGATGCTACTCTACAGCAGATTTTTTAGCACCTCTATATTTCATCGCTAGACCCACCTCGCGAACCATCCAACGATGAAGATGTTTAAAAACATTTATTTATTTTTTATGTTTTTAATTTTTATTAAAACTACTTTTTATTTTTATTATAAGATTTTAGAATTTTATTTTTAATTATCAATTTCGATTATTTCTTTATGAGTAATTATTCTTCCTAATATCCTCTAAAAAGTTCTTGATTTTATCACAGTTATATAGAGCTCTTAAGCTCATCATCGCATAGGAACTAACAACTCCATCGGGGACGATTCTTCACGACTGCCATGTCCTGATCAACCACGACCATAGCTACCACTAGATATAATATTCTTTTGGCACAGGACTTCTAGACTAATGATCCTCTACGACCGCCGAAGTATCCTCCTCCATTCTCGAACCGATTACTCTCCAAAACTCCAGTTCGAGGAATTCATCATACAAGAAGTTTCACTTCTCTCCCTATCTTATTTTTATACTCTAATATCTATCTTTGTACATTGAAGGTAATGTACATCTTAAGTGTGGGGGGTATTTATTTCATTATCAGAAAAATCCCTGAATGACTACCTTGTTCTCTTGAAAAGCTCTCATATCATATTTAGGATAAATTTTGATAGATTTTTTATTTTTGTTGATATATCTTGAATTAAAATATAGGCATTTATGAATTGATTGTTTAAACTTTAAGACATTAGAGAATCAAGCATGAGAAGTTGATTTTTAAGAATTTAAAATCTTAGGTTGTTTCCCCAAAGTTTAGGTATTACTTTGAGTTGGAATTCACAAGTTTTAAACATCAAAAAGCCATAATTTTTGTGAGATTTTTTAGCCTTTTGAGCATCTATTAATTCTTTCATGCTCACTTTAATTATTGCTTTGAGTGCATCAGTATTGAACTGTTATTCTAGAACTTGCTAGATTATGCATGTCGGGACCACACCAGTTAATTTGATATGTCAAAATGATTAAGGCACTTATGATTAGCCCACTCATGCCATGAAAAGCCTACCTCCACGATTAACCCCTAGTAACCCCCTTGAGCCTAACAAGCCATTTATTGTATTACCCTTAATATTAACCCTTAACCTATTATTGTTGAAATCCCCTAAATTAATTTGATCCCTATTTTTGTCGAGGTTGCTTAGCTATGTCTTGTTTGTAATAAGTTAGTCTATGTTATTTGACTTGTTCTTAAAAAAAAACTCTATTGTACGCAAGTGATGATTAACTCTTTTTCTAGTTAGGCAATTTTTCAATTCAATCTCAATCTTAAAAAAAAATCTCTGTTGTACGCAAGTGATCATTACAACCCTCTAAAGACCTTTTGATTGATGTTTCATCTCAATTTATCAGTGGTGGAGATTTGATTTTCATGCAAGCCTATGGTAATGACTTTTCATTATTGACTATTGAGTGCTTCATTTATTGTCCTTAAAACACCTCGAGTTATTTGAGTGAATCTTTAGTGAGGGTGTGAAACTCTGTGATATTCCAAATCAAAGGATATTACTTAAATGAGGAGAGACACCTATGTTTTCAGGAGAAAATGCTCAACTTGGAATGTTTGAAACTTTTATGTTTTCTTTTAGTTGAATTCTCAATGTATGATTACCTATGAATTATTTTGAGATATTATCGATAGAAATTATAAGTTGAGAAGAATTTATTTTGATTATGAGTTGAGAATTTTGCTTGAGGACAAGCAAGTGCTTAAGTGTGGGGGTATTTGATAAATTGTAATTTATACATATTTTTACCCCATGTTTAACGCATTTTATGGATGATTTCCTATTAGAATTGGTGAATTCGATGCTCCTAATTCTTTAATTTCATGTTTTATACTTAGGAGTGCATAGGAGAGCGAAAGGAACGAGAAATGGGCCAAAATGAGAGAAAATGGGCCAGAGTACGAAATCAACACGGCCTGGACCTCTTCACACGGGTAGACCACACGACCATGTCAATTTGGCAGGCTTGAGCACGGCCTGAAGTAATCGCACAAGGGCGTGTTACACGGGCTTGTCCCTGCCGAGCCCAAGTTGAGTTCAATTCGAAAAAGGGTAATTTTGAGGGCTCTTAGGCATTACAAAGCCTATAAATACACCCTAAAGGAGGAAGAAAAGGGATACACAAAATAGGGAGTAAGGAATTACTCCAAGAAAGCCGATTGATCCATCTCAGAAGCCAGATTCACCATCAAGACTGAAGATCTCTCCTCAATTTACCTTCAGGAGTTTTGGGTTTTCTTTATGTTTTCTTATTTAGTTATGAACTAAAACCCTAAATACCTAAGGGGAATGAAACCTAAGACGAATCTTGTTATTATTTTCTGAATTGTATGATAAATATTTAACTTGTTCTTGATTATGTGTTCTTGATTCTTGTTTTGATATCCCAGGATACTAATTCAAGATAAGCTCTTATTCAGAGGAGGAATAGACCCTGTCTAAGAGTACATTTGTCATAATTAAGCGGAGTTGATTGTGCACCTAGACATAGGGTGACAAGATTTTGCTGGATTAGGGTGAAACCTAATAAGGGGATCCATAGATCGAGTTAATGCAACCCTAGGGTGTTAATTAGAGAAAGGTCTCAATTATTCAATCTAGGGATTAGACATTATTAGTCTTGAATAGGGATAATAACATAAAGGGATCTCTACGGAACAAGTTAAATGAATAAATCGCCCGATTCAGAGCCAGAATAACAAGTACAGTCCCAGTGGATTTTTCCTTAGGTATTGTCTTAATTCAATCGATGAAACCACTACTGGCAAACCATTCAGATCATCTGACTCAATCTGGGTAATTTCATTATTCTGACATCTCAAATCAATCATCTTTCGTTTGTAATTCACAACAGCATCATGCATCGTTAACCAATCCATACCTAGAATTATATCAAACTCGTCAGAAGGTATCAACATCAAATCAGCCGAAAAGCAATTATCCTGAATCATAAACTGACAGTTCTTGCACGCTATATCAACCAACAGACACTTGCCTAAGGGGTTTGATACTCTAATCACAAATTCAGTAGACTCTACAGGAAAATTCTGACTGGATACTAAATTGTCACATATATGCATTTATCCTAGATCTATCAATTCAATAACTTTAGTATTATAGAGAGTAAAAGTACCTGTAATGACGTCTGGAGATGATGCTTCTTCGCAAACGAATAGCGTAAACACATGCAGGTGCTCTTGCCTCTGACCACAAGGCTGAGTCTTTAGTCACTTTCTGGCTACCACTCATATTTCTCGTGTTTCTAGGTGGTCTACCTCTAGTTGAAGTTTTACTCGGGCTCACATTCTGTACTGTATCTTGTTCAACCAACTACGGACAATCACAGATAAAATGATCCAAGGATCCACATTTAAAACAGGCCCGATCATTCAATCTACAATCAACGGGATGCCTTTTACCACAATGTTGACATTCAAGTCGGTTAGGTCTCACACTGCCAACACTAGCAATCGAAGTAGCTGGAGCTTTGAAGCTCAATTGTTGTTTCACTCAATCTCTGTTTGAATGCCCCACAGATGCATTGGAAAAACTAAAAGAGTCTCAGAATTTCTTCAATACAAATTGATAAGGTCTACTAATTGATCTCTTTCTCGAATCTCTTGCTTCAAAATTAGCTTTTCTCTTTTCTTTGCTGAGATCTTCGGCTTTACAAGCCCTTTCAACTAAAACAACGAATTCTTCCCAACCAATAGCTTTATATCTTCGTTCCATCCATCGACGAATCTTTTACACATGATCTCTTTAGTGGAGACATATTCCTAAGTATACTTGCTTAATTGTACAAATTCTCTTTCATACTCAGTCATAGTCATTCGACCCTGTTTCAATTCTAGAAACTTTTTATGCTTCTGATTGAGAAATCGTTGGCTTATATACTTCTTTCAGAATTCGGATTGAAAGAATTCCCAGGTGACACATTCCCTTGGAACTACTGATATCAACATTTTCCACCAATGATACACATGGTCTTTTAATAGAGGTACCACACAATTGATACATTCATCAGGAGTACAGGATAATTCATCAGACACTCTGATTGTATTCTCGAGCTAGAACTCAGCCCTCTCAACATCATCATCAATTGTAGCCCAAAAATCTTCGGCCCTATGTTTACGTATCTTATCCACTGGAGGCTTACTCAATCGAATCAGATCTAACACTTGAGGCACAACGGGAACTTGTTGAGGAATAGGCAGGGGTGAAGGTTGTTAAGCAGCTAGATTCGTTCGAACAAACTTCATGAACCACTCACTCATCATTTGGAAGAAGGCTTGCTTAGCCTCTCCCTTCTGGCTACTAGAAGTAGGCCTAGAATCAGTTGGCACTGCCCCTTGATCGGGAGCAGGTGCACTACTTTTCACATCGTCAGCTATGGCTTGTTTGGGATCCATTTGCTATATAAAAACATATTTTAGCTGTTCAGAATCATCACACTATCGCAGTTTATATATATGGCATGTATGGCTAAACTCTCACATGCTACATTAGTTCTAGAATCGACTAAACCGTAGCTCTAATACTAATAAAATGTAACACCCCTAACCTGTATCCATTGCCAAAATAGGGTTACAAGGCATTATCGATCAATAAACATCATTCACAAACATTTATGCATTTCAATAACAAAATACATTCATCCCAATCATATTGTCCCTTTTAAGGTCCTACGAGACCTTAAAACATGCTTAGTAGTGGTTTGGGACGAAACCGATAACATTCACAAACTTTGACAAACTTATAAAATTTTCAAACTTTAAAAGGTCACACTCCTGTGTGAACAGGCCGTGTGCCTCACACAATTATTAGACACGCCCGTGTCACAAGTCATGTGAAAGTAGGGCATACATACTGACTTGTACCACAAGGCTGAAGACACGCCCGTGTGCCAGGCCATGTGAAATCTAAGGGGGTTACTAACTTGGGTCACACGCCTGACCACACGCCCATGTGCCAGCCAGTGTGCCACACACGACCACTAGACACGCCCGCGTGTCTAAGCCGTGTCAAAATTGTGGGTATACTGACTTTAATTCGAAGGGTACCCCAGGGGATACACGACCGTGTAACATTATCGTGTGTCGCGCACGGTTGAGACACGCACCCGTATCTCTACCCATCTGGACAAAAATAAGCCATTTGCAAGGCCAATTTGCCATCCTTTTCTCATGCTCACCTAGCCATCAAAATGGTATCATTTCATCACAAATATTGACAGCCAAAACATGCCAATTCACAACATTTCATGCCATTTCATAATCAACCATTTCACTACTTAAATTCTCAGCCAAATTCATAAGAAAACAATATACCAAAATCATTAATCTTGCATAACTTCTAAATGCATTTCATCATCACCTTATCACCTATTTCATGCCACAAAACATACCATTTCAACATCACATAATCAAGCTACAACATGTCATCATTCCAATCTTAATACTCCAATTTACAACTGACCATAATATCAACCACATACCAAACCAAAACAATCCAACACATAAGACATTATATACATCTCATGTATCACATATTAAACCTATAATTCAAGCCAACTTAAATGGCCTTTACATATAAACATTTACAAGCCAAATCTCATGGCTACTATCATAACTCAAAACATACCAAAATGACACTAGCCTATACATGCCATATACCATATATACAAAGCTCTAAAAGTACTAACAAGTAGTCGATAGTGTGATGACGGTTCCCGATGATCCTTGATGTCTAAGCTAGCTTCGATAATCTATAAAACATGGAAAGAACACACAAAGTAAGCTTTAAAAGCTTAGTAAGCCATATACAAATAAAGTCATCACATGAACATTTACATATCAATTTAAGTATGTTTAACATGGTTAATCTCATTCAAATTCACAAACCTTTCTCATTAAACATGTAACGCCCTAAATTTGGGCATAGAAGTATTAGGTCTGGTGCATAGGAGTAGTTAGGAGGCGGCACATAAATTATTAATTGTGCAAGAAAGAGACACAAATGTGTATTTATCCCAGTGGTTAAGTGTTCTGAGTGTTTTGGGAGTGTCTGAGAGGTCCTGGGTTAAAGGCTAGGCTTATCCATAGTTTTTTTTTTTGAATAAAACCCTTGGCTCTAGATAGTAGATTTATAAATAATTATGGGGAAAACATGTCATAAAAAGCCTGCTGGTCAAGTGGTAAGTGGCGTGTGGAGTGTGCTAATGGTCTGAGTTTCGAATCCCTACTTGTGCAAATGGAGATTATTTTTACTGATGGCCAGGGGAGGTAGTAGAGTTTGACCGAAACACCAAGAAGTTTGAATGAGTTGAATGGCATGGTTGTTAGCCGAATTTGGGAGTAAATAGGGGGATTTTCGGTTGTTGAGGAGTGGATGTTGGAGGGATTTTAGGAGAATATTGTGAAGAAGCTTGAGGGATAGGTTTAGTTAGTGCTGAATTTGAATGTTGGCATAAGTAGAATTCGGCTCTGGTGAGTAGCATTCTCTCGTCTGCGTTTTTTGTCTTTGGTTTTAAAGATCTTCTCCCTTCTTTGTTAAGGCGGAACATCTCCGTGACCATTCAGGTTTCAAGGTTGTGTGATCGTGTTTTCTTTCCTTTTGATCATTTCTTTTGTGAAGCTGATTCCATTTCTTACTTTATTTTTCCACCTTGCGTGTTCTTTCTTGTGAGCATTGGCCGAATACTGATAAACCATAATATATACATATTTTTATCCCATGTTTAACGCATTTTATGGATGATTTCCCATTAGAATTAGTGAATTCGATGCTCCTAATGCTTTAATTTCATGTTTTATACCTAGGAGAGTATAGGAAAGCGAAAGGAACAAGAAACGGGCCAAAAACAGAGAAAATGGGCCAAAGTACGAAATCAACACGGCCTGAACCGCCTCATACGGGCAGACCACACGGCCTGAAGTAATCGAACACGGGCGTGTCCTTACCGAGCCCAAATTGAGTCCAATTCAGAAAAGGATAATTTTGAGGGCTCTTAGGCATTCCAAAGCCTATAAATACACCCTAGAGGAGGAAGAAAAGGGATACACAAAATAAGGGGCAAGGAATTACCCCAAGAAAGTCGATTGATCCATCTCAGAAGCCAGATTCATCATCAAGACTGAAGATCTCTCCTCAATTTCCCTTCAGGAGTTTTGGGTTTTCTTTATGTTTTGTATTCTTTATTATTCTGAGATGTTTTCTTGTTTAATTATAAACTAAAACCCCTAAATACCTAAGGGGAATGAAACCTAAGATGAATCTTGTTATTATTTTCTAAATCATACGATAAATATTTAACTTGTTCTTAATTATGTGTTCTTAATTCTTGTTTTAATATCCTAAGATACTGATTCAAGAATCACTCTTATTTAGAGGAGGAATAAACCCTGTTTAAGAGTACATTTGTTATAATTAAGCGGAGTTGATTGCACGCCTAGATATAGGGTGACAAGATTTTTTCGGATTAGGGTGAAACCTAATAAGGGGATCCATAAATCGAGTTAATGCAACCCTAGAGTGTTAATTAGAGAAAAGTCTCGGTTATTCAATCTAGGGATTAGACATTATTATTCTTGAATAGGGATAATAACATAACTTAGGGATCTCTACGGAACAAGTTAAATGAATAAATCATCCGATTCGGAGCCAGAATAACAAGTACAGTCTAGGTGGATTTTTCCTTAGGTATTGCCTTCAGTCAATCGATTTTCCCAAAAGCAATTTCCCAATTCTATTCTCTGTGATTTCTTAGCTTAGATAATTAGTTAGTTAAAACAAAAACATCTATATTCTTAGGCTAGATAATAAAAAGACAGTGATTACTAGTACTTTTAGTTCCTTTGGGTTCGACAATCCGGTCTTGCTAAAACTATACTACTGTTCGATCGGTACACTTGCTTACATCGTGATAATAGTTAGTTCAAGAATGAGTAATTATAAATATTTAAAACCTATCACGAAATCATGCGATCAAATACCTTGTTTTAGTGATGGCTGAATATTACCTCTTCTCTTCTCTTTCTCAATACTTTCACTTATCACTCTTCCACTAGATACATAAGTCGATTACTTCATAGCTTTTTCTCTCCTTTTTGTGTCTGATTTTGACAATTGATAATCAATCCATCGGTGGGTGCTCTAGGTTCTCTCTGTTTCTCTCCCTCTCCCTACCGTAATAATTTGTTCTTCTGAATTTCTTGGTTACCGTTTATTGCTAAGGAGTGGTGCTAGCCTTGCTTCTGGAGTATCGTGTGACTGGTTGGGAGACTGATTGTTTCCTTTCCCCTATACTTAGATCTGCATGTTGGTAAGTGATTATTTGTTTGTTCAAACTAATCGGGAGAATATAAGTTAATCGGTATCGGTTGGAATACAGGTTTACATGGAGGAACAAGTGATTTGTCTCTTGCAATAGGTTAGGTGTGCAAACCCCAATCGACTGAGGTAGTAAGTGAAAAGATGCTGTTTTGTTAAGTAAATTGATAGGGTTTTGTAATCCTGTTGTTAAAGAGATTAATGGTGTTTATGTTTGAATATAGCTTGGTGTACTCGGGAAATATTCGAAGGCTTTCGAAAACAGGTGTGTAACACTGCCATTAGACGTGAAACTGCAAAGGGTGAAAAGCCGAAAAGCCGAAAGGTTGAAAAGCAAGAAAATAATACTGTTGATGCCACATGGGCATGCGATCGCTCGTATGGTAGCCCCAAACGCATAAACATGGGGATTGGATTACGAGAGGCCACCATGGGCGATACCATGGACTTAGGCCAATTTGGGCCATGTTGGGCCGAAATGGGTCGTGTGGGCCCCACAGGCTCGTGGGCCCACATGGGTAAATCATACGGATAAGTGGAGATGTTTGGGCTAAATGGTGTAGTTCACACAGTCAAGGCCATTTTTGGGCTTCGTGGGCCACAAGGGCGTGTGGGCTCACATGGGCCCACATTATGGGCTTTGGGCCTATTTTCACTGTTTGTTTGTTAAGGTTGCACGGGTTACCTAAGACTGCTGTGACCTTCTGTTGGGTCGGTAAGCGTACCTGAACCCTTATGTGATAAAATGACGATTTTTCCCTTTTGTGATAAAATGATGATCTTGCCCTTCTGTGATAAAATGACGATTTTGCTCTTATGTAATAAAATGACGATTTTGCTCTCATGTGATAGAATGACAATTTTTCCCTTATGTGATAAAATAACTGAAATACCCTCATAGGGTAAAATGATTGAAATACCCCATAGGGTAGAATGACCGAAATACCCCTGTAAGGGTAAAATGACTGAATACCCCAGTAAGGTAAAAATGGTAAATTTGTTCTACGATGTGTATGACTGTATTTAAGCATGTCATGTTATATGTATGTTGCATCCATGTACGATATTATGTTGCATCGTATGGGATATATGATTTTGGAGGAAGTGTACTGTACTGATATGGTCGCACGGGTCGCCCAAGCCGACTGTGGATCTACTGACGGCTTTAAGCCTATTATTGGAAGCTTTACTGCAACTACTGGTTAGTGCCGCAACCGATGCTATATTTGGAGTGTAGGGATGGGTGGGTTGATTTCATCCCCACATGGAGTGTAGGGCTAGACGGAGTGGAGTGTAGAGGATTGATGGGTAGGATTTTTTGTTTGCATTCTACACTGATTACTGCTACTGCATTGATCATGGTTACTGCACTAATTACTGCCACTGCAGCTATTACAGAATGGGCCAAGGCCCTAACTGATATTGAACTATTACTGATATAGGCTTAGGCCCAGACTGTGTTGTGTACTGTTTGTTTATCATTGGGATTACACACTGAGTTTTCGTAAACTCACCCAAATGTTTTAATTGTACAGGTAACCCTTAGGCGGATCGGTGCTGCGAGGGACTCGAAGGTGGACACACAACAACTTGTGCTTCCAAATTTATCTTTTAAATTATAAGTAGTTTTATTTGGGTATTTTTATGTAAAAGGCCTCTTTAAATTTTATTCTTTAATTTGGGATTTTATTATTTTATTATGATTTATACCTACTGGTGGTAAGATACAGGTTATCAGAAGTTATGCATAATTTACCGAAATACCACGAATACGCAAAACCATTTCAGAAGCTTCTACGATAAATAAGATTTTGAAATTAATAATGTTTTAAAGTAAATACTTTTGATAGTGACGCAAGTTTTAAAATTATTTTCCAGATCACACAAAGAGGCTAAATAAACATTGTGCTTTTCAAACGTTATCACGTTTTACGAAAAATAGTTCAATGTGACATCGCCAGATTCGGCCATAACGTCTAGGTCGGGTTTGGGGTGTTACAGAACATATATTCAATGTCTTAATTGGGTTCATCAAATATTTCCCCTTTTTAATACTCGTATGAATTTCGTACGTACCTGAGTCACTTAGCTCATTCACATATTCTTTCTCTACTTGACTTTGCCTGTTAAACCATTCGAAAACATGAAGGATACTCGGAAATCACATAAGCTCGTACATTGCCATATCCCAGATATGGTCTTACATGTTATCACATATCGATGCCACTGTCCTAGATAGGGTCTTACACGAAATCAGTTAACGATGCCAATGTACCATACATGGTCTTACACGTAATCTCAATACAATGCCAATGTCCTAGACATGGTCTTATATGTAATTACATCTCGGTAACCTAATGTCATGACATTAGTATCCTATACTATTCCAAGGGTTCGTACGGGACTTTCAAATGTTGTAACTTTATCGATCCATGCTCGTACTTGCTCATTTGATATTCATAGCAATTCAATGATAATGGAACATATATAATTCAATTCAAATACATTTATTTGCATATGAACTTACCTTGTAGTCAGAATAGACAAATCAGATCGATTACTTGATAACTTTCGATTTCCCTCGATCTAAGTCCAATTTCTTTCCTTGAGGATCTATATAAATTCAAAATTAACTCTTTTGTTCCTCAATTTATTCAATTTCATCCAAAGCACACAATTTGAGATATTTTACACATTAACCCTATAATTTCACATTTTATCAATTAAGTCCCTATTTCATAAAAACAAAAAATTCATGAAATTCAATATAACCCAAGCTAGCTGAATATCTATAGGCTCTATAACAACCTATATTTACCAATATTTCACACATTTAAACACACATTTTACACTTTTCACAAATTTGTCCCTTTTATGCAATTTCACTAAAAATCACTTTACAAAACTTCAATATCTATCATCAAGCATTCAAAATTTATCAAAAATCATTCAAAAGCTCAATCATTCATCAATGGTAACTCACAAATTCATCAAAAATTTCAGAAATTAGGGTACAGGCTAGCTAGATTACTAAGCAACGATTACAAAAACATAGAAATCATAAAAAATTGAGTTAAAATAGTACCTTAATCAAGCTTGTAAGTTTTGAACCCTAAAATGAGTATAAAAGCTTTATTTTTTGTTCAATAATCGGTTATGGGAAGAAAGATGAACACTATTTTCTATTTTGTTCTTATTTATCTTATGTTATTAAACATTTTACAAATTTAACCTTAATAAGAATCATTATAGAACATATAATATAAGGCCATTAATGTTCATTAACCTTATCAATGGCATAATAACATCATAAGGACCTTTCACATAATAAGCCATAGCAATTAAGCACCTTTAACTTAAAACATGCTACTTTTGCATTTTACACGGTTAAATCCTTTTATCAAATTGAGCTATTAAACGATAAAATTAGCTCACGAAATTTTCATACACACATATTCACATGCTAAAAACACTGAAAATAATATTAAAATATTTAGATTCGTGGTCTCAAAACCACTGTTTTGATTTATCTAAAATCGGGCTGTTACATAGAAAGAAAGATGCTGTATGGGTTGTTGTTGATCGGTTGACAAAGTCAGCTCACTTTATATCTGTACGTACAGACTACTCACTTGACAAGTTAGTCGAGTTGTATATTTCTGAAATTTTGAGATTGCACAGAGTGCCTTTTTCGATTATTTCAGACAAAGATCCGAGGTTCACATTACGATTTTGGAAAAAAGTTATAAGATGCTTTGGGTACAAAGTTGAATTTTAGTACTGCTTTCCATTCGCAAACTGATGGTCAGTCTGAGTGGGTAATCCAGATTCTTGAGGATATGTTGTGTTGTGTTCTTAAGTTTCAAGGTAGTTGAGAAAAGTGCTTATCATTGGTGGAATTTGCTTATTGAAAGCATATCGGTTGGCATTACCGTCTGAGTTTGAAAGAATTCATGATGTGTTTCATGTGCCTATGTTGTGCCGATACCAATCAGACACTTCACATGTGATTTCATTGACAGAGGTTGAGATTCGACCCGACATGACTTATGGTGAAAAGTCAGTTAAGATTTTGGCTCGGGAAATCAAGCAATTGAGAAACAAAATTATTTCCATTCTGAAAGTATTATGGCAAAGACATGGGGTGGAAGAGGCTACATGGGAGATCAAGGAAAACATGAGAAACCAATACCCAAACCATTTTACCGATAAGATTTTTCGAAATGAAAATCCCTAAAAGGGGGGAGTTGTAACATCATAATTTTGGGCCTAGTCGAAATAGTGGTTTCAAGACCACAAATCTGAAGTAGTAATAATTATTTTATGATAATGATGAGGTCTATGATATGATTCCATCCTTGTGTGAAATTTTCATGAAGAAATTTTATGCGTAAAGTGTCCAATTTGATAATTAGGACTAAATTGAATAAGTTGCAAAATACATGTTCTAGAAGCTTTGAGCATGGAATTGCCATGGATTTTTAATTAGAGGGCTTAAATAGCAATTTGACCAATTTCTAATTTTATGGACAAAAATGGACATGAATAGGAAAATTTTGAAAGAAAGGCCTTAAGGGCATTTTTGTCATTTGGTTAATAAAAGAATAAAAAGGAAAAACTGAAGAAAAAATTGGCTCATCTTCTTCTTGTGTGTGCCAAAATTTAGTAGGGCCATAGCTATGGTTTTTCTTCAACGTTCAAGCTCAATAGTAAGTGCATCCTAGCCTCCTTTTTAATGTTCTTTACATTTTTTAAGTTGTCATCAACCGATCTGCCTATTTTTAGCCTTATTTTGAGCTAGGGTTCATATTTAAAAATTGACCCAGGTGTGACATGCATGTATTTTGATGTTTAATAGAGGAATATGAATGTTTGATGTGCGTTAAACAACTTTTACTAAGTGATTTTTCATGGAAATACTTAAGAAGGACCTTTTTGTAAAAGTTGTAAAAACGAGTAGTAAAAATCTGAATTAAAGGAAAATGTAGGCTGTTATGAACATATCTTAAGTTCGGCTAGGCTGGGGTGGCAAAGAAAATGAACACATTTATTTTACGAGCCTAGAGACTAAGTTGTAAATATGTGAAAAGTTACGGGTAAAAAGGTAATTTTTCCAAAATATGAGTTATGGACTGAATTAAATAATGCGTGTATTGAATAAGCTAAATTTGGTATTATAGAACAAGAAAAACGAGGAATGGACCTTGATCGGGGGAAAAATAAGGTGTACGACGATTAGATCCATTTTTACTATTTTTGTATAGAGGTAAGTTTATATGTAAATAATGCAATGTTGTATCATGTTTTAATGCCTTGTCAATGTATGAATTTCTATATTTAATTGTTATGATGAGTGTATGAATGATATTATAGTATATGAGAATGACGTTGTGAATGAGTTTGACGAAGATGTGGCATTGAGAAAATCCCATTTGAACCTTAGGAATAATTTAGGATTCAATGTGACATGTCACTAGGAACTGTGATTATAAGCTCATTAGATTATGTGTATATGTGACTATGTGAATCCGGGTGCTAGTCTTGTGCATTCTACTGGTGGATGGGTAGCCCGGCATGTGTTGCGGGTACCTATCAGCTTGTGTGAGCAGGCCCGTGATTAGCTCGAGAGTGAGCAATGTGTGATATGTGATATGAGGTAGCATGTGGCTAGTATAAGGCACTATGTGCAAGCTTTTCGTGTATCTGATAGTATTCCAAGTGTTCAACGGGTAAATTAGTGAGTTATGCAACAAGTAAGTTAATGATGAGGAACTATGAGCGGAACCCACCGTTCTTATAGAGAGAAAGGCACTTTCACATCTTCTTAACCCGAAATGGCTGGGGAGAGGAAAGGTTCCTTTTTTTTAGGGTACTCCTGCTACGAGTTGGTACAGGTATGCAAGTAAAACTTATGAGTAAAAAACTCGGTATGTTATAAACATGTGGTAAGAATGCATATGAGAAAGTTGTTCTTATGGGACTTGATGACATTTATGAAACTTTGCCTTACATTAATTGTATGATTTATGTTGCTTATTATTTGCATATGAACTTATTAAGCTTTAAGCTTACTCCCCTTTCTTTCCATGTCTTATAGTGTCGCCAAGCTAGCTCGGGGATCGAAGGATGTCAGAGACTCGATCACAATATCAATTGGACATTTGGGTATAGTTAGTCTCAACATTTTGAGTATGGCATGTATAGGAGACTTGGTCATTTTGTTATGTGTCATTTTGAATAGCCAAATTGTGTTGGCTCATGATGGTACTATGATTCATTTTGATAAGGCCATGAGATGTGGCTCATATTTGCTTCTTGGGTTGTAACCCTAATTATTTATGCATGCATGTATTGTGTTTAGGCTTTGTGATGTGGTTGGTGGTTGGTGGTTGGTTGTTGGTAATGGATGTGATAAATGGAACATATGCTTAATGAATGAATTGGGACTTATAGGTATGACCATAACTATGGTATAATTGAGTATATTGAAGGTAGGTTTATAAGAATGAATAAGTATGAAATTGGTGTGGAATGTCGTATGAAAGCATGACGGTTTGAGTATGTGATATGTTGACATTACAAAGTCATGGATTAATAATGATTGTGAGTATTTGTGTGATGTGTTACATGTCGTCAAAAATGTATAAGTGAGTGAGCATTTAAGGGTGGCAAATGGCCTAGAAAATAACTTCAAATTTGTCCACATAGGTAGACACACGAGCATGTGCTAGGCCGTGTGTGACACACGGTCTGCCCCATGGGCATGTGATCCAGCTGTGTGTCCCTTGCACCCTAATTAGGTAAAACAGAATGCCCAGTAGTAAACATAGGGGCAGAGACACGGCCATGTCTCTTAGCTTTGTGAAGGACACAACCTTAGGACATGGGCGTATGCCCAGGCCGTGTGAAGTCTTCACTTAATATTTGGAATTTAATTCGCCACATCGCCTAGCACACAGGCATGCGACTTAGCCGTGTGACCCTAATTATGTTGATGACATCAGAAACATAGAGTTACAAAGGCTGAGGACACGGGAGTGTCTCAAGCCACATGGGCGTGTGTGTGACCACACAGCCTACCTACACGGGCGTGTGACCCTATTTCCATGAAAAATTTTCTATGTCTTTCAACTATTTTCAAAGTTCTCGGTTTAGTCTCGATCCACTTTTAATGCCTGTTTTGGGCCTCGTAGGCCCATAATAGGGACGATATGCATATGTATAAATGGTTTTTAATTGGATGAAATTTTATGGCTCAGTTTTGTATGTTTGCTTACGTTAAAGATCGGTAATGCCTCGAACCCTGTCCTGGCGTCGAATACGGGTAAGGGGTGTTAGAGCAGCTCAGCCACCAACTTCGTATGAAGTAGTTTCCTGTGTGTACTTTGGGGAAGGTCATTCTTTTGAGAATTGTCCATCAAATCCCGAGTTAGTGTACTATGGGGAACCAATATCAAAATAGGAGTAGACAAGGACCCCAGTCCAACTTCTATAATCCTTCATGGCGTAATCATCCTGAAGTTTCTTGGAGCAACCAAGGAAATGGACCGAACTACAACTAACTGCAGCATAGACTCAACCAATCTCAAGGGTTTAATTAGCAAGCTCCAAAACCACCTCAAGCTAAAGCATCAAACAGTTTGGAGAACTTGTTGAAAGTGTACATGGCAAAGAATGACGCTTTGATCCAAAGCCAAGTAGCAACACTGAAAAATTTGGAAAACCAAATGGGTCAGTTAGCTACAGAGCTTCGTAATAGACCACAAGGAACCTTGCTGAGTGATACTGAGAATCCAAGAATTTGGGATAAAGAACATATCAAGGTAGTGGCATTAAGAAGTGGTAAAATTCTAGAACCCCGATTGATTGATGTCGAAGATAAGCCTGTTGAGAAGAATCAACCAGCCATTGAAATTCCTACACCAAAGGAATTAGAATCTACAAAGACTGACAAGGTAAATCCTAACTTAGTGAATTCAGATACTTTAACATCTTCCTTAGATGCAGATTTACCTACTCAGAAAAGTTGTTCAGTTTAACCAAAAGTTCGATCACCTTCATATCTGCAAAGATTACAGCGACACAAGCAAAAACAGGAAGTGCAATTCAAGAAGTTTTTGGATGTTCTAAGGCAGTTACACATCAATATTCCATTGATGGAGGCTTTTGAACAAATGCCAAATTATGTGAAGTTTATGAAGGATATACTGTCCAAGAAGAAACAACTGAATAAGTATGAGATTGTTTCCTTGACAAAAGAGTGCAGTGCATTCCTGCAGAACAAATTGCCACCTAAATTAAAAAACCCAAGAAGCTTTTCTATACCCTGTAACATTGGTGAATCTTACTATGGTAAAGCTTTGTGTGATTCAAGAGCAAGTATCAACTTGATGCCTAAGTCTATTTTCAGGATGTTAGGGATAGGTGAAGTAAGACCTACAACTATGACGCTTCAGCTAGAGGATCGATCTTTAGCATATCTCGAGGGAAAGATCGAGGATGTTTTTGTAAGAGTCGATAAATTTATTTTTCCTACTGATTTTATTGTTTTAGATTTTGAAGCAGATAAGGAAGTGTCGATCATCCTTAGGAGACCTTTCTTAGCCACAGGAAGAATGTTAATTGATGTGCAGAAAGGTGAATTCACCATGCGGGTTCAAGAAAATCAGGTAACCTTTAACATTCTTAAAGTGATGAAATTTCTCGATTCGGAAAAAAAGTGTTCAGTTATGGAAGAGATAGAAACCTTGAAATTTCTCGATCCGGAAAAAGAGTGTTCAGTTATGGAAGAGATAGAAACCTTGGTTTCTATGGCAACCAATTTTGAAGAAGATCCATTGGAAAAAGCCTTAGATCTTGACCCTTTAGAGGATGAAGAAGGTAAAGAAAACATGGCTTTGATGGAAGCCAATCTAAGAAATTTAATTCAATCAACACAGTTTGAACCGTTGGAGTTGAAAGTTAGAGAATTTGTGCAACCCAAGTTGTCAACCGAAGAACCACCTAAACTCGAACTAAAGCTACTTCCTTCCTATTTGAAATACATTTATTTATGTGACTGTTCTACTTTGCCTGTGATTATTTTAGCAGAACTAACGAAAGATCAAGAGGAGCAACTAATTGTTGTTCTGAAGAAATTTAAGAAAGTAATTGGTTGGACCATAGCTGATATTAGAGGTATAAGCCCTTCTTTTTGCATGCATAAAATTATTTTAGAAGAAGGTGAACGAGCTCAAATTGATGGGCAAAAGAGGCTCAATCCGATTATGAAAGAGGTTGGGAGAAAGGAAGTGATCAAATGGTTAGATGCAGGAATCATCTATCCTATTTTAGATAGTTCTTGGGTAAGTCCGGTACAATGTGTCTAAAGAAAGATGGAATCACGGTTTTCAAAAATGAGCGTAATGAGTTAATTCCAACGAGAACTGTTACCAGTTGGAAAACTTGTATTGATCACAAAAAATTGAACAAAGCCACTCAGAAGGACCATTTTTCGTTGTCTTTTATGGATCAGATGTTAGATCGACTAGCAGGTAATGAATTCTATTATTTTTTAGATGGCTATTCAAGATATAACCAAATAGTTGTAGCTCCAAAAGACCAACATAAAACAACCTTTACTTGTTTATACGATACGTTTGCTTTTAGGCAAATGCCTTTTTGTTTATGCAATGCACCTGCATCATTTCAACGATGCATGATGGCAATGTTCACTGATATGGTTGAAAATTTTGTTAAGGTTTTCATGGATGATTTTTCTGTTTTTGGTAACACTTATGATATTTGTTTGAGTAATTTGGCTAAGGTACTGAAAAGATACGAAGAGAGGAATCTTGTCCTTAACTAAGAAAAATGTCTTTTTATGGTCAAAGAAGGGATTGTCTTAGGACATAAAATATCAAAGAGAGGAATTGAAGTAGACAAAGCAAAGGTGAATGTAATTGAAATATTACTGGCCCCAATTAATGTGAAAAGAGTTAGAAGTTTCTTAGGCCATGCCAGTTTTCACCGAAGGTTTATAAAAAATTTCTCAAAAACTTCTAAATCGTTGTGTATGTTGTTAGAGAAAGATACAGTGTTTTATTTCAACAAAGCATGTTTGGAAGCTTTTGAAGATCTAAAAAAAGGGTTAATCTTAGCCCCAATAATCGTTACACCTGATTGGAACTCACCTTTTGAGTTGATGTTTGATGCAAGTGACTATGTTGTTAGAGCTGTGATGAGTCAGAGAAGAAACAAAGTGTTTCACCCTATTTCCTATGCAAGTAGAACTTTGACAGGAGCCCAGCTCAATTATACGGTAACCGAAAAGGAACTCTTTGCAATAGTTTTTACTTTTGAAAAATTTCACTCATATCTTATAGGTACTAAATTTACAGTATTTACTGACCATACGGCCATTAAATACTTGCTCACGAAGAAAGATACAAAACAGAGGCTAATTTGTTGGATACTATTACTTCAAGAATTTGACTTTGAGATCCAAGATAGAAAAGGTGTTGATAATCAAATAGCTAATCATCTGTCGAGGTCGGAACAAGATGAGGTAACTCAATCATGTGTAACTATCAACGAGAATTTCCCAAATGAGCACTTATTTGAGGTAAATTGAATTCATGAAACACCTTGGTTTGCTAATTTTTCCAATTATTTTGCATGTGGAATATTTCCTCGAGAAATGACATACCAACAAAGGAAAAAATTCCTTCATGATAGTCGTTATTATTTTTAGGGGGATCCGTTTTTGTTTAAACAATGTGCAGATAATATAATCTGAAAGTGTATAGCTAAAAGTGAGATTGCTAGGATCTTGTGTCATTTCCATTCATCCCCAAGTGGGGGATACTTTGGTAGTTCACGTACTGCAGCAAAGATTTTGCAAGCAAGTTTCTTTTGGCCTATGCTATTTAAAGATGCTTATGCTTATGTGAAGAAATGTGATAAATGCCAAAAGACCGGAAATATATCAAGGAGGAATAAGATGCCTTTGACAAACATTTTGGAGATTGAATTATTCGACGTATGAGGCCTTGACTTCTTAGGCCCGTTTCCTTCTTCATATGGGAAAAAATACATCTTCAAATTTGGCCCAAGCACTAATCAGTTTTTTTTCTTAAGACAAGATAGTTTGAGTTTGAGGCCCAAGATAGCAAAAAAGGAAGGAAAAATCCATACCGTGCCACCCCTCCCATTGCTTACCGCCTAAGTAACCCTAATGTAGCTAAATTTTTATTACACGTTGCCCTAATTTTTCCTATATAAACCCTTCTTCATTCTACTATTTTTCATATCCCTCAAAACAATTTGCTTACTCCCTAAAAATCCCTAAATCTCCCTTTTATGCCGTCAACCTCAAATCCCGAAAGAAACCCTAGTTCTCTTCCCTTTTTTCCAAAATTTCCTATTTTCACCACAAAGAGATTGCCAAAGCAGCATCGTTGTTTTCACACACCTTCATTGCCGTTGTACCATTCTTGTCGTCACAACATTTCTGCCGTAGCAAGTTTTACCCACTTACCGATTTTTTTTCTTCCCCAGTAAGCAAAAACTTTGCCGAATTTTCGAGAAAAGATATCATATCTCGCAAAAGAACTAGATCATCAAATACTACTGAAAACCCGATTTTGATCAATGAAGAAGTGAAAGAGAGATTTGATTCAATTTTCAAGCATCAACTTATGATGCCGAAAAAAGGCTTTAACTTGAAGAGTAATGATTTCATGGTTGTTCCTGTGCCAATTACAAAGATAATCAATGCTCTTAAGTGGAAACGATTTTGTGATGCTCGTTCACTTCTCGATGATGAATTAGTTTGAGAATTCTATGCAAGTTTGACAACACAAGATGCTACTGTGGTCATCGTTCGAAAGAAAAAGGTACCTCTTACTTCTAAGTCCATCAATGATTTGTTTAACTTGCCTGATGTTGAAGAAGATGAGTACTACCCTATGGTGAAAAATATCAATTGGGATTTTCTTCAACAAGTGATTGATATTATGACAAATCCAGGATCCCAATAGATTATAAGAAAGTATGGGAGCCATTCTTGTCGAAGGGAATACCTAAAACCAGTAGCAAAAGTATGGTTTTATTTCGTTCGCTACAGTTTTATGCCTATCTCACATAGTTCCACCATCTCGATGGAAGGATGCTTTTGTTATATGCAATCTTGACAAAAAAGTTCATTAATGTTGAGAAAATTATCCTTAAAGAGATTCACAATGTTGCTAAAAAGAAGGTAGGAAGTGTTTATTTCCCATTGTTAATCACTTCACTTTGCTTAAGGGCCCATGTTAAAACACAAGAAAATCTGAAGGGGTGATATGTTCAAGGGTGCATTTCAACTTATGATCTTGAAAGGTTAGTAGAGAGGGTGCATGAGCTGAATCAAGGCGAGCAAGGAGAGCCAACTGAGCCAGATACCAAGGAGTCAGCAGATGAAACTAAGACTGAAGCTAATTCAGTTACAGACACTGAAGAGGAAGAATTTGATTAGGAACCGAATAGTCCTAAAACAGTTGAAGGATCTGAAACCCTAAACCAGGGGTTGAGCCAGAAGAACAACCAGTCAAGCTAAGTGTTGAATCTGAATCTGCAACTCCTATGCCGACTTCTGCAAGTACTTCAAGGAAATCGGAGTTGTCAATTTTGATGGATATGTACAAGTTCATCCACAATCAACAACAAACTTACTGGAAATATGCAAAAATTAGATATGACTCAATGTAAAATTCTTTTAAGAATATCTCTAACACTTTTGTTCTTAAGTTCCCAGATGCTACCTTTGAGATATGGACGGAAGATACTGATGATGCTAGCAGAGATTGAGCTAAAAATGATAAGGGGAATGAGTCAAGAAAATAAAAAGAGGGACTCTTGTCTTATTATTTATTTATTTTTAGGTCCTTAGGAATTTATTTCATTCGTAATTAGGATTTAATTTTTGCAGAATAAAACATAGCAAGCATGAATAAACTTAGCACTTCTTTAGAAAGAAAAAGACTAAGTGATGTGGTAATGGGAATGAACATGCCTAGGATTGGGTTATTAGGAAAGACTTGGTATTTAAGCAATGTTAATGACTCACCTCTCTTTCTTTACAATCCTACCTAGTGTTCATTTTTCATTCATTACTTTGTTCTTGCAATATGGACATTGCTTCTTTTTAAAGGGGGTAAGGCAAATAAATTGCTCAAACTTTTAATTTTTTTTCAAGTATGTTTCAATCATTTCTTTCATAAGTGTGTTTTAATAAATGAATGTTTAGAGATATTTTTTAATAAGATAGTTTATATGCAAGTATGAATGATGATTTTATTTGAGTGAAAGTATGTTATCATGAAGAATGGAATGCTTGTATGATCTTAGCCTTAGTAATGTTTGCCATGAAAACTTAGTTTCTTTTGAGATTAGACATGCATGAAGGTTAGTTTCTTTTGAGATTAGACATGCATGAAGGTTTATATCTTTAGAATAGACTTAGTAACTTTCTTGAGGCAAAATCCTAGGGGACATAAAAATCTAAAATGATATAGGCACTATTTATTTGGATCGTTTGAGCCTTTTCAAGCCAACCCAATGATATTTGACCCTTGAAACTGAAATTTTGAGCTTAAAAGTCTGCTTATTGCAATAAACCTACATTATAAGTCACATTGCCATCTTTTAAAGTTATCCTATGTAACAGCCCGGTTTAGACCCTAGTCGAAATAGTGGTTTCGGGACCACAAATCAGAGTTAAAAAATACTTTAATATCATTTTCCATGCTTATAATATGTGAATTGATATCTGTGAAAATTTCGTGATTTAAGTTTATCGTTTGTGTGCTCGATTTGATAAAATGAGTTAATCGCGTAAAGTGCAAAAGTGACTTGCTATTTGTTAAAGTACTAAATTGCTATGGCTTTTATAATGTGAGGTCCTTATGTTAATATTAGAGCATTGAAAGTATAAGTGGACATTTATGGCCAACCATGATGTGTTTTATATGTTAATTTATTAAGATTAATTATGTAATTTAGTAATTAAATATAAGATAAATAAAACAAAAGCCAAACCATCTTTATTTTTCTTCATCTTGGCTGAATATTAAGAAAAAAATAAAGCTTCTATGGTGTTTTAGGTTCGGCTAAGGAAATTGGTGATTAAGGTATGGTTTTTGATCCGTTTTTGATAATTTCTACATTTTTGTAATTGTTGCTTTGTGTTCTATTAAGCCCATGCCTCAATTTCAGAATTTGATTGATTTTATAAGCTTTGTAATGCTAATTGATGAATATGGAAGTTTGATGATAGCTAATTATGTTTTGTATTGGGATTTTTGATGAATTTGAGTAATTTGAGCTAAATTGTGAAAATGAGATTTTGAGGGACTAAAATGTGAAATAAATGAAATATATGGGCTAATATGGGCTAGAGGGAAATTTGGCCTATCATGTGTAATATGAAATTATGTGTATTTTGTGATTTTATGAATTAGGGACTAAAGTGTTAGAAAGTGAAAATGTGAGGGCTAATTTTTAAAATGCCCTAAATATGTGCATATGGATTGAATTGAATGATTTGTTGAATAAAAGAGTTAAACTTGAATGTGTTTAGATCAAGAACCAAAGAAAATAGAATTAGATCGGGGAAAGTCGAAAGTAGTTCAATAGTCGTTCATTTTTGTTCATTTCTGTACGAGGTAAGTTGATATACAAATAAATGTTTTTTGAATTGAATTATTATTGCTTATATGCTATTGAATAGTGATGAATGGCTATTTGAGTTGAATATGAGAAATCTGAGAAAGTTCCAATAATGTGACGACGTCTGAAAAGTCCTGTACGAACCATAAGAATAGTTAGGATACATATGTCATGACATAGGATTCTGATATGTGATTTTGTGTAAGACCACGTTTGGGACATTGGCACCAATTTCAAATTTACATGTAAGACCATGTTTGGGACATCAGCATTATATTTGATTTTGTATAAGACCTTGACCAGGACAGTGGCATCGATATTTGATTACATGTAAGACCATGTCTGGGACGTTGGCATTGTACGAGCTATCCGAGCTATCCACGTATCCTATTTGATTTTGTACGATTCAACGGGCACTCTGAGAAACAAATGACTATGTGAATGTGTATTCCAATTCAGCTACATTTGAAATGTATATCATGTTTGAGAATGAAAGGTAAGTATATGTACATTTGTGGACATATGATATATGTATGAATTATCATGAGAATGAGATGTGTTATACGTAAGAGATTTGTGATCAAATGAGCTATATGAGACATATGGATATGTGATTGTAATTTTTCCATAGCTATAAGAATGAATTGGTTTAGAATTGTGTTATGTGATAAGTTTATTTGTATATGGCTTACTCAGCTTTGAAAGCTTACTTTGTGTGTGTTTACAATTGTTTTATAGATTATCAAAGCTACCTGAAGCTTGGGGATCGTCGAGGAACATCACCACACTATCGAACTTTATTTTGGTACCTTTTAAAAATGTGAATATTGAAGTATGGCATGTATAGGCTAGAAGTATTTGATTATGATTTGTGAAGTGTATATCATGCCATGTGATATGGCTAGATTAAAGTTGCTATTTGGTTTGGTTTTTGATATATAAGTTGTGTTAAGAAATAATATGTTTTGATGTGCATAAATGGCCTAGTGAGAAATGGTCAATTTGGTAAGTTAGTTATGTGAATTAGTTATGGAAATGGTATGATTTTGATATGAGAATGGATGTGAAAAATTGAGATAATGACATGTATGAATGAAAGAGTTGGTATGTGATTTTGGTATGTTTTGGTTTGGATAATAAGGATGAAATTAGTTGGTGATTATATGACATGAATGATGAATGTTTTATGATTGAAATTAGTTGAAATTATGGTGCAATTGATGCTTGTAGGTACGATCCAAAAAGGGTGGCAAATTGGCTTTGCAAATAGTGTATTTTTTCCACACGGGCAGAGACACGTGCGTATGTCTCAGCCGTGTGCGACACATGGTTATGTTACATGGCCGTGCGTGTAATACCCCGAATTAAGGCCTAATCAGAATAGTGGTTTCGAGACCATAAATCCGAGATAGGAATAATTATTTTATAATTAATTTGAGGTTTATGAGATGATTGCATAATTGTGTAAAAATTTCGTGAAGAATTTTTTGGCATAACGAGTTTAATTTAAAGTTAGGGACTAAATCGAATAAGTTGCAAAACTTGCATTCTAGAAATTTTTTGTATGAAATTGCTTTGAAATATTAACTAGGAGGTCTTAAATGGTAATTTGACCAATTTTAAGTTCATGGACAAAATTAGGACATGGAAGGAATTTTTGGAAAGTTTAGTAGTAAGGGCATTTTGGTCATTTGGATATTAAATGAAATAAAAATAGGAAAAATAACCCAAAATGATCATCTTCTCCATATTGTTCTGCTGATTTTTTCTCTCCTCCATAGCTGGGGTTTCTTCAACTTTCAAACTTCATAGTAAGTGATTTCAAGCCCCGTTTTTAATGATTTTTATGTTTTTGAAATCCCGGTAGCTCGATTTAGCTTATGTTAACAATAATTCAACCTATGGTTCATATTTGGAAAAATACCCATAGGTGAAATTTGTGTATTTTGGTGTTTTATGACAGAATATGAGGTTTTAAATTTTGTTAGACAACTTGTGCTACTCGGTTTTGAGTAAAAACGAGTAAAAAGGCTTAATCGGTAAAAATATTTAGTAGTCATAAATACATGTTAGAGTGAGAATTTGATGTTGCCATAGAAGAGAAAAATGATCAAAATGTCATAAAACATAATAATAAGGGATGAAGTTTAATTCCCGAGCCTAGGGGCAAAAGTGTAATTATGCAAAAGTTTAGGGGCAAAATGGTAATTTTGCCAAAGTTTGTATTAAGGACTGTTTTAATGAATGTATGTACTAAATAAGATTAATTTGGTATTATAGATCAAGAGAAACGAGATTCAAGTCGTGATCGAGGGAAAAACAAAGTTTACGAGGAATAGGCTCGATTGTTAAAAATTTTGTACCGAGGTAAGTTCATGTGTAAATAAGGTAGCATAATTGTTATTTTTTAAGTTATTGATGTTAAATATATGATATGCTGATTTTTATCATGAAATATATGCTTTGTGGTTATTTTCGAATAAAATGCAAATTAAGTTTATTATTTGTTAAATATAAAGTGCTACCGAGTATTGGTTTCGGTATTTTACGGAAGATGGCAAGGAGATGTGTTCGAGGAAAATCCCGTTTGAACCTTAGGAATAGATTAGGATACAAGTGACATGTCACTAGGATGGTTGAACATCCGAACTCGTTGAGTTGAGTCCGAGTTCACTTATGGATGTGAAATGTCCGAACTCGTTGAGTTGAGTCCGAGTTCGTGAGATGTAACTAGGCATTCGAACTCGTTGAGTTGAGTCCGAGTTCACTTATGGATGCGAACGCCCGAGCTCATTGAGTTGAGTCTGAATTCACTTATGGGCAGGTTACATGGTAGCTTGGCTACAAATGTGGCACTTATGTGCAAATTATCCATGTATCCGAGTTATATTCCGATGTGTTCAACGGGTAAAATTTCTAGTGAAATGGAAGAACACTTAAGATGCAGGTGACGTATTGGTAAGTATTGTGAAATGGACACTTTGGACAGGTATGTACTTAACCTTCGGGATGAAAATAGATACAACAACGATGAGGCGGTAAGATGATTAATGATGTTTAGAAATGTGATATATGTTTTGGTGATACCATGCTAAGGTTGTTTGGTATAATTGTATTGTTATGTTACTTGTTATTTGCATATGACTTACTAAGCATTTATGCTTATTCCCTCCTTTTCATTCACTGTAGTTTTGAACAAGCCGGCTTAGGAATCGGGACAGGTCGAAGGTTCGATCACACTATCCGAAGGACTCTTTTTGGTAAATGGCTTGTAAAACTTAAGTATGGCATGTATATCAATACACCTATTTTGTGTAAATAATTTTGTGATATGGCCATGATTTGGTTGAGAAAATGCTTAATAATGATAAGTCATGGAAAATGCTAAGTTAGATCATGTTTGATGTCATGGAAGTTTAATATGTTATCTAGATCATAAAAACTCATGAAAAGATGAAATTTGCCATAAACAGAATATTGTAGCAACACTGACATGAGTTTGAAAATTTACTAAAAATCATAGAAATTGAATTTGGTGATGGATTAAATATGACATTGAAGCCTAGTATGTCTAGTTTCATATAAAAGAAATGAAACAAGTAAAGGAATTATATGTTATAAGATATTTGAATTTTAGTGAAATAGGGCCAGAGCGATTTCTAGATCCCCTGTTCCAACTTTAGAAATTTACCATAAATTGTAAAAAAATAATTAGGTGGTGTATTTTATATTATTGGAATCCTTATTGAGTGACATAGTCATATAAACTTTTCACAAAGAGAAATATGGTTCGTAGTAAACAGAGGTCAGTCCAGTCAAGTCCTGAAACAGGGGTAACTTTAACTAATAAACTGTATTAATTGGCCCAACTAAAAATTCTATAAAACAATTAGTAAATAGATATATGAGTTTATATTTAAGGAAAATTTACAGATCCTGATTTCGAGTTTTGTAACTCGAGATATGATTTTTCTTGTAACTGTGACGCAGGTAGCTAGAAAGCTGTGAATGTAGAAATAAATGATTCGAAGTTCTTAATTCGATAAATTATGTTCAGTAACACCTCAAGCTCGACTCCGGCGACGGTCTCGGGCGTGGGGGCATTACTTTTAGTGGTATCAGAGTAGGTTTAGTTATTTCTCGAACTACGTGTTGTATGTACGGATTTTGCTATACATGCCATATGTATAAATTGTGATAGTGTGACGACTTCTGACCTATTAAATGATTTTTTTTATAGTAAATGGATCCCGATCCAACTGCGGCTGATGATGTAGAGAGTAATGCACCAGCTTCGACTGAAAGGGCGGTGCCAATTGAAAATCCACCTCCTACTGTTGGTCAAGGAGGAGGAGAATGGGCTCGGGAAGCCTTTCTCCAAATGATGAATGCTTGGTATACTGAGTTCGTTCGTACGAACCCAAATGCACAACCTCCCCCACCTCCCCCAATTCCTCAACCTATACCCCGATGCCTCAGGGTGTGGATATGATAAAATTTCACAGAACTCCGGTTGATAGAATTTGTAAACAAGGGGCCAAAAAATTTAGGGCAAATATTGATGACGATGCCGAGAAAGCAGAGTTCTGGCTTGAAAATTCTATCCGGGTATTTGATGAATTATCTTGTACACCTGAAGAATGTTTGAAATGTGCTATATCCTTGTTGAGGGATTCAGCTTATAATTGGTGGAAGACTTTGATTTCGGTGGTACCGAAAGTGATGGTAACCTGGGAATTCTTTCAAGAAGAGTTTCGAAAGAAGTATATTAGTGAAAGATTTATTGATCAGAAACGTAAAGAGTTTCTTAAGCTGAAGCAAGGTAATATGACAGTCATAGAATATGAAAGAGAGTTTGTTCGATTGAGTAAGTATGCCAGAGAATATGTTCTTACAGAGGCCAAGATGTGCCGAGACGATTTGAAGACGGGCTCAACGAAGACATCAAGGTATTTGTTGGGATCCTTGAACTAAAAGAAATTGTGGTACTTGTCAATCGAGCTTACAAGGCTGAAGAACTACTTAAGGAAAAGAAAAAGGTAGAATCTGAGACACGAAATTGGAAGAAAAGACCAATGAGTAATGCACCCTCACAACAACCCGGAAAGTCAAGAAATATGAATCCTCGTTCCCAAGTTTCAGCTGGGCAATCATATGGGAATTCTAAGAAGCAAAATGTGGGTCCTAAGTCCCAGACTACTTCGGCAACTAGTGTAGGGCACTCGGGTTTAAGGGAACTCGAGATTTGTTAAACCCGAGTGCCAGCGGTGTGGTAGAAATCATTATGGTCCGTGCAGAGCAAATGAATGTTTTCGATGTGGTTCTCCGGATCATTTTATTAGAGACTGCCCAGAGAGAGCTGAGAAAGAAAAATTTCAGTATACAAAAGCAAGTGGTGCGGATTCGAGGGGAAGGTATCCAAGAAAAGCTGGAAATGAAGCAAGTAGTAAGAATGTTCCAGAGATGTAGCAGTTAGATCTGAAGATAGGGCTCCGGCTATAACTTATGTTATTAAAGCGCGTGAAGATGCTTCATCACCCGATGTGATTACTGGTATATTTTCTCTTTATGATGTTAATGTTAATGCTTTGATTGATCCCGGTTCTACTCATTCATATGTATGCATGAAACTGGTGTCTAGTATGAATATACCTGTTGAGAACACAGAATTTATGATTAGAGTGTCGAATCCACTAGGCAAATGTGTGATAGTTGATAAAGCATGCAAGAAATGCCCTTTAATGATTCAGGGTCATTACTTTCCGCTGACCTGATGTTGTTGCCGTTTGATAAATTTGATATTATTTTGGGTATGGATTGGTTGACATTGCATGATGCTATAGTAAATTGCAAAGAAAAGGTTATAGAATTAAAGTGTGAAAATGGTGAAACTCTGCGGGTTGAATTAAATAAATCAGAGGCATTGTCTAGTGTGATTTCTTCAATGTCAGCTCAAAGATATTTGAGAAAGGGTTATGAAGCTTATTTGGCATATGTAATTAATACAAAAGAAGTTGAAAAGAAAGTTGAATTAGTGGCGGTTGTGTGTGAATTTGCGGATGTATTTCCAGAAGAATTGTCGGGTTTGCCTCCAGTCAGGGAAGTAGAATTTAGTATTGATTTGATACCGAGAATAGTTCCGATCTCGATTGCTCCATATAGAATGGCACCAGCAGAGTTGAAAGAATTAAAGTCGCAGTTGCAAGAGTTGACTGATAAAGGCTTTGTAAGACCAAGTTTTTCACCTTGGGGTGCTCCCGTGTTATTTGTGAAAAAGAAGGATGGTTCTATGAGATTGTGTGTTGACTATCGGCAATTAAATAGGGTGACAATCAAGAACAAGTATCTGTTGCCAAGAATTGATGATTTATTTGATCAGCTAAAAGGAGCGACATGGTTTTCAAAGGTTGACTTGAGATCTGGATACTATCAGCTGCGAGTAAAAGAGTCGGATGTGCCTAAAACTGCTTTTAGAACAAGGTACGATCATTATGAATTTTTAGTTATGCCATTCGGGTTGACAAACGCTCCTACTATGTTTATGGATTTGATGAATCGCATATTTCGGCCATACTTGGACAAATTTGTTGTGGTGTTTATTGATGATATTTTAATTTATTCAAAAGATGAGATAGAGCATGTTGAGCATTTGAGGATAGTTTTGCAAACTTTGAGAAATAAGCAGCTGTATGCTAAGTTTACTAAAAGTGAATTTTAGCTCCGGGAAGTTGGATTTTTGGGTCATATTGTTTCAGGTGATGGTATACGAGTTGATCCTAGTAAAATTTCAGCCATTGTTGATTGGAAACCACCGAAAAATGTAACCGAAGTTAGAAGTTTCTTGGGGCTAGCTGGGTATTATCGGCGGTTTGTAAATGGATTTTCTATAATTGCTGCTCCTATGACTAGACTACTCCAAAAGAATGTTAAATTTGAATGGACGGAAGAATGTCAACAGAGTTTTGAAGAATTGAAAAATTTATTAACAGAGGCACCAGTGTTAGTACAACCCGAATCAGGTAAAGAATTTGTGGTGTATAGTGATGCTTCTCTAAATGGTTTGGGGTGTGTACTCATGCAAGAAGGAAAAGTGGTGGCTTATGCTTCGAGGTAGTTAAAACCTCATGAGAGGAATTATCCTACTCACGATTTGGAATTGGCTGCGGTGGTGTTTGCTTTGAAGATTTGGCGACATTATTTGTATGGTGAAAAGTGTCGGGTATATACCGACCACAAAAGTCTTAAGTACTTGATGTCACAAAAAGAATTGAATTTGAGACAATAAAGATGGTTGGAGTTGTTGAAAGATTACGAGCTTCTTATTGACTACCATCCGAGAAAAGCGAATGTTGTTGCCGATGCTTTAAGCAGAAAGTTGTTATTTGTTTTGAAAGCTATGAATACTCAGTTAAAGATATCAGGTGATGGTTCGATTCTAGCAGAGATAAGAGCAAGATCGATGTTTTTACAAGAGATTTCTGAAGCTCAGAAAAATGATGAAGATTTGCTAGCCAAGAGAAAACAGTGTGAAGCTGATATAGGATCAGATTTTAGAATCGGTTCTGATGGTTGTTTGATGTTTAAAAATCGAATTTGTGTACCAAAAAATGATGAGTTGATTCAAAGGATTTTGTATGAAGCACATAATGGCTGTTTGACGGTTCATCCGGGCAGTACGAAAATGTATAATGACTTGAAGAAAATGTACTGGTGGAGTGGAATGAAAAGAGATATTTCTGAGTTTGTATCAAAGTGCTTACTTTGTCAACAAGTGAAAGCTGAACACCAAGTACCTTCGGGATTACTCCAGCCTATCATGGTTCCTGAATGGAAATGGGATCGAATTACCTGGATTTTATATCAGGGTTACCGTTAACTCCGGGGAAGAAAAATGCCATCTAGGTAATAGTTGATAGACTGACTAAATCGGCTCATTTTATTCCGGTACGTACGGATTATTCTCTTAATAAGTTGGCTGAATTGTATATCCGTAAGATTGTTAGACTTCATGGAATACCTTTGTCAATCATTTCGGATAGAGATCCGAGATTTACTTCACGATTTTGGCGAAAGTTGCAAGAGGCATTAGGTACAAAGTTAAATTTTAGCACTGCCTTTCATCCACAAACTGATGGACAATCAGAGAGAGTAATTCAGATTCTTGAAGACATGCTCAGATGTTGCGTATTGGAATTTCAAGGTAGTTGGGAAAGGTACTTACCGTTGGTAGAATTTGCTTATAATAATAGTTATCAGACGAGTTTGAAGATGGCACCTTATGAAGCATTGTATGGTCGTAAATGTCGGACGCCATTGTATTAGACTGAACTTAGGGAAAACCAGATTTATGGAGTTGATCTAATAAAAGAAACCGAGGAAAAGGTGAAAGTGATTCGAGATTGTTTGAAAGCTACTTCAGATAGACAGAAATCTTATGCGGATTTGAAACGAAGGGAAATCGAGTTTCAAGTTGGTGATAAGGTATTTTTAAAAGTGTCTCCATGGAAAAAAAGTCCTTAGATTTGGCCGGAAAGGCAAGTTAAGTCAGCGTTTTATTGGACCGTATGAAATAATTGAAAAAGTTGGACCAGTAGCATATCGGCTAGCATTACCACCTGAATTAGAAAAGATCCATGATGTGTTCCACGTATCTATGTTACGTCGGTATCATTCGGATCCTTCACATATAATTTCACCGACAGAAATTGAACTACGACCGGATATGACTTACAAAGAAGAATCAATTAAGATTTTAGCTCAAGAGGTCAAGAAACTAAGAAATAAAAGTGTCGCTCTCGTGAAAGTATTGTGGCAAAAGCACGGGGTAGAAGAGACTACATGGGAACCTGAAGAAACTATGAGAAACCAATACCCACACTTGTTTACCGGTAAGATTTTCGAGGACTAAAATCCTTAAAGGGGGGAGAGTTGTAATATCCCGAATTAAGGCCTAATTAGAATAGTGGTTTCGTGACCACAAATCTGAGATAGAAATAATTATGTTATAATTATTTTGAGGTTTATGAGATGATTGCATAATTGTGTGAAAATTTCGTGAAGAAATTTTTGGCATAACGAGTTTAGTTTAAAGTTAGGGACTAAATCGAATAAGTTGCAAAACTTGCATTCTAGAAGTTTTTAGTATGAAATTGCTTTGAAATATTAATTAGGAGGTCTTAAATGGTAGTTTGACCAATTTTAAGTTCATGGACAAAATTAGGACATGGAAGGAATTTTTGGAAAGTTTAGTAGTAAGGGCATTTTGGTCATTTGGATATTAAATGAAATAAAAATAGGAAAAATAACCCAAAATGATCATCTTCTCCATATTGTTCTACCGATTTTTTCTCTCCTCCATAGCTAGGGTTTCTTCAACTTTCAAACTTCATAGTAAGTGATTTCAAGCCCCGTTTTTAATGATTTTTATGTTTTTAAAATCCCGGTAGCTCGATTTAGCTTATGTTAACAATAATTCAACCAATGGTTCATATTTGGAAAAATACCCATAGGTGAAATTTGTGTATTTTGGTGTTTTATTATAGAATATTAGGTTTTAAATTTTGTTAGACAACTTGTGCTACTTGGTTTTGAGTAAAAACGAGTAAAAAGGCTTAATCGGTAAAAATATTTAGTAGTCATAAATACATGTTAGAGTGAGAATTTGATGTTGCCATAGAAGAGAAAAATGATCAGAATGTCATAAAACATAATAATAAGGGATGAAGTTTAATTCCCGAGCCTAGGGGCAAAAGTGTAATTATGCAAAAGTTTAGGGGCAAAATGGTAATTTTGCCAAAGTTTGTATTAAGGACTGTTTTAATGAATGTATGTACTAAATAAGATTAATTTGGTATTATAGATCAAGAGAAACGAGATTCAAGTCGTGATCGAGGGAAAAACAAAGTTTACGAGGAATAGGCTCGATTGTTAAAAATTTTGTACCGAGGTAAGTTCATGTGTAAATAAGGTAGCATCATTGTTATTTTTTAAGTTATTGATGTTAAATATATGATATGCTGATTTTTATCATGAAATATATGCTTTGTGGTTATTTTCGAATAAAATGCAAATTAAGTGTATTATTTGTTAAATATAAAGTGCTACCGAGTATTGGTTTCGGTATTTTACGGAAGATGGCAAGGAGATGTGTTCGAGGAAAATCCCGTTTGAACCTTAGGAATAGATTAGGATACAAGTGACATGTCACTAGGATGGTTGAACATCCGAACTCGTTGAGTTGAGTCCGAGTTCACTTATGGATGTGAAATGTCCGAACGAGTTGAGTTGAGTCTGAGTTCGTGAGATGTAACTAGGCATCCGAACTAGTTGAGTTGAGTCCGAGTTCACTTATGGATGCGAACGCCCAGCTTGTTGAGTTGAGTCCGAGTTCACTTATGGGCGGGTTACATGGTAGCTTGGCTACAAATGTGGCATTTATGTGCAAATTATCCATGTATCCGAGTTATATTCCGATGTGTTCAACAGGTAAAATTTCTAGTGAAATGGAAGAACACTTAAGATGTAGGTGACGTATTGGTAAGTATTGTGAAATGGACACTTTGGATAGGTATGTACTTAACCTTCGGGTTGAAAATAGATACAACAACGATAAGGCGGTAAGATGATTAATGATGTTTAGAAATGTGATATATGTTTTGGTGATACCATGCTAAGGTTGTTTGGTATAATTGTATTGTTATGTTACTTGTTATTTGCATATGACTTACTAAGCATTTATGCTTATTCCCTCTTTTTCATTCACTGTAGTTTTGAACAAGCCGGCTCAGGAATCGGGACAGGTCGAAGGTTCGATCACACTATCCGAAGGACTCTTTTTGGTAAATGGCTTGTAAAACTTAAGTATGGCATGTATAGCAATACACCTATTTTGTGTAAATAATTTTGTGATATGGCCATGATTTGGTTGAGAAAATGCTTAATAATGATAAGTCATGGAAAATGCTAAGTTAGATCATGTTTGATGTCATGGAAGTTTAATATGTTATCTAGATCATAAAAACTCATGAAAACATGAAATTTGCCATAAACAGAATATTGCAGCAACACTGACATGAGTTTGAAAATTTACTAAAAATCATAGAAATTGGATTTGGTGATGAATTAAATATGACATTTAAGCCTAGTATGTCTAGTTTCATATAAAACAAATGAAACATGTAAAGGAATTATATGTTATAAGATATTTGAATTTTAGTGAAACAGGGCCAGAGCGATTTCTAGATCCCCTGTTCCAACTTTATAAATTTACCATAAATTGTACAAAAATAATTAGGTGGTGTATTTTATATTCATGGAATACTTATTGAGTCTAGTTTCGGAATAAATAAATGGCATATTCATATAAACTTTTCACAATGAGAAATATGGTTTGTAGTAAATAGAGGTCAGTCCAGTCAATTCCTAAAATAGGGGTAACTTTAACTAATAAAATGTATTAATTGGTGCAACTAAAAATTCTAGAAAAAAATTTGTAAATAGATATATGAGTGTAGATTTAAGGAAAATTTACAGATCTTGATTTCGAGTTTTGTAACTCGAGATATGATTTTTCTTGTAACTGTGACGCAGATAGCTAAAAAGCTGTGAATGTAGAAATAAATGATTCGAAGTTCTTAATTCGATAAACTATGTTCGGTAACACCTCAAGATCGACTCCGGCGATGGTCTCGGGTGTGGGGGCATTACAGTGTGTCCCTTGGGGTAGTCCTACAATTTAAAGTCAGTCTCGAGCACGACCTAGACACACGGGCGTGTCTAGTGGCCGTATAAGGCATACAGCCTTGGAACATGGACGTGTGTGGCCATTTTGAAGGGTACACGGGCTAGACACATGGGTGTGTGGTTAGCCGTGTGACCCAAGTCAGTTTTGACCACGGCCAAGACACACGTGCATGTCTCCAATCGTGTGGTACAAGCCAGTATGTATGCCCTGTTTAGCCACGACTTAGAAACACGGGCGTGTCTAATGCCGTGTGAGGTACACAGCCTAATGACACGGGCGTGTGACCTTTGTAACTTTAAAATTTTGTTAGGTTTCTGAGAAATTTTGTATGTGCTCAGTTTAGTCCCGACCCCTTCCTAAAGTATGTTTAAAGTCTTGATAACCTAAGAAAGGGACTTTGAAATGATGTTTGACTATGATGCTATGATGTGTAAATGATATTTTTGAATTGATTATTTAATGTTTCGATATGTTCGGTAATGCCTCATAAACCTAGTCTGGCAACGGATACGGGTTAGGGGTATTACATCCAATTTTATGCACCTATCTTAACTAAAGTTGTCTTGGTAATCAACAATTGAGGAAGCTTTCAAAAAGATGTATGTGCTCATGCTAAAAAAAAAAGAGAGAGAGAGAGAAGAAAAGTTTGCTCAGTCTCCAAAAAGGAAAAATTTATAAGCTTGAATTCAAAATAAGTTTGAGGTGTTCCAAAGGTTCACTGAAAGAAAAAGGTTGTATTACGAGAAAACTAAGACAAAGTTAAAGGTTATGATTTTTAGACCGAAATGTCCCATCTCTTAAAATCCCTACCTTTAACCGAGCACCATTACAACCTTATTAAAGACCTATTGATTTGATGATTATGTCACCTACATTAGTGGAGAGGAAGTCCTAAGTTCAACATATGAAGATCATAAATAAGCCCTATGATTGTTGGCTTGATTGATATGAAATTATGTTGAATGAAGAATGTTATCTGTGACTGTGACATACACGCAAACTATGATTCATGTTGGCATATTTTGAAGCTTAGTATAATCTTTAGGAATGTTTGCATATGATTACTTGTTAATAAAGGAGATTGAAGAGCATGAAGTTATTAATGCATGATTATGAGACAAAGATTGATGCTACTTACACAATGAGCAACTTTGCCTTAGCAAGACCTTTTGCTGTCCATGAACATTACTCGGGACGAGCAATGATTTAAGTTTGGGGGTGTGTAAACGAAAAAATATATAGGATTTTTCCTATGTCATTTATCACCTTTTTACTTAAATTTGTTGTTAAAACTAAGTAATTGTTTAATAAATTAATGAAATATGTGAAAATATGAAATTAGGACATAGAAATTATTAAAATGTGATTTTATGTTTTATTATATAGTTTTCATGCAATAACTGGCTTATTTTATATTAATTTGAATATATTATATTTTTTAAGACAGAAAGTGGGCCATGCATGATTAAATTAAATAATAAAATATAAAATTATATTTAATAATTCATTTTAAAATATTTCATTAATAATTTGGGTTTTAATTTAAATTAATTAAATTGAATAAATTTTATTCTTTGGTCCTCTAACTTGTTGATTTATTCTGGACAGGTTTGATAGCTTTGCTGGATTACAAAACCATCTAAATTGGGAACCAAGTCAACCCAAAATTTGGCTGCACATGGCTGTCCATAAACCACTTTTTGGTTTAATTGCACAAGGTCCTTGAAGAGTTGAAGAAATTAGAGATTTACCTGAAGATTTGCACTTGACTGAGTCTCAGTCCTGAGTTGTTGTGGCACTCAAATTGACCAAAAAAAAAGCAAAAATCAACTTAACTTTCTCAATTTATGGTCGACCACCCATGGAAGATGCTTCAAAAGATGAAAACTCCTATTTTTAGTAAACTATCCCTCTCTTCTTACTTATAAATAAGACCTCATTCTCACATTTCTAATCATCCATCATCATTCATCATTCTCTCCTCTCTAAATTCTCTTAGAATTCTTCTTTTCTCCCCACGCCTATAATCATCTTTTCATAAAGATTTTAGCATTTGAGCCTCTTAAAGAACCCTTGGTCGGCTACCTTGGAGAGCCATCAGCAAAGGAACGAAGCAAAGGAATGAATGAGCCTCATTAGTCAGAGCCTTGGGTGACAGCCACTCTGAATTGAGTTTAATCTTTCTTTTCTTTAATTTAATTTAAAGATGTTTGCTATGTGTTCTTTGTTCTTGTTTATAACAATGTTAGCTTAATTTTATTTAAGCTAGGATGATTTCTTTGATTAAATAATATTTATTAGATTTATGTTTATAATGTTTGTGCCTCAATCAATCATGTTTTCAATTATAATCAAGTTTGTATTTCGTTCATACGTGATTGAAATGCACCTAAATTAGCTGAGCGATCCTAACCAGACAATGGCTAGTGGACGCATAATTGAAGTGTGCATGCTCAATTTAGATCCTAACCCGATAAAATTGCAGGATGCATAACAACCCTAACCAAGCTCTGTTATCTGAATAGTTTTTAGATTTGTGTGATTAAACTGTTTCAAACCTAACACATCCATGTTACCTCACACGAATACTAGAAAACCCTTAGTAAATAAGGATAGTAAAATGCATATTTACTAAGTAAAGGATTCTAAAAGGACCTAATGTGGTTTCCAAACTCATGAAAGATCAAGTTGCCATGGAATGTTTTTCTGAATATTATTAAGCATGTTGATAATAAATTGAATTTCATTAAAGTAATTATCCTAGTTTATTTATGTTATAATTGTTGCAAATAGTGTTTAATTTTGCTAAAATCTATTTCATTCATATAGTTTGCATACTTAGGTTAATTTGCATTAGGGATCATTACATTTAGTTTAAAATATCATCACTTCTCAACTAAATTGTGTTTTTATTTACCAAATTGTTAATATAATTTTACAAATTAAGTGACTTAGCACAAATACAATCCCTATGGAGACGATAACTCGATAGGTACTTATTACTTTATAACGATTTTGTGTATTGCACAAACCTACGCGTTACAAGTACCAAAATGTACAATGATTTGAAACAATTATATTGGTGGTCAGGCATGAAACGAGGCATTTCAGAATTTGTATCAAGATGTTTAGTTTGTCAACAAGTAAAAGCCGAACATCAAGTACCTTCGGGATTGTTACAGCCTGTGATGATACCCGAGTGGAAATGGGATAGAGTTATGATGGATTTCATATCGGGATTACCTCTATCTCCAAAAAATAAAAATGCAATTTGGGTTGTCATTGATCGACTGACAAAATCTGCAAATTTCATTCCGGTAAATACTGACTATTCACTTGACAAATTGGATGAGTTGTATGTTTCTGAGATCATTAGATTGCACGGGGTGCCAATTTTGATGATAGAGATTCGAGGTTTGTGTCGCGGTTTTGGAAGAAATTGCAAGAAGCTCAAGGTACGAGGTTGAATTTTAGTACAGCATTCCATCCGCAAATTGACAGACATTCTGAGAGAGTAATTCAGATTCTAAAAGATATGCTTCGTTGTTGTGTATTAGAGTTCGAAGGCAACTGGAAGAAATATTTGTCGTTGGATGAATTTGCGTATAACAACAATTATCAATCAAGAATAAAGATGGCATTGTACGAAGATCTGTATGGTCATAAATACTGAACTTAGTGAGAAAAAGATTCACGGGGTTGATTTGATCCGTGAGACTGAAGAAAAAGTGAAAGTAATTCGCGACAGTTTAAAAGCAGCTTCAGATCGCCAAAAATTGTATGCAGATTTTAAATGAAAAGACATTGAATTTCATATCAGTGATAAAGTATTTCTGAAAGTATCTCCATGGAAGAAATCCTTAGATTTGGTCATAAAGGCAAGCTAAGTCCGTGATTCATCGGGCCGTATGAGATCATTGAAAGAATAGGGTCAATGGCATATCGGTTAGCTTTACTGTCAAAATTAGAAACGATTCACAACCCGTTTCATGTGTCGATGTTGCATCGATATAGATCTAATCCATCACATGTGATTTCTTCGTCAGAGATCGAAATTCAATCTAATGTGACGTACAACGAAGAACCGATCAAAATTTTAGCTCGAGAGGTTAAGGAGTTGAGAAATAAACGCATAGCTTTGGTGCAAGTCTTGTGGCAATGTCACAGGGTTGAAGCCTACGTGGGAACCTGAAGAGGCTATGAGAAAATAGTACCCCAACCTCTTTTCTGGTAAGATTTTCAAGGACGAAAATCCTTAAGGGGGAGAGTTGTAACAGCCCGGTTTTAGTTAAATCAGAAAAGTGGTTTTGGAACCACAAATATGAGATCAAAATATTTATTTTATTATTATTTTGAGGTCTACAGTATGATAATATGATTGTACGAAAATTTCGTTCAGAAATTTTATCGTTTGAGTGGTTAATTTGATAAAAGGACTAAATCGCGTAAAGTACAAAAGTGATGTTCTATTAGCTAAAGGTGTCTAATAGCTATATAACCTTAAAGTTAAGGTCCTTAAGTAGTAATTAGACCATTATTAAGTTAGTGGACAATTATGATTTTGGTATTGTTGTAATTAGTGTGATTAATTAAGGTTATTTTGGTAAATTAGCAATTAAAGATAAAATAAATAAAACAAAACAAAAATTGTTTTGTACTGTAACACCCCTTACCCGTATTCGACGCTGGAACAAGGTACGAGGCATTACAAGACTTACATAACCAGCCATCGTACAATTCCAAAATAGAAATTTACGTCCAAATTAAAACCATTTGTAATTAATCATAAAGTTCCTAATACGAGCCTACGAGGCCCAAAACATGCTTTGGGAATGGTTTGAGACTAAACCGAGAACTTTAGAAATTTTTGCAAAAACATAGAAAATTTTCCACTATACGGGGGTCACATGCCCATGTGGACTAGCCATGTGATCACACACAACTGTTCCAACCCCGTGTAACTCTCTAACTTGAAACTCATGAGCAAATGGAGATCACACAGCCAAGTCACACACTCGTGTTCTAGGCCGTGTGGCACCCACAGCTAAGACCCAGGCCCGTGTCTTTGCCCGTGTGTCCAATTTTGAGCATTCTGTTTCTCAAAATTTAGGTGTAGGGTACACACAGCCTAACCACATGGTCGTGTTACTAGGCTGTGTGTTACACACGGTCTAGACACATACCCGTGTGTCTGCCCATATGGACAAAATAAAGCCATTTCCTAGCTTCATTTCTCACTCAAAATCACCCAAAAACCTGCACATGAAACACTCAACCAATTCCAACCATTTGAAGCATTCAATTTTGCAATTTCATCATTCATCAAGGCATACCATTTCATGCATACATGGTTACAAACTCACCTTAGCTTAACTTATGCATTGACAACACTTGATCACATGAACTTAGCATAACACATGTGTATATATACATCACAATAGCTTACTAAATCATACCCAAAATGAACCATCACTAGCTATTCCAATGGCTAGGTTATAAAATAACATTTCAAGTCACCATTGGCCAAGTTGTCCTATACATGCCATTATACCAAAATGATTTTACGAAGTATACCCAAAATGCTAGTTGATAGTGTGTGATGCTCCAACGATCTTCCAACCTTCACATGCTTCCGAGCACTATAAGACAGGGGAAAAATAAAAGGAGTAAGCATTACATGCTTAGTAAGTTCATATAATGGAAATTAAACTTACCAATCTTGATTATTAAATCTAAGCATACAATATCATGTTTCCATCCATTTGGCTAAATTTGCCTAAGCACGTGCATTCAATCAAACGTGTTAGTCACCAAAATCTTCATATAAATCAAGTAACAGAAATGAGCTCATCAAGCAATATTTTATCTAGTCATTACTATTCCATCTCAAGGTTTTCATGCCAAGTCAAGATTTTTATGTCCTTCGAATCATTGAATTCCAATGAATACTCAAGTAGCACACTTGAATTGTACGATTCAACAATTGATCAATTTCTTATTCAAGGGTAATCATCAGGGAACTTAACCAAGAAACACTCTCTAGAGCTACATATTGTTTAATAGGATTACCAGTCCAGGCTAAATCCTTTATATAACGTATGCTCATGGGAGCTCAATTAGGATTACAAGTCCAGGCTAAACCCTAATCATAACATATGCTCGAGAGGTATTACATCGAGATTACCTATCCAAGATAAGTCTTTTATATAATAAGGTCATTGGGATTACTCATCCTAGCTAAATCCTGTCCGCAACAAATGCAGGACCCTACTTGTTTCGAGAAAGCGCACACATTCATCAAAATTTAACATCCAATCGGGACTAACCCCTTTATCACCATTTCAAGCTTATTTTCATTTTTCATCATAGCATACAAGTGAAGCACATCAGCATAAATCACATTACATACAACACAACAATTAATTGACATAATTACATGTCCGATTAAGTTACACAAACTTACCTCGACACTTGTTCGCGTAAAAGTCTACTAATTGGAAACCTTTTATTTTCCTTGATCTAACTCAAATTTGTATTCTTCGGATCTATATAAATGAATTTAACATCAATTTCACACATTTCATATCCAAATGGACTCAATTTACGTTCTAAGAAAAATTACCATTTTGCCCCTAACTTTTCCATAAATTTTGATTTTGTCCCTAGGCTCAGAAAATGGAACTTGTACAAATTACTCCTAATTCCAAGCCTAACCAAAGCCCCATTACAAATTTTTCAGCACATATTTACAAAAAAAGTTTAGAATTTTTCCTTCAATTTCACAAGTTTACATTTTAGTCCCTAAATCAAGTTTTCATCAAAAATCACTTTGCAAAAGTTGTTTATTGATGCGGTCATTGTGAGCACAAAAAATATCCTATTTCCTACAAAATAATGAAAAATAATAGTAAAAGGGAAGTAGGGTCGAATCCTCAAGGACCGGATTGCATGACTGTTTATTTTTTGAAATGCTAGGCAGAATCGTGCCCAAGAAAACCTGCATTCCTGAAAAATAAAAAAACAGAATTAAAAGTTTTGATCTGGAAAAATAAAATAATCGAATTGAAATTGAGAAAATTAAAATGGAGAATATAAAGGGAAACAGAATTTGGGAAAAGAGAGAGTTTCTTATGTGGCGAGATTCCAGCCTCCAGTTGTCTTGATTTGCCTTGAGTCCAATCCTTGGTCTTTTAGTGATCATTCTCAAGCAGAATAAGCCAGTTATAGTGGAAGAGGACGCCTACGACCACTAGCTCCAAGAATTTAGACTTAAGATTTGGCGGAACCTGACTCTAGCCGATAATCGTTTTTGTGGGACTATCTTCTGCTAGATCACCACTTCCTAATGGCAAATAGCACACCATTTTGTCTCTTGGACTCGTCAACCTCTAACACAAAAGCCAACAAACCGAGTGTGTAACCTTTCCAAAACGTACAAAGCGGTCGTTCCTTGCACAAGTTGAAAAGATCACCTATTAAGGGACATGGTCGAAAGCGTAAGCCCCGTAATATGGAGAAGCGATGAATACTCTATTGAGAAGGCTAAGCGCGGATTCTAAGCCTCATGAACCTTTTTTGGGGAATTTTGACACCCTCGACTAGATTGGATTTAGTGGCTCATGGTTTTTGGGGAAAATCAAATAAAAATAATGCAAAGGGAATTTCTATTGAAAGAAAATATGGAAAGAAAAAACTAGATTAATGGGGGAGAGAGTGTTTACAGTAAAAGATGGGCAAATTTTGTGTCACTTCATCCCCTATTTATAGTACTAAGAAACCTAGCCTATTCCTAATTAAATTCTAAAAGATAAATACAAATAATTAAAGATAATTAAAGATAGTTAAAGATAAATAGAAATAAATCTTAAATTTAAAGCTAAATAATTATCCTTAATAATTATCCTAATATAATTAAAAATTAAATAAAGTCTTGTGCTATAAAATCTCTTCTTTTTCACTTTTGCCTTTATGTCTTCCATACTTGCATTTTTGGCACCACCTTTTTCCCTATGTTGCATGTTGGCCCATTACATCTTCAAATTTACACTTTTTGCCTTTAAATTTCCTTTTACCTCCAATTTAGTCCCTAAAAGATAAAAGATCATAAAATAACCCAAATTAGTAGGATCATACTCAAAATAAACATGCAATTAGCACATAAAATATGTCGTTCTAGAGTATTATCAAATTCCCCCTACTTAGCCCATGCTTGCCCTCAAGGATGGTTCGTGTCTACTGTGAAAATTAAATCCTGCCATGAAACAAATACTACTCCAAAGTTTTATAAAAATTAGTCAAAATGCATATGAAAAATAAAGAGAACCTTAGCTTGCTTTAAGTAAAATTGAAAAAGTATTCCAATTAACACACAAAAAAATTAAGATCGACTTGGATTATTTTATGAAAATTAGGTAATTTACCAAACCTATAAAGACATCCTATTCGTTTCTACCTTTAGTCCCCACACTTTATTAATATGTCTTTTTTTCTTTTCTTTTTTTTAATTTAACTTTATTTATTTATTTTTATTTAGGAATATATTGAACCTTTTGATGTAAAGAGAGATGACAGCCAAGCACCCCACCCCGGTTACTTAGCCCAACATACTCCTAATTTTTATTTTTCTTAAGAACATATCGAACCTTTTTGACGCGAAGAGAGATGACAGCCAAGCACCTCACCCCGGTTACTCAGCCTAACATATTCTTAAAAATTAATTTCGGTTAGCGGAGTTTTACCTAACACGTCAGATAACCTTTTTGACGCGAAATAGGATGACAACCCAAGAACCCTACCCTGGTTATTCAGCTAGTCACGTCTTAAGTTGTTGTCATAACCACGCAAACATTATTATTTTTTAACGAAATTTTAATTTTGGAGGACTTGGAGCAATAATCAAGTGTCAAAAATAAGTTTCAGCAACCACCTTAATAGTCATGAACATATTTTAGGCATGCAATTGTATTAAGTGTCCTTTTTACATTTAGGCTTAATCAAATTTACTAAAAGAAAATTAGGGTTAACTCTATTAATCATAATTATTCAGCCGAAAAGAAATAAAACAATGGAGATGCAATCAAACTGGCAAAATCATAACAACTCAGTAGACAAAAATCATGCATGTGGGTCAAACAGTGGGCAAGTCGTGGTAACATTCTTGGGCATGAAAAGAAGCAGAATATTCTTAAAAAAAATTATATGGGCAACAACAACCAAAACAACAACAACAACAACAAAAATCAGCATCTAAAACGACAGAAATAATGAGGAATGACTCCCCCTACTTAAAACACATAGTCCTCGATGTGGAATAAATAAATAAATAGGCGGAAGAAAAGTTTAGAAGAACTCCCCGTGTAGTTACTGTCGTTCGCGCATAATGGCAATGAGTTCGACTAGTTGTTGGCCAAAAGTGTCGAGTCGAGCCTTGATGCGCTCTAAGTGTTGCTCAACAGTCATCAAAGGAATGTGCTATTCCAAGCTGGAATAGGGATGAAATATGAGCTGTTTGGCTTCAGGTTTTGTCTTTTCTCCTTTTTTTTTCTCCTTATTTTTGTTTCGGTTCACCTAGTTAGAAGAAGAGATTTTTATTAATATCCAAAATAAAATAAATAAATAAGTAATAAATCATTAAGATAAAATAATAAAAATAAAAATAAAAATAAAAATAAAGAAAAATAAAAATTGGGTTGCCTTCCAACAAGCACTTGTTTAACGTCGTTAGCTTGATGTCATGAATGGGATTATGGTGGCTCTAATTGAATTTTTTCGACCGTATGGGCTTGAAAATTCTTGTAAAACGGCTTCAACCATTGGCCAATGACTACGAATTGCTTTCCTGTTTTTTCACTCTCTATTTCAACTGCACCATGTGTGAATACTTGGGTCACAATAAAAGGTTCTTGCCCTCAAGATCAAAGCTTACCTTGGAATAGTTTTGATACGGAGTTATAAAGCAAAACTTTTTGTCCTAGCAAAAAATGCTTCTGAACTATTTTCTTATCATGAAACAACTTTGTCTTGTCTTTATAACTGTGAGCATTCTCGTAGGCATCATTATGAATTTCCTCCAATTCTTGAATGTCTAATTTCCTCGCCTTCCTTGCGGGTTCTAACTCCATGTTACATTGTCAAAGATCCCAATAGGCTTTATGTTCCAATTCAACTGGAAGATGACAAGCTTTTCCAAAAGCAAGCTGATATGGGGTCATGCCAATTGGTCCTTTATACGCCATTTGATAGGCCCAAAGTGCGTCATTAAGTCGAAGACTTCAATCCTTTCGGTTGGGCTTGACTGTTTTCTCTAAAATAGACTTGATTTCCCTATTAGAAACCTTTGCTAGGCCAATCGTTTGGGGATGGTAGGTTGTCGCTACACGATGATGAACTCCATATTTTTTCATGAGTACCTCCATGACTTTATTGCAAAAGTGGGTGCCAAGATCACTGATCAAAGCTCGAGGTGTGCGAAACCTAGAAAAAATAGTTCTCTTTAGAAGCTCCACAATAGTTTTAGCATTATCATTTCGAGTAGGCTTTGCTTCTATCCACTTAGAAACATAGTCTACTGCAAGGATTATATATATGTTTCTAAATGAGGAAATAAATGGGCCCATGAAATCAATGCCCTATACATCAAAAATCTCACATACATGTTGGGGATAGGGGCTTTTGATTTTGTTTAGTGATGCTACCTGTGTGTTGGCATTTATCGCAAGACTTACAGAAATTATATGTGTCAAGAAAAATTGTGGGCCAATATAGCCCACACTTCAATACCTTGTGAGCAATCCGTTTAGGGCCAAGTGACCTCCGTAAGCTTCTGTATGAAAAAAAGTAAGGAAAAAGTAAGGATAGAGGTTACCTCGGTTTCTGGAACACATCATCTTATTATCTGATCTGAATAGTGTTTCCACGAGTATGGTTCGTCCCAAATGTAATATCGAGCTTTCCTTCTGAGCTTGTCTTTCACAAAATGTGCTAACTCAATGGGCAACGAACCTGTGGTTAAAAGATTCACTATATCTACATACCATAGGTAATGTGCCTCAGTCGAAAATAAGCTCTCATCAGGGAACTCATCCTTTATAAGGTGTCATCGTCAGGTATTTTTAACCTACTCAAGTGGTAAGCTACCAAGTTTTCGCACCCCTTTTGTCAAGAATTTTGATGTCAAATTCTTGGAGCAGTAAAATCCATCTAATGAGCCTTGGCTTTGCTTTCTTCTTTGTGATCAAGTACCTGGGAGCTACATGATCAAAAAAAATACCTTAGAACCCAATAAATATGATCAAAATTTATCCAAAGCAAATACAACAGCTAAGAGTTCTTTTTCTGTGGTGGTTCCATTTTTTTGTGCAGCATCTAGGGTTTTTGAGGCATAGCAAATGACATGAGGCTCTTTATCCATCTTTTTTCCTAACACGGCTCCCACACTGCATTCGCTTGCATCACACATAATTTCAAAGGGGTAGTTCCAACCTAGTGCTTGTACTATAGGAGCGGACACCAACTTTTGCTTGAGTGTATCAAATGCCTCCTTGCATTTTGGACCGAACTCGAATTTCTTATCTTTCTGCAATAACTCACACAACGGTTCAGCTACTTTGGAGAATTTCCTTATAAAACGCTTGTAAAATCCTACATTGCCAATGAAAGAACGTATCTCCCTTACAGTAGAGGGATATGGAAAAGAATTTATAATGTCAGTTTTGGCCTTATCGACCTCAATTCCCTTAGCTGAAACTATACCACCTAGAATCAAACCTTTGTCTACCATAAAATGACACTTTTCATAATTCAAGACAAGATGAAATTCTATACACCTACTTAAAAGTATCGTGAGATTTTTAAGGTATTCATCAAAAAAATTCCCATGCACAGTAAAATCATCCATAAAAACTTCGATAATTTTTTCCACATATTCAGAAAATATACTCATCATCATCTCTGGAAGGTGGCCGGTGCGTTACAAAATCCAAATGGCATCCTTCTGTACGCAAATGTGCCGAATGGGCATGTAAATTTGGTCTTTTTCTGGTCCTCTGGTGCAATTGGGATTTGGAAGAAACCTGAATATCCATCAAGACAACAAAAGTGAGGTTTTCCAGCTAGTCACTCAAGCATTTGATCTATAAAAGGAAGAGGGAAATGATCTTTTCTAGTGTAAGAATTCAACTTCCTGTAATCAATGCAGACACGCCACCCATGTTGCATTCGAGTTGGTACCAAGTCACCTTCAGCATTTTTCTTTACTGTCACGACCGTTTTCTTGGGCACGACTTGTACCGGACTTACCTATCTATTGTCTCAAATGGGGTAGATTATGTCAGCATCCAACAGCTTGATTATCTCCTTTTTACCACCTCCATCATATTCGGGTTCAACCAGCTTTGCGCCTCTCGTCTTGGCTTAGTGTTTTCCTCCAAGTAGATCTTGTGTGTGCATATCAAAGGGCTTATCCCTTTTAAATTGGCAATGGTCCAACCAATCACCTCCTTGTGATTTAGTAGTACCTGGATTAAACTTTCTTCTTCGAGCTTAGAGAGTTTATTGGAAACTATAATTGGTAAGGTATTACCTTTCCCCAAAAACGCATACTTAAGATGTTCGAGAAGCGGCTTTCATTACAAATCTGAAGCCTGCACAGCAGAAGGTAAAAGTTTAGTATTTGATGGAGACAATAACTCATTAACAGATTCATAATCATCAATTATAAATTCAGTTTTATCTTCATAAATGGACTCAAAAGTCTCTTCTACTAATAGCATCGTAGACATTGAACTTCACGATCTCCTCATCAAATTCCATTGTAAGAGTTCCGCTTCGAACATCGATTTTGGTGCTAGCAGTACTAAGGAAAGGTCGGCCCAACAAGATGTCTAAAGATCTGGGAGTGCTATCCTCCTCCATTTTTATCACGTAAAAATCTGCAAGGAAAATAAGTTCGTTAACTTTTACCAGTACGTCCTCGAGGACTCCTCCGGGATGCACAATGGACCTGTCTGCCAACTGAATCATAACTCCTATTTTTATTCAAAAAACCTGCATTAAGTGATTCATATATAGAATAAGGCATGACATTTTTTGAGGCCCTTAAATCACACATAGCCTTCTTATTTCCCAAATGGCCTATTTTGTATGGTATTGCAAACATTCCCCTATCTTTACATTTTGCTGGCATTTTTCGTTGTAACACTGCGGATACATTCTCACCAACACTTACATTTTCATTACCTATTAATTTTCGTTTGTTGGTGTAGAGTTCTTTAAGGAACTTGGCATACTGCGGAATTTGCCTGATGGCATCCAACAGTGGTAAATTGATCTCAATATTTCTGAATGTTTCGAGGATCTCCTTATCTTATTTGCCTTTCTGACACTGACTTAATCGTCCTAGAAATGGAGGTTGGATTTTCGGTAATGGAGGTTTTGCTTGAACCTGTTCATTGTTTTTAGGATTTTCCTAGGCGTTTTCTTGGCCAATATTTCTGCCAGGATTTGGTTCTAGTACTTTTCCACTTCGCAGCGTCACTGCATTCGGGTTTTTTCTTGGGTTCGATTCTGTTTGTGACGGTAGCTGACCTTGAGAACTCATTTTCTCAATTGATGTGGTCAATTCTCTTATAGATGCCTTCGTTTCTTTTTGGAAATTAAGAGTTTGCTGTTGGAAATCAAGGACACTAGATGCTAATTTATTGACCAAAGTTTCTAGAGAATTACCTGAATCTTGTGGTTGTTGTGGAACCCAATTTTAGTATGGCTGGTTATATTGTGGATTGGCCCCATAACTCAAGTTAGGGTGGTCCCTCCATCCTGGGTTGTAGGTATTAGCGTAAGGGTCATATCGCCTTTGTGGTGGCCCAGGGAAATTTTCCACAGCATCTAAATGAGCTATAGTAACATTACATAGACTGGGACATGCATCAGTTGTATGTTCAGGTGTAGCACATATTCCGCATACTTGGGCTGGTTTTACTTTTTGTGCAACAAGAGAATTTACAATATTAGTAAGTCTATCAAGTCTATCCTCCACGGTAGAATTACTTAGCTGGTGAACCCTTCTAGAGGGTTCAGGATTGGCTCGAAATTGTTGAGAATTTACAGCCATCGTGGATATCAAGTCTCTTGCTTGCTGAGGAGTCATGTTGACCAATGCTCCTCCACTAGCGGCGTCTACCATATTCATCTCCATGGGTTTCAGGCCTTCGTAAAAGTATTGGTGGAGAGATTGCTCTGTTAAACCATGTTGTGGGCAACTTGCACACAATTTTTTAAATTGCTTCCAATAATCGTAAAGAGACTCTATTTCTTTTTATCTTATTCCAAAAATTTCTCTTCTTAACTTAATTGTTCGTGATGCTGGAAAAAACTTGTTGAGAAATAAACGAGACAGATTAGCCTAAGTTGTAATAGATCCAGGAGGTAAGTAAAATAGCCATTCCTTAGCTAAATCTGCTAGGGAAAAAGGGAAAGCACGCAATTTGATTTGATCCTCAGTTACCCCCTGAGGTTTCATACTAAGGCAAACCATATGGAACTCTTTCAAGTGCTTGTGGGGATTTTCATTTTGCAACCCACGAAAAGTTGGCAGAAGCTGGATTAAGCCTGGCTTCAATTCAAAATAAGTATCCATAGTAGGATACGCAATGCACAATGGTGGTTGTTCTGTCAGAGCTTCGGCCAGTTGCCGAATCGTTTGAGCCATTGGTTGATGTGCTAAATTAGGGTTTTCGTTAACCCTGGCATTAAGCACTTCTTCTGGTGAATCGACTTCTACTTTTTAACTTTCAAATGTGTGAGTAAGCTTTTTCTTAACCCTAGACTCTGGTTCGTCGTCGATTCTGATTTCTGGCGGTGGATTACTTTGAGTCCCAACCACCGCTGACTACTTTTTTCTTAGCTTTGTTTCATTGCAATTAGCTCTAGCAATCTTTTCAATCTCCGAATCAAACGCAAGGGCACTTGGAGTAGATCTGGTCATAAGAAACAAAAAACAAGATTAGTACATTTCAGTCCCCGGTAATGACGCCAAAATTTGATACGGTCGTTAAGAGCACCAAAAATGTCCTATTTCTTACAAAATAATGAAAAAGAATAGGAAAGGGAAAGTAGGGTCGAATCCTCAAGAACTGGATTGCACAAATGCTTTTTTTTTTGAAATTCTGGGCAGAATCGTGCCCAAGAAAACCTACGTTCCTGAAAAAATAAAATAAACAGAATTAAAAGTTTTGATCTGGAGAAAGAAAATAAAAACAAAATTGAAAGTCGAATTGAAATTGCGAAATTAAATAAATTGCAAAAAGTAAAATGGAGAATATAAAAGTAAACAGAATTTGGGAAAACAGAGAATTTCTTATGTGGCGAGATTCCATCCTCCGGTTGTCTCGATTTGCCTTGGATCCAATCTTTGGCCTTTTAAGTGATCCTTCTCAAGTAGAATAAGCCCGTTATAGTGGAAGAAGAAGCCTACGACCACCAGCTCCAAGAATTTAGACTTAAGATTTGAAGGAACTTGACTATAGCCAATAATCGCTTTTATGGGACTATCTTCTACTAGATCACCACTTCCTAATGCCGAATACCATGCCATTTTATCTCTTGGACTCGTCAACCTCTGACGCAGAAAGCTAACGAACTGACTGTGCAACCTTCCTAAAACACACAAAGCGGCCATTCTTTGCACAAGTTGAAAAGATAACCTATTAAGGGACATGGACGGAAGCGTTAGCCCCGTAATGCAGATAAGCAATGAATACCCTGTTGAGAAGGCTAAGCGTGGATTCTAAGCCTCGTGAACCTTTTTTAGGGGATTTTGACAACCCTCGGCTAGATTGGATTTAGTGGCTCATGGTTTTTGGGGAAATCAAATAAAAATAATGGAAAGGGAATTCTTATTGAAAGAAAATATGGAAAGAACAAACTAGATTTATGGGGGAGAGAGTGTTTATAGCAAAAGATGGACAAAATTTGTGTTACTTCATCCCCTATTTATAGTACTAAGAATCCTAGTCTATTTCTAATTAAATTCTAGAAGATAAATACAAATAATTAAAGATAATTAAAGATAAATAGAAATAAATCTTAAATTTAAATCTAAATAATTATCTTTAATAATTATCCTAATATAATTAAATATTAAATAAAGCCTTGTGCTATAAAATCTCTTCTTTTGCACTTTTTCCTTTATGTCTTCAATACTTGCATTTTTGGCACCACCTTTTTCCCTATGTTGCATGTTGGCCCATTATATCTTCAAATTTGCACTTTTTGCCTTTAAATTTCCTTTTTCCTCCAATTTAGTCCCTAAAAGATAAAAGACCATAAAATAACCCAAATTAGTAGAATCATACTCAAAATAAACATGCAATTAGCACATAAAAATATGTAGTTCTAGAGTATTATCATTTATCTATCATTAATCTTTCATTTGCTTCCATAAATTTCTAATCCAACATAATAAATTCATGACCCATTTTCATACCTTAATAACTTTTCAAATTAATCCCTCAAATAGAAATATTAAGCTATTCCGGTTTCAAAAATACCAAAATTACTAAAAATGGGACAAGGAAACTTACCCAAATTGGCCTTGAAAGCTTCTTTTCTCTCACCTAGGGTTTCCATGTATTTTTAAGATTGAAGATGACAAAATAAGATGAGTCATCATGAAAAGTCTACATACTTTTCTTAATGGACTAATTACCATATAAGTACCTTAAGTTCTGAATTCCATAGATATTTGATCCTTATAGCTACTAGAATTCAACTTTCACATTTTATGCGATTTAGTCCTTCTCGTAATTGAACACTTAATCAATAAAATTTTCATATCAAATTTTTCACACGTCATTTCTAACATATTACGAGCCATATGATAAAATAAAAATAAAACACATTTTGGGTAGGATTTGTGGTCCTGAAACCACTGTTCCGATTCATTGAAAATTGGGCTGTTACATGTATCATCTTCTCTAGCCAAATTTTTAGCAAGAAGAAAATCCATTTAGAGCTTGAATTTTGGCAAGCTTTTCTCCTTCAATTAGGTAAGCAATTTAGGGCTTGAATTTTTGCAAGCTTTTCTCCTTCAATTAGGTAAGCAATTTTAACTCATTTTTAATGATTTTTATGTTTTTGAGATCATTACAGCTTAGTCTAGCTAGCCCAGGGACTATTTTACAAAATTTTTAAAGATTTTAGATGTTTCCATTGATGAATTTATGTGTGTTTTGATGTTTGATGATAGAAAATGCATGGTTCTTGTTAGATAAACAACATTTGTTAAGTGATTTTTAGTAAAATGTCCAATTAAGGATTAAATTGAGAAATGTGAAAATTTTGTGGGTAAATTGTGAAATAAATGAAAAATATGGGCTACTAGGGACCTAATTGAAATTTTGTTAGCATGGGTTGTGATTGAATTGCATGAATTTGTGATTTTATGAACTAAGGACTAAAGTGTAAAAATGTGAAATATAAGGGGAAAAAATATAATTTTTCCATAATATGAAATTTGGATTAAATTGAATAGCTTGATGATTAAATAAGCTAAATTTGATTATATATAGATCAAAAAAATCGAGATTTGGACTTAGATCGGGGGAAAAACAAAGTGTTGGACTAAACGATCTATTTCGTCATTTTTGAATTCAAGGTGAGTTCGTATGTAATAAGCATCATTATAATTATGCTTTAAATGCTTTGATATTGTATAAATTGTGTATACGAGACTACAGTCATGTTCGACGACGGTTTGACTAATTTTGGGCACTTAGTGTGCGAAATTGAGATAACTTCGGCTATATATTTACACTTAGTATGCGAGATCGAGATAGCTTCGGCTATATATATATTGGCACTTAGTGTGCAAGACTGATATAGCTTCGCTATTTATTTGGCACTAAGTGTACGAGTTTCTCGAGTATCCAAAAATATTCTGAATGGTTCAATGGGTAAATGAAAGATGTGGTTGAGTATGAGATTTGTATGAGATGTTACAGGTATGTACATGAACCGTATAAGTTTAAAATGAGGAAGTTGTGAAGTTCATAAAGAAGTTTATGATTGAATTTTGAAAGGTTTGTTAGTTAAATGATCTATATGTTGCAATATTCAATTTGTTGAATTAGACATTTATGATTAAATTAAGTTTATTTCATACGAGCTTACAAGCTATAAAGCTTTCTTTGTTTCTTTTACTATGTTTTATAGTTATTCAAAGCTAGCTCAGATTCGGGGATAGACGGAGGCTTCGTCACACTATCCAATTATAAGTTTGGTACTTTTGAGGTTATGTTTTGGTTATATGGCATGTATAGGAACTTTGGTCATCTTGATTATGTTTTAGTAATGAGTTTTGCCATTTGAGTTGGCTTGTACATGTTCTAAGTTTGGTTTTGTATATTTCGATATAAGTTGACTTGTTTTGGTTTGCTTGAATCATGTATTTATATAAGTGTATGTGGCTTGTGTGATGTTTTGAATATTGGACATGTTATGCTTGTGGATAATTAGCATTATAGTTGTCTAATAGCCAAGTTTTGAATGGTTGAAATGCTTGAGAGTATAGATCAAATGATGCATATTTATTAATGGTCATTTTGATGATTTGAGAAGATAAAGATTGGTATGAACTTAGATGGCATAATGTAGTATTTATGTTTTGTATTGGTTGGTATTGGAAATGGTATATAATATGTTTGATTTGGAATTGAATTATATGTGTTTTGATGCTATGTTTTGTGCCATATGAGTTGTGTAGGTATGCATAAGTTGGGTGGCAAAATAGCTTGGTAAATAGATTATTTTTGTCCACACAGGCAGAGAAACAGGCATGTGTCTCCACTGTGTGTGACACATGGTTATGTACACGGTTGTGTGTCCCTTGGTGTTGAAAATAAAAATCAAGTCAGTATGCTCCACACGAGCGTGTGACATGGCTGTGTGGCATATGTCATTATGTTGTGTTGGCCGTGTGACCCAAGTCAGAGAGTTACATGAGGTCAGACACGGGCTGGGACACGGCCATGTGCTCCCATTTCGAATGTCCACACGGCCTGTGACACAGGCGTGTCTATTGGCCTTGTGAGGCACATGGCCGGGCCACACGGGCATGTGCCTTCTGTTTTGAGAAAAATTTTCTAAGTGTTCTAAGAGTTTCCAAAGTTATCAGTTTAATCCCAAACCACCCTGAATGCATGTTTTGAGCCTCGTAGACTCGTATTAGGGACAAAATGTTTTGTCGTGAATAAATTGTGTCTGAATTGACTAAATGTAGGTGAAATGCATGTTTCAATGTGTTGTAAGTCCGGTAATGCTACACCAACCCTATTCCAACATTGAATACGGGTAAGAGGTGTTACATAATTATTTCATGTCATTTACTATTTATATCCAAAACCAATCATATTTAATCATATTGTCCCTTAAATGGACCCTCGAGGTCAACTTTATACATTAGAAATAAGTTGAGGCTAAATCAGAAACTCAGAGAATTTTTTACAAAATTTCAAAATTTATCCAAAGTATAGGAGACACACGCCCGTGTGGGTAGGCCGTGTGGCTCACATGGCCAAGTGACATGACCGTGTCCCAGACAGTGTGAGCATTCGATGTGAGGCACACGGTCTTGTCCTAACCCGTGTTCTTACCCATGTAACTCTCTGACTTAGGTCACACAGCTAGCCACACGTTCATGTGCTAGGCCGTGTGGACAATTTAATTTTCAAAACTTAGATGCAGGATTTACACGGCTAAGACATATGCCCGTGTGTTGGGCCATGTGTTTCACACGACTGAGACACATGCCCGTGTCTCTGCTCATGTGACCAATTCTGAGCATTTTGTTTCTTAATTTTTAAGATGCAGGGGATATACGGCCAAACCACATGCCCATGCGCATGGCCATGTGTCACACACGGCTGAGACACATGCCCGTGTCACTGACCGTGTGGACAAAATAAGGTCATTTCCAAGCCTTTTTTCTCTCCCAACCTGAAATCAACGTATCCAACCAATTTTTGTACCATTACAAGTCACAATAGAACATTCAATTGAAGCCAATTTCAAGTTCAACACATGTCATAACATCCCATTTAACCAAATATTTGATCCTACCTAATTGACCATATAAACATATGAGTATACTTTACCCATTCATGCAACCATTAATATATTTATATATCTTCCATCATTCAACCATTTCAATACATACATCAAGCACAATAAGGCCTTATATAACTACATCAAAACACGATTAACACTAGCCATTACATTGGTATTTTCTAGCCAAAATTCAGGTGTACAAGACAATTCATCCAAAACCTTGATGGTATTTTCCAGCCAAAATTTAGCCCTTTCCAGATCATCATTAGCAGTAGCCCTAAATTCTTCTACCCCATATTTCTAAATTTTATCTACTAGAGACTTGCCAGTTCTAACAAATTCAACACCTTGTGGTATATTGGGAACTGGTTGAGGAGCAAGAGGGGGATGTTGTTGTACAGCAGGATTTGTTCGCAGATATTCAGTAAACCATTCATTCATCATTTGAAAGAAGGCTTCTTTTGCTTCCTCACCTCACCCTCAAATTCGGGCCTTATACTACTACTAGATGCAACTCTTTGAACTGAAGCTGGAGCATTGCTCTCAGCTTCCTCAAATTCAGCTCAGCTTAGTTGGATGACAGTACTATATGAAAAACATGTTTAAAATAGTCAAGAGATATCACACTATCACAAATTACATAATGGCATGTATAGCTAAACTCGTACTTGCTACATTAGTATGAGAATCAACTAAATCACAGCTCTGATACCTACAAATGTAACACCTCTAACCTATATCTGTCGTCAGAATAGGGTTACAGAGTATTACCAGATTTTATAGAACAAATACAATTAATTAATGTCATTTACTATCTACATCTGAAACCAATCATATTTAAACATATTGTCCCTTAAATGGACCCCCGAGGTCCAATTTATACATTAGAAATAAGTTGGGACTAAATCCGAAACTCAGAGAATTTTCACAAAATTTTAAAATTTATCCAAAGTACAGGGACACATGCCCATTTGGGTAGGCCGTGTGGCTCATACGGCCAAGTGGCATGCCTATGTCCCTAACCGTATAAGCATTCGATGTGAGGCACATAGTCGTGTTCTAACTCGTGTTCTAACTCGTGTTCTTACCCGTGTAACTCTCTGACTTGGGTCACACGGCTAGCCACACGCCTATGTGCCAAGCCGTGTGAACAATTTAATTTTCAAAAATTAGATGCAGGATTACACGACCAAGACACGTGCCCATGTCTCTTCCCGTGTGACCAATTCTAAGCATTTTGTTTCTCAAATTTTAAGATGCAAGGGACATACAGCCAAACCACATGCTCGTACGCATGGCCGTGTGTTACACACAGCTAAGACACACGCCTGTGTCTCTATCCGTATGAATAAAATAAAGCCATTTCCAAGCCTTATTTCTCTCCCAACCTAAAATCAGCATATCCAACCAGATTTTGTACATTTACAAGCCACAATAGAACATTTAATTCAAGCCAATTTCAAGTTCAACACCTGTCATAACATCCCATTTAACCAAATATTTGATCTTACCTAATTGACCATATAAACAGATGAGTATACTTTACCCATTCTTGCAAACATTAATATATTTATGTATCTTCCATCCTTCAACCATTTCAATACACACATCAAGCATGATAAGGCTTTATATAACTACATCAAAATATGATTAACACTAGCCATTCTAATGGCTAGTTACAACCAAAAAAAATTTATCATTATGCTTACTTAGCTTATACACACCATTATAATAATACCAAAAATTTTCTTGTTTTATATGCCAAGAAGTTCGAGGGATAGTGCGATGTGTCTCCAACCGAGTTCTGTAACAGCCTAATTTTAGCCAAATCAGAACAGTGGTTTCAAGACCACAAATTTGACGTTGGAAAATTATTTTAATATTACTTTTGGCGGTATGTGATTATATATGTGTGAAAGTTTCGTGTGAAAATTTTATCGTTTAACTGGTTAATTTGAGAAAAGGACTAAATTGCGTAAAAAAATCAAAAGTTGCATTCTATATGGTAAAGGTGTTTATTTGTCACAGCTTATTAAATGGTAGGTCCTTATGTTGTAATTAGACCATGGATAGTGGTAATGGACATAAATGGGCATGTATTTGATGTTTCAAATGTTTATAAACAAAGGTTAAATAAGTAATTTGTGATTTAAGGTTAATAAAATAAAACAAAACAAATTGGTGTCCTTCTTTTCCCATTTCTTCAACTGAATATTAGAAAAAAGAATAGGGTTTCAAGCTTTAGTAACTTTGGCACTTTGGAGTCTTAATTAAGGTATGATCTTTGATCGATTTATGATGATTTCTACGTTTTTGTGACCGTTTTTTTGTGTTCTAGCTAGCCCATGTCTTAATTTTTAAAAGTGTTGATAATTTTGGAAGTTACCATTGATGAATTCATGTGTTTTATGATGTTTGATGATGAAAAGCTTAGTGCTTGATATACATGTTTTGTAAAGTGATTTTGAGTAAAAATGCATATTAGGGATTAATTTGTGAAAATATGAAAATGCGGGGTTAAATTTATGAATAAATGAAAGATTAGGGATGCTAAAGGTCCCTATGAAATTCGACTAGCATGTGTTTAAATTGAATTGTGTGAATTTTATGTTTTAAGAAATAGGGACTAAAGTGTCAAAATGTAAAAGTTTAGGGGCTAAAGTGCAAAAATTCCCAAATATATGTTTATGGATCCAATTGAATCAGTCGGTGATTAAGTGGGTTAATTTTGAATACATATAGATCAAGAAAGAAAGAATTCGGATTTATTTCGAGGAAAATCGAAGATTATAGAGTAATTCATCCGATTGGTCTATTCCAAGTACGAGTCGTACGTGATAAATGAAGTTACAATTATGTTTTTAATGCTTTAATAATGCATAAATTGTATATTTGCAACTATGACTATGTACGACGACAAGTCTACGATGTTGTCACTTAGTGTGCGTTTTGAGATAGCTTTGGCTATATAAAGCACAAAGTGTGTGAATTGAAATAGCTTTGGTTTTATGTGGCACTAAGTGTGCGATATCGATATAGCTCCAGTTCAATGTGATGGCACTAAGTGTGCGATATCGTTATAGCTTCGGCTAAACACTTATGCACTAAGTGTGCGAGTTCTTAAAGCATTGAAAGATTTCTGAACGATTTAACATATTGAACAAAAAGGTGAGGATGAAATAAATAAATATGGGAAAGTAGAGGTACGTACAATACCTATGTGGTAGTTGATACTATGTGTATGAAGCTTGATGAAATGGTATATACATGATAAATGGTTTATGGAATAGAATTGAATAAAGAGATGAAAACTATTAAGTGTTTATTAGTTGATGATTTAGATAATATGAACTGTTGAGTATTTTTGGTACGAACTTACTAAGCTATGAAGCTTACTGTGTGTTATTTGTCTATGTTTTATAGATCATCGAAGCTAGCTTGGATTCGGGGATTGTCAAAAAATGTCATCACACTATCGATCATCTTGTTGGTACTTTTGAATCTTGTATATATGGTATATGGCATGTATAGGCTAGTGATATTTTAGTATGTTTTGAGTCTTGATATTAGCCATGAGATTTTGCTTGTAAAGGTGGTATGTATCATCTAAGTTGGCTTGATTTATGTGTTTGGTAAGTGTTATATGTGATGTATATAATGCCTTATGAATTGGTTTGGTTTGAGATGATGATATGATGAGTTTTGTGATATGAAATAGATGATATTGTGATGAATTAGTGAATAGGAAATATATGCAAGTTGTGATGATTTTGGCATAATGATTTGGTATAATTTGAATATGGAATTGATTAGTTAAAATGGTTAATCATATATGTTATGTTATGTGTATGTTTTGATGGGTTTTGGTTGCTTATAAATGACTTGAAATGGTACCAAATAGGTTGATTTGTATGCATGATTGTAGGGTGGAAAATTGGCTTTTCAAATGGCCTATTTTTGCCCACACGGGCATAGACACGGGCGTGTGTCTAGGCAGTGTGCGACACACTGCTATGTTACATAGCCATGCGTTCCCCGGAGTAGCCTTAAGAATTTGAGTCAGTCTCGTGCACAGGCTAGACACACGGGCGTGTGGTTAGCCATGTGACCCAAGTCAATTTCGACCACAGCCAATGCATACAGGCATGTCTCCAGTCGTGTGGTGCAAGTCATTATGTATGCCCTATTTTCACAAGGCCTATGACACAGGCATGTCTAGTGGCCGTGTGAGGCACACGGCCTGTTCACACAGGTGTGTGACCCTATAATTAAAGAAAATTTTCTAAGTTTCCTAAAGTTTGTAAATGTTATTGATTTAGTCCCGAACCACTTCTATGCATGTTTTAAGGTATCATACACCTATGTAAGGGACATTGCGAATTATTTGAATGAATTTTGATTATGATTGCCTAAATGTATGAGAACGAAGTGTATTGATTGGTAATGCCTCGTAACCTTAATCTGGCTACGGATACGGGTTAGGGGTGTTACAATTTTATTGGTATTAGAGTTATGATTTAGTCGATTCTAAGACTAACATAGCATATAAGAGTCTAGCTATACATGCCATATATATAAACTGTGATAGTGTGATGATTCCTGACTATTAAAATATGTTTTTCATTTAATAAATCGATCCTAAACGAGTAATTGCTGATGATGTTGAAAGTAATGCACCCGCTCCCGCTCAAGGGATAGCATTGGTCAATTATAGGTCTATTTCAAGCTACTCAACAACCTCCACCCCCACCTGTTCCTTAACAAATCCCAACTGTGCCACAAATAATAGATCTAATCCGATTGAGTAAGCCACTAGTGGATAAGATTCGTAAACACAAGGCTGAAGAGTTTTCGGCTACAGTTGATGACGATGCAGTGTAACATCCCGAATTAGGGCCTAGTTGGAACAGTGATTTCGGGACCACAAATCTGACACAATAAAATTTGTTTTTATTATATTTTTATGGTCTACAATTTCACAGGATGATTTCGTGAAAATTTTGTTCAAAAATTTTGATGTTTGGGCACTCAATTTTGATGAATAATCTGAATTAGAGACTGACTAAGATATGATATTAAAGCTTATTGAATCTAGATTCACATAGAAGAAACAGTGTAAGAAAAAGAGTTTCATATTATGAGATATTTGAACTTTTGTGAAACAGAGTCAGAGTGATTTCGGGCTCCTTTGTCTCAAATTTGGAAAATCACTAAAAATTGTAAAAACAATTTATTATGGGCTAGATTTATATGAATAAATACTTGATGAGTCTATTTTCAAAATAAATAGACAGGAACATTAATTGAAACCCGTACTATGAGATAATTGATTTTAGTAAAGAAAGGTCGAAGTTGTGAAGCAATAGAACAAGGGTAACTTTAAAGAATAAAATGTACTTATTGGCTAAACCAAAAATTCTTAAAATTATATGGTAAGAATATATATGATTCTAGTTTTAGGGAAAATTTACGGATCTTAATTTGGAGTTCCGTAGCTCTAGATATAAATAATTTAGTAACTATGACTCGAGAAAAAAACATGACCAGAAAATAAGTAAAAGTGTAATTATGATTATATTTCCATGGAATCATGTTGATAATTTGCTTATTATTTTCATAAGGACTTGCAAAGCTTTAAGCTTACTCCCTCCTTTCCATTGTTTTAGTGTTGACAAGTTAGCTCGGTGTTAGAAATCATCAGAGGCAACCTCACATTATCAAGTTACCTCATTTGGAGTATTGATGAATCTAAATGTCTTCAAGTGAGTGGCATGTATAGGGACTTAGTTTTATGATAGATTCTATTATGATTTGCCATATGTATTGGCTTATATTGATTCATTGTATATAGCCATGAGATGTAGCTTATAATGACTGTGGCTTGTTAGCCTAATTATCCATGATAAGTTTTAATGCTTGTGATGCGATGATGTGTTTATGCTTGTGGGATATGTATGTTGGTATTATGACATATATGCATGATGGGTGCTTCTTGACCAATCAAAATGGTCATATCCACGTGGTAAATGTATAATATGGAAATAAGTTGATAATGTTTGAACATGAATACTTGATGTTGATTGAAGCTACTTGATAAATTGATGGTTATGAATGTTTGGTAAAAGTGGCCATGAAATGACAAGGTCAATGAATATAAAATTGTTGTGTCTAGGTTTGATATTATATGAGTACGTGTAATAAGTGAATGATAGCATGTTAAAGTTAAGAATGTACCTTAGTGAACTATGTTAAATATTAAAATGATGCCATGATGTATATCTTTGATGTGTGTAAAGATATGAGCGATTAATGGTAACAAAAGGCTTGGGAAATAGCCTAAGTACTAGTCATACAAGCAGAGACACGACCATGTGTCTCAACCGTGTGGAGGACACGACCTAGCATACGGGCGTGTGGCCTGGCCTTGTCGTTTAATTTGTTTTGCTGACGTCATAAACAGAGAGTTACACGGCTTGAGGACACGGGCATGTTGGAGACACACGGGCGTGTCCCTGTATCCACACGAGCATGTGACCCTGTTTCAGGAAAATTTTCTAGGTTTTCCCAAAACTTTCTAAAGTTCTCGATTTAGTCCCAAACTGCCTTTAATGCATGTTTAGAGTCTCGGTAGCTCATGTAAGGTACATTATGCATGTGATTGAATGTTTTTAATTTAAATGAAATTTTATGGCCCAGTTTTTCGTGTCTGGGAATGTTTGCTCCAGTAACGCCTCGAATCCTGTCCTAGCGTTGAATATGGGTAATGGGTGTTACATTTAATGGTATCAGAGCTATGGTCTAGCCTATTCTCGTACTAACCTAGCATGTATGAGAGTCTAGCTATACATGCCACAAATCCATGATAGTGTGATGTCTCCCTACGCGAATGAGAACCATCATTTTTGGATAAAAGTGCTCTCCAACCGAGCTATACCGACCATTTTTTATGTGAAGCTAAGACATTCGGGTAAAGTACAGTTATGATGAGCCTAAACTCAAAAAGTATGAATAAAAGTTCACTATATGTACGTGATAACATGTGAGATTAAAGTTCATGTTGTGATGAGTACCTATGCTTGTTTGATATTTATATGATGTTATGCACTTGATTTACTTGATTAAGTGAATGTGACAAATAGAAATTCATGAAGGCACGAATAAAAGGTTCATAATAACATGATATGGATAAAATGTCATTGTCCCAATTGAACATTGAATGTTGACGGATTGCAATGATATTTTAAAATGAGATAAAGGAATACACCATGATAAGCTTATTTATGTTTAGTTGATAGTTCTATGATATATATGATCAATTTGCTCTAGTGAATATATGTATTTAGGTAACCCGCCAACCTTATTGATGGAATAAATGTTTATGTATACTTGTTTGGATAATTATAATGGGCAAACTTGTACAGTTTAAGTAAATGTGCTAAAATTGATTGAATTGAGTTATATGATGGTAATGATATATGTAGGATGATGTGCAAGATAAAAGTTTTAATTGTGACATACTTATCCATGTTTGTTTGGCCCTCATAAGATGTTAGTGCATGACTTGTTTGATTGAATGAATGGGATAAGTAAAGTTATTCAGAATCCATAGAATGCATGCATAAATGCACTGGTTGAAATAAGATAATTGGAAGGTTCGTGCCATACAGGTGTGAATAATAATTTCCAAAAGTGAATGATATGTTTGTGAAAATGTTACTATGACGATGAAATAGTGTTATATGTATATGTGTATGAAAGACGAGTTAGGGACCTTACAACCCCACCTCCTTACCAGAGTGTTGTTTTGTAAAGGATTTTATAATATCAGTGTTGAATAAGCTCACAAGTATGAGACCAAAGAGTTTAGCTGTAGAATGATTATAACTATGATCAGAGATTAGTTAGATTGATAAGTAAAGACAGAGCTAGTAAAGTACAATGTCGAGAAACGTATTAGCTAGCATTTCTTCAAGACTGATCTTCTTCAATGAAAATAATAATGTGGGATTTAAAATAATAGAAATAGTTGGCGGAATAAATCTTGAAATGTAAGATATCTGAATGTGGTAATTATAGTAAGCAGTTTATGACTGTCTCTCTTGAGGTACTCTATGAGTTCATTTACTCTCGGAAGTATTACTAGGGCTATCTATTTTCAGATAAATTGTTATCGTGCAAAAATGTTGTCTAATCTTTGAATAAGACGAAAGTATTGATAGTTTGACTGGTATATAATCTGTATTGCTCTATTTTCCCTCTGGCATTCTATTACACTCCGTCTGTTGGGATTTTATGAGATAATATACTTGATGTTATGATTCTGTTTCTTCTAATGGATGCTCTATTCGATATATATATATGGGAAGGTACATTATCCTTGTTGCATTTAATTCTAGTGGGCTGGAATGATGTATTCTTTTGGACTTCTTTCCTTTGGGAAATTATTGAAATCTTCCATATTTTCTTATGAGCTTTGTTCTGGGTCTTTCATTATGATATTGTATCTTGGATTTCTTTATCTTGGATTTCTCTATCTTGGACTTCTTAATCTTGGTTTTCTTGTTATCTATATTCCAGAATTTATCAATCACGGCTCATATCTACAATTTGTTCTTCAGTTGTGATAATCATGTTAAGTGCGACTATGCTTTTGGTTTGATTATATGAATGTGGTAATTCTAGTATCTAAATTTCTCTAAATCTTCGTGAAGGATTTGACATCGGCAAAGGCATAAGTGGTGAAATTGCTAGCATCAGCTTGTATGATGGATTTCTTTTCTCAAAAAAGTTAATCAAGTTAATGCCTTCGATTGGGAACATTTATACTACCATGAGCTAATGCAATTGAAATGAACTTTGATTAGTAGGATGAGTGAATTTTGCATGATTACATGTTAAATTGTTTTGTCAACTGAAAGGAAGGATTTCTTGAAACTTTATCAAGTAATAATTAAGACCAACTTGGTTGTTCAGTTTGTATGGGTTATTGTTTGAGAGATTTAATGGGATATTTATGTCTGAAATTTTTCCCAAGTTTGAGAATAAGATTTTATCTCTCCGATTGAAAGATAGATAGTCTAAATGAAAGTGTATATATCTTAAAAGACTTTGATATGATTTAAAGTTGCTTTGAATGATAAAGTTTTTATCTTGTGAAAGTTGAATGGTCTACAACATGGTGGTAACGATTTGAATATACGAGAATATTGTTAACCGAAGCCTTTGAACTGGTTTAGTCTGCATTGAGCAAAGACTTCTCGATTTTCAGTGATGTGTTTTAAGACAAAAAGGGCAGTATGATAGCTTAAAGTATTTGCTCTCATAGAAAGACTTAAGTTGAGATAGTGTAGCTGACTTGAATTGTTAAAGGATGATAAGATAGTTATGGTATGATCTCTGAGGATGAGATTACTATAGATTTCATATCAGAATTATTCCTATCTTTGAAAGAGAAATATGTCATATGACTTGTTGTTAAGTAATTGATGAATCTGCAAATCATGTCGATAAGTACTGAATTTTCGCTCATCATACTTATGGGATTAAGTATCTTTGAGATTGTTGAATTTCTTAAAATTCCAGTTTTTGTTAATCGGATTGAGATCTTGGATTTATATCATGAATTATTGAAAATGCTAATTGAGACTCTGAATTTTAATGATGACTAGAGGTCAAACTAGTAAACTGTCGGGCTGTATAAGATGATAGAAAACTTAAGGCCATGATGATCGGGCTGGCTACACCATTTGAATTCGAGAGGATTCAAGTATGATGTGTATATACATATTCTATAATGGTATGGGTTCGACTCTTGTATACATGAGTTCTCTGATAGAAGTCAAGATTATAGAATTTGTACGAGGTAAGTCAGAACAGTGGTTTCGGGACCACAAATCTGACATAGTAAAATTTTTTTTTATTATATTTTTATGGTCTACAATTTCACGGGATGATTTCATGAAAATTTCGTTCAAAAATTTTGACGTTTGGGCACTCAATTTGGTCAAAAGGACTAAATTGTAAAAAGTGCAAAAGTTGAGTTCTACATGTTAGAGGTGTTTAATTGTTATGAAATTTTAAATTGGAGGCCTTTAAATGGTAATTAGACCATTGGGTAATTTGTTGGACAAAAATGGAAATGAAATGGGTGAAATAGAATATTTTTAAGTTAGGGGCATTTTGGTAATCTAATAATTAAAATGAATTAAAAACAAAATTAAAAGCCAATTTTGTCCATCTTCTACCCCATGGCTGAAACTTTCATGGAGAAGACATAGCTAGGGTTATTCAAGCTTCCAAGCTCGATTATAAGTCCGTTCTAGCCCCATTTTTAATGATTTTTACGTTTTTGAAATCCTCGTAACAAGATCTACTCACTCCTACCCATATTTTGAGCTAGTGTTTAAAAATTTACCCATGGATGACATGAATTTGTTTTGATGTCTAATGGTAGAAAATGAATGCTTGATGTGTAATAAATGACTTTTACTACGTGATTTTCGGTGAAATTGTCAAAAAGGACCGTTTTGTAAAAGTTACAAAATTTGTCATAAAAGTTTGATTTAGTGGAAATTAGGGGCTGTTATAGTTATGAAAATGATTTGGCTAGACTTAAAATGCAAGGAAATTGAATAAAAATAATTTTACGAGCCTTGGGGAAAAAGTGCAAATATGTGAAAATTTAGGGGTCAAAATGCAAATTTGTAAAAATATGATTTTTGGACCCATATGAATAATGTGACTAATAAGTAAGCTAAATGTGATATTATAGCTAAAGGAAAATGAGATTCGGGCATAGATTGGAAATGAATGAGATTATGGACTAAATCGAAATATATAGTCGTGCTCACATTCAAGGTAAGTTCGTATGTCAATAATAATGCAATAATATCATTGTTTATGCTTGAACTTAAATTGATGTGTTAACATTATGTGGTGAATGTTTATATATTTGATATGATGATTGTATTATGTGACATATGCCTAAATGTAATTATGAGCAATGCCATGTTTATTTCATGAATATGAGAATGGTGAATTTGTGAGCATGAATGATATTATGGTCGTTATCCACGACATTACGAGAAAGTACGATGGAGATGCTATGTGCAATGAGAAAAACCCCGTTTGAACCTTAGGAATAGTTTAGGATACAAGTGACATGTCACTAGGAATTTAGAAATCTGAGCTCGTTGAGCAGTTCGAGTTTGTGATATATGTGAGAATCTGAACTTGTTGAGTGGTCCAAGTTCGTGATCTATGTGGCATCCAAGCTCGTTGAGAGGTCTAAGTTCATTATGGATGCAAGCATCCGAGCTCGTTGAGTGGTCCAAGTTCATAATGGATGCGATTCATGTAGCATCCGACCTCATTGAGAGGTCTGAGTTCATTATGGATGTATACATGTTATGAGGTAGCTTTGGCTACGTATGTATATGTGGCACTTAGGTGCAAGTTTTCGCATATCGAATAGTATTCCTAATGTTTAACAGGTAATGTAATGAATGTGATGAAAGTCCCGAGGAGGGCATGTTAAAGAGGTATGGTTTTATAATACACTACGATGAGTACAGGTACGTATGCTAAACTTATGAATAATGCCTTGGTAAAGATCGATTTATGATGAGCAAGTATATATGTGTATATGATAAGTAAGCCAAAAGGGTTTGAATGATGAATAATCTTTATGGTTATGTTATTATGTCTTTGTGAAATTGAACATGAAATCCATGAAATGGTAAGTTTATGATTAGTTGAAAATGAACTTATGATAGTTACCATTATATTGCACTAAGACAGTGTTGGACATTAGTAGTTGTGTGACTTTGAAAATCCACCAAAAATTGTGAAAATTGAATTGGAGACTGAATAAGATATTAGATTAAAGCTTATTGAATCTGGCTTCACATAAAAGAAACGGTGTAAGCAAAAGAGTTTCATATTATGAGATATTTGAACTTTTGTGAAATAGAGTCAAACTGATTTCGGGCTTCCTTGTCTCAAATTTGGAAAATCACTAAAACTTGTACAAAAATGATTAAGGGCTACGATTTATATGAATAAATCCTTAATGAGTCTATTTTTAGGAGAAATAGACGGAAACATTAATAGAAACCCGTACTATGAGATAATTGAATTTTAGTAAAGAAAGGCCAAAGCTGTCAAGCAGCAGAACAGTGGTAAATTTAAAGAATAAACTATACTTATTGGTTGAACCAAAAATTCTTAAAATTTTACAGTAAGAAGATATATAAGTCTAGTTTTAGGAAAAATTTATGGATTTTAATTTGGAGTTCCGTAGCTCCAGATATAAATAATTTAGTAACTATGACTCGAGAATAAAACATGACCAAAAAATAAGTAAAAGTGTAATTATAATTATATTTCCTTGGAATCATGTTGATAATTTGCTTATTATTTTCATATGGACTTACTAAGCTTTAAGCTTACTTCCACCTTTCCATTTCTTTAGTGTTGACAAGTTAGCTCGGGGTTGGAGATCGTCAGAGGCAACCTCACACTATCAAGCTACCTCCTTTGGAGTATTGATGAATCTAAATGTCTTCAAGTGAGTGGCATGTATAGGGACTTAGTTTTATGGTAGCTACTATTATGATTAGCCATATGTATTGTCTTATATTGATTAGTTTTATGATAGCTACTATTATGATTAGCCATATGTATTGGCTTATATTGATTCATTGTATATAGCCATGAGATGTAGCTTATAATGACTGTGGCTTGTTAGCCTAATTATCCATGATAAGTTTTAATGCTTGTGATGCGATGATGTGTTTATGCTTGTGGGATATGTATGTTGGTATTATGACATATATGCATGATGGGTGCTTCTTGACCAATCAAAATGGTCATAGCCACGTGGTAAATGTATAATATGGAAATAAGTTGATAATGTTTGAACATGAATACTTGATGTTGATTGAAGCTACTTGATAAAATGATGGTTATGAATGTTTGGTAAAAGTGGCCATCAAATGACAAGGTCAATGAATATAAAATTGTTGTGTCTAGGTTTGATATTATATGAGTACGTGTAATAAGTGAATGATAGCATGTTAAAGTTAAGAATGTACCTTAGTGAAGTATGTTAAATCATTAAAATGATGCCACGATGTGTATCTTTGATGTGTGTAATAGTCCGGTTTCAACCCTAGTCGGAATAGTGGTTTTGGGACAACAAATCCAGTTAGAAAAATATTTTAATATTATTTTTCGTGCATATGATGTATGAATTAGCATGTGTGAGAGTTTCGTCTGAAAATTTAATCGTTTGTGTGTTTAATTTGATAAAAGGACCTAATCGTATAAAATGTAAAAGTTGTGTGCTAGATGTTAAAAGTACCTATTTGACTTGGATTTACAATTGAGAGGTCCTTATATGGTTAATTGACTATTGGAAGTTTGAATGGACATTAATAACCATCCATTATGTGATTTTATAATAATTTAACAAAGGTTATAATGGTAAAATGTTTGTTATGTTATTATTAATAAAACAAGCATGAAATTATTTCATTATTTTCTTCATCTTTGCTGAAATAAAGAAGAAAGAAAAGAGTTCTTGGCTATTTAGGGTTTTGACACATTGGAAACTTAATTCGGGTATGTGTTTTGCTCAGTTTTTGATAATTTCTACGTTTTTGTGATCGTTGCTTAGTATACTATCCAACCCATGCTTCAATTTCTGATTTAGATGATGATTTCGAAATGTACCATTGATGAAAATATGAGCTTTGTGATGTTAGTTGATAAATTATGAAAGCTTGATGTTGGGTTTACTGTTTTGTCTTTGAATTTTTGATGAAATTGAGTATTATGGGTTAAACTCAAAAAATGTTATTTTGAGGGACTGAAGTTGAAATAAATGAAATGTATGGACTTGTATGAGATCTAGGAGAATTCAGCTAAGCATGAATATAAGCAAATTATGTGTATTTTGTGATTTTGTGATTTAGGGACTAAAGTGTCGAAATGTGAAAATGTAAGGGCTATTTGCAAAATGCCCTAAATATGTGTCTATGGATTGTTTTGATTGATTTGGTGAATAAAAGGGTTCATTTTCAATATGTATAGATCAAGAAAAGAGGAATTCAGATTTAGACCGAGGGAAGTCGAAGATTATAGAATAAACGATCGAGTCGACAATTCTGAGTACGAGGTAAGTTCATACGTAAAACATGATGTGATAAGCATATTTTTTCTATTTTGGTTATTCATAGATTGTATATATATATTTGGTATAGATGAATGCAATTATAAACCAATGGCATTTGGCACTAAGTGTGCGATTTAAACTAGCTTCGGCTATATGAGGCACTAAGTGTGTGATACCAACTTAGCTTCGGTTAATTGAGATGGCACTAAGTGTGCAGAATCATTTTAGCTTTGGCTAACCTTACAACACTAAGTATGCATATGTTTAAAGTACGAATAATTTACGGAAAGTCTTAAAATGTTCAAAAGAGAGGTGAGAATGAAAATGAATAAGTACAGGAATATTCTGGTATGTACGATACCTAAGTGGTAGATGATACTATGTATGTGAAGCTCATTGATTTGGTATGAACATATGGATTATGTTGGTATAGATTTGATAGATGATTTAAGAATTTGTAAGTACTTTTGTATTGATGATTTTTTGTACGAGCTTACTAAGCTTTTGAAAACTTACTTTGTGTGTGTTTGTATTGTTTTATAGATATCAAAGCTACTGCAATCTCGAGGATTGTCAAGGAACGTCACCACACTATCGAACCTTATTTTGGTATTCTTGAGAATGTATACTTTTTTAAAGTATGGCATGTATAGGCTAGTGGTTGTGGGATCATGTTTGTGATGCATATACTTAGCCATGTGATTTGGCTAGCTGGTGTTTAAACTCATAATTGATAATGGCTTATGGTATGTGATGTTAATATGCAAATGTGGTATGTTATAGTAGGTAAGTTTTGGTAAGTTTAGTTGATATTGAATGATGTATGGAAGGAAATGTTTTGGTATGATCTTATTTTATGTTTTGGCATAAAATTGGCTGAAATGGTGGTGCATATATGCTTGATTCTTTGCTTATAGGTTGACTTAAATTTCGGGTGGCAAATTGGCTATTCAAATGGCCTATTTTTGTCCACACAGGAAGAGACATGGGCGTGTGTCTCAGCCGTGTACAACACACGGCTATGTTGCACGGTCGTATGTCCCCTGGGGTACACTACAATTGTAAGTCAGGCCTGAACATGCCTAAAGCACATGGGCATGTGGCTAGCCGTGTGGCCAAGTCAGGCTCGACCACGGCCAAGGCACACGGACGTGTCTTGTACCCGTGTGCGCAAGTCAGTAGCTATGCCCTGTTTTGACACGGCTTAGACACACGGGCGTGTCTAAGGCCATGTGAGGCACACAGCTTACTTACACAGGCGTGTGACCTTTTAAAAGTTGAAAATTTTTATAAGTTCTGAAACTTTTATATGTTATCAATTTAGTTCCGAATGCACGTTTAAGTATCGTATGCTTGATTTTATGTTCTTAATGAATGTGAGTGAATGAAATTTTCTGTAATGATTTGATATTTGGTATACGAATATCCCGAATTGTGTTGTGAGTTAATTAATGCCTACTAACCTATTTTGGCAACGGTTACGGGTTAGGGGTGTTACATTTAATTGGTATCAGAGTCATGGTTTAGTCAATTCTAGGACTAACATAGTGTTTGTGAGTCTAGCTATATGTGCCATATTTATAAAGTGCGATAGTGTGATGAATCCTGACATTGAAATGTGCTTTTATATAGAAAATAAATCCCGAAAGAGCTGTAGCAGACGATGTTGAAAGCAATGCGCGTGCTCCCGAGCAAGGGACGGTGCAAGCTGATTATCGACTAGCTACGAGTAGCCGTGATGGTGAGGCTAAACAAGCCTTCTATCAGATGATGAATGATTGGTTTACCCAATATATTAGAACTAATCTAGTTGTACAACAACCTTCACCCCTAGTTAATCCTCCTCAAACTCATGTTATGCCACCAGTGAATCCGGTTCAGTTAAGTAGACCACCAGTTGATAAGATTAGAAAATATGGGGCTGAAGAGTTCCAAGCTACAACAAGTGATGATGCTGAAAAACCTGAGTTTTGGTTAGAGAACACGATAAGAGTGTTTGACGAATTTTCTTTGAGTCTCGAGGAATGTATAAAATGTGTTGTTTCCCTTTTGAGAGATACGGCGTACCATTGGTGGAAGACTTTGACATCTGTGGTTTCGAGTGAATGGGTTACTTGGGATTTCTTTCAAGCTGAATTCCGGAAGAAATATATCAGTTAGAGATTCATTGATCAGAAAGGCAAAGAGTTTCTCGAGCTTAAACAAGGCCGTATGTCTGTCACAGTGTATGAACGGGAATTTGTAAGGTTGAGTCATTATGCCTGTGAATGTGTATCTTCAGAAGCAATAATGTGCAAAAGATTTGAAGATGGTTTGAACGAGGATATTCGTTTGTTAGTCGAGATTTTGGAAATCAAAGAATTCGTTGCACTAGTGGGATGATCATGTAAAGCTAAAGATCTTCAGAAAGAGAAAACAAAAGTTGATTTTGAAGCTAGAGAGGTACGAAAGAGATCATCTAGAAAATCATTTCAATCTGGATCAAAGAAGTTTAAAGATAATAGCAGTCGTTCAAAGACTAGTGTGGGATATTCGAACAAAGATCGTGTTAGATCGCAATCGAATTTCAAATCTTCAGCTACGTCTGTTGCCAGTGTTGATAATGCAAATAATGAAAAACCTGAGTGTGATCAATGTGGAAGATGACATTTTGGAGAGTGTTGAGGAAAGAGTAATAATCGAGCTTGTTACAATTGTGGTTCACGAAATCATTTTATAAAAGATTGCTCATATTTAGTTGAAAAAGATAATGTTCAGAATATAAAGCAGAGTGGTAAAGCTTCTCATGGTAGACCTCCAAGAAATTCGGGAAACATAAGCGGTAGTCAAAGAGGAACAAAAGACACAACTGTTAGATCTGAGGCTCGTGCACCTGCCAGAGCCTATGCTATCCGAGCTCGCAAGGAAGCTTCATCCCCGGATGTGATTACGAGTACATTTACTCTCTATGATACTTTTGTGATTGCTTTGATAGATCTTAGATCAACACATTCGTATAAATGCATGAACTTAGTGAACAGTAAGACTTTACCTGTAGAGTCTACTGAATTTGTACTTAGAGCTTCGAACCCCCTAGGCAGATGTGTTCTGGTTGATAAAGTATGCAAGAATTGTCCGTTAATGGTTCGAGACACTTGTTTTCCAGCTAATCTGATGTTGTTACCTTTTGATTAGTTTGATATAATTCTAGGTATGGATTGGTTAATTTTGCATGATGCTGTGGTGCACTACAAACGGAAAACTATTGATTTGAGATGTAAGAATGATGAAATAGTCAGAATTGAATCTAGTGATTTGAATGGATTGCCTTTTGTAATATCTTTGATGAAAGCTTTAAGTATTATGAGAAAGAGTTGTGAAGCTTATTTTGCATACGTGATTAATTCGAGAGTGTCAGAACAGAAAGTTGAATCAGTGCCTACTGTATGTGAGTTCCCTGATGTATTTCTTGAAGAACTTCCGAGATTACCTCCGGTTAGAGAGGTAGAATTTGGTATTGAATTGGTACCTAGTACTACTCCGATTTCAATATATCTGTACAAAATGGCTCCGACCCAGTTAAAAGAATTAAAGTCTCAGTTGCAAAAGTTGACTGATAGAGGATTTGCCAGACTGAGTTTCTCACCTTGGGTGCTTCGATTCTATTTGTGAGAAAGAAAAATGGTACGATGAGAATGTGTACCGATTATCGTCAGCTGAATAAAGTAACTATCAAGAATAAATATCCTCTACCTCGAATTGATGATTTGTTTGATCAAGTGAAAGGAGCTGCTGTGTTTTTGAAAATAGATTTGAGATCAGGCTATTATCAGTTGCGAGTGAAAGACTCAGATATTCTGAAAACTGCTTTCAGAACGAGATACGACCACTAAGGCTTAAGATACGAAGAAATTCGATAAAAATTAGTTTTTGAGCCTAGGGGCAAAATGGTCATTTTACCAAGGATGTGAAGTTTTGATTGCCTAATTGTGATTAGTGACTAAATGGGGGCATTTTACTATTATAGATCAAGAGTTGTCAAATCTGAACCATGACCGAGGGAAAGCCAAGCAAATCGACTAGTTGTGTGCATTTTGTAATCCGAGGTAAGTTGTATGTAAATAATACAACTATGTTGTTGATATATGTGTTTGAATTGTCATTGAATCGATATAGCATGAATTGATTGATTATGAAATTTACGAATGTATAATGATAATTGAGATAATAGAATTTCCGTTGGAACCTTAGAAAGTAGACCGGACATTCATGCCGTAATAATTGGGTCACTTGTGTGTGCTAGTGTAAAACATGTTTGGGACATGCATCGGCCAAATTATGGAAGCTAGTGTAAGACCATGTCTGGGACAAGGCATCGACACTGAGACGAGTGCTAGTGTAAGACATGTCTGGGACATGTATCGGCCTCGAGATGTAAGCTAGTGTAAAACATGTCTGGGACATGCATCGGCTACGAGATGATAGTCAGTGTAAGACCATGTCTGGGACATGGCATCAACTTGAGATATTAGCTAGTGTAAGATCATGTCTGGGACATGGCATCGGCACCTTACCCATATTCTAGGTTTAATAAATATCCGGTGATACTTCGAATGGTTTGACGGTGGATGTTATGTTTTGAGTTAATGAGGAAAGTATAACCGTGTTGTGAATGGTACAAGTGCCTAATTGGTACATATGAGGTATGAGCTCAATATACATATTATATTATGTGACTGTATTGTTGGTAATGAGTAAGTTACATCTTTGCCTACATTTGGGTCATGAATATGTTGATCATTGATGAAATTGTTGTTGTATATTCATTTATATGCAACTTACTAAGCTTTTATGCTTACTCCCTCTTTCTTTCCATTTTTCTTACAGTGCTGCCTATTTAGCCTAAAGTTCATCGGATGTCAGAGATATCGATACACTATCATCTGAAACACTCAATATAATTGGATTTATATTTTTGAATTATGGCATGTGTAGGGTCTAGGCTTTATCATTTTGTGTCTTGAGCATTTACCAAATGAATTGGCTTGGGGTAAATCTCACACTTTGTATTAAGCCTTGAATGATGGCTAACATTCCTTTTTGAGTTTATAAAAGATGCACCATCATGGTTGCATAAATGTCTTTTGTGGCTGAATTGATTATGGAAATTTTGCTTGTTTTGGTATTGGTTGGTTATAGCATGAAGATAGGTGAACAAGGGTGGCAATGAGGTTTAGAAAATAGTCTTATATTGTCCATACAGGTAGACACGCGGCTAACCCCAAGGGCGTGTGGTCCAGCCATGTGTCCCCTACATGTAAAAATCTCAAGTCAAAATGCATGGTAATAATCACACGGGCAGAGACACAGCCATGTGTCTCAGCCGTGTGGAGGACACAGCCTGGCACACAAGCGTGTGCTTCGGCCGTGTGACTTTTTGGTTATGATGGCATTAGAAATAGAATGCCTCAGTTTTTGGACATGGGCCAAGACACGGGCATGTCGAGGCCGTGTAGAAAGACACGGGCTAGGCACACGGGCGTGTGCCAACCCGTATGAAAACCACTGCACCTTGAACTAAAAATTAAATTCTGCATGGGCTAGGGACACGGGCATGTCCCGATAGAAACCAGGTCGTGTGAGCCACACGGGTCACCAACACGGCCATGTCAAGCCGATCACACAGGTGTGTCACCTTCCAATGGGCGTGTGCCCCTGTCTTTACTGAAAATTTCCAAAGCTCTTTAAGAGATCCAGATTGATCCCGAATTGGTTTCTAAGTATAGTTTGGGCCTTGTAGACCCACATTAGAGTTTTAAAGGTGAAAATTTGAAAGGTTTTTAATTTGTTCGCATTTTTTACGACTCGAGAAAGTTTGTACGCTTATGAATAAGTTAGTAATGCCTCGTATCCTGTCCCAGTGTCAGACACGGGTAAGGGGTGTTACATGTGGTGTGGATGTGTAATCTAGCTTAAATGAATCTCGTTGAGGTGAGTTCTTTTTGTTAGAATTAGGTCTCTCTAGTTCTTAGTGCTGCTGATAAGTTAAATCTTGGGTGTTGATTTTCAATCTTATTTATTGGTTAGGGAAGTAATTTCAAATGAGTTGCCTCTTAGTTACCAAATAAATAAGGAGAGATTGGTTGCCTGATATTGAGCCAACAAATAGAACTAATTTATTAAAAGCATTAAAGTTATCATTTCATCGATGATTGAACTACGAATCAAATAGAGATTTCACCTTTGATTAGAGCTTTTCCTTATTGATTTTCTTTTATATAATTCTATGATATGATTTTACTTTTTTTTCTTTAATTTAAAATTTAAACCCTCTTTTATTTATTTTACTTATTTATTAAAAAAATAGAATTACCATTGGTCTCTTTGGTTAAGACCTTACTGACTGCCAATAAATTTGCAAACGTTTGACTAGAAAATACCACACCAAAATATATAAAATTAAATAAATGGTGTCCACAAGTATACGAGTCAAATTGTAATGTAGTAAAGTGTTACAACAGAACACAGTGAGATATTTTGAGGATCGTACCTAAGGTATGAACCTATAATGCAGTTAGAAATGTATAAGATGTAAATTTAACATGTTGAGTAATATGAATTGTAACTTAGCTTTAGATGCTAGTATAGCTAACTGATTAGAGTGTTAAAGTATGTTAAAGTATGTTTTAGTGTAACTGAGCATGATTTGTATAATCTATGTATGTTATACGATATGTCATAATAGGAGAATTGGCATGAAAACATAAAATAATATGTATGGATAGGTGTCAATGTGTCATATGTAAGTTTTGGACATGTTTTGTTATCTTTCCAATTGAGTCATGATTTCTATGCTATGCAATTAGAGTCTTTAAATGCTATGAAATGACTTGAAAGTTTGCATGATTAAGTCTTATATGGATAGTTTCAATTTTACTCTCAATTTTACAAAAAAAGGGTTTTTACTAAAATTTTACTAAATTTACGATTTAGTCCTTAACTTTGCGTTCAAAAAATTAAATGATTTTTATTATCAATTATGGTATTTTCTTTCAATTATTAAATTGTTTTATACTATACATATGATTTAAGTATTGAATTACTAATGTTACTTATGTTGTGTGCTAAATGACGATTTCACCCATGATGTTGGTCTGATCAAGAGTAGCGCTGCAGAAGCATTTTTTTTAGAGTTGTATGTTTACCTTAAACTATATGATTAATGAACATGCATGTATATAAATTTGTGTGATGTGATTGGTGGTTGTACGAAGGTCACATAAGTGATTAATGTAACGTTCTAGATTTAGGTCGATTTATCCCGTGTGGATTTGGGGTGCACATTTGGTCAAATTTGTGAAACTGAGAGTGGTCACGCCCTGATATATAAAGTTATCATTGTACATTGGTTAAAAAAGAAAGTTACTGGCCTAATGGTTAAGTGTTAGTGAATTTGTCCTTGAAACCTAGGTTTGAATCCCTTCCATTGCTTTAGTTTTATTTTGTGCAATTTTGCTTCAAGCCCTAGTAAGCGTCACACCTTGTTTTAAGAATAAATGTTGTAAGAGTTTAAACAAATTTATGTATTTGGCCCAGTGGTTAAGTAATGTAGCTATCCTTAGAGATCCAAGGTTTCAGCTCCCTTCCTCCCATTTTATTATTTTTGACAAACTAGGGTAAAGTTACACCCCAAAATAAATATATATGGTTAAGAAATAAGATTAAGTAAGAAATAAGCTATAGGCTTAACAAAGTTAGCATGGTATTTAATGGCAAGAAATTGTGGCATCCCTATTTTATTCCTCCTTGCATGATCTTCGTAATAGGTCCTGCTTCTTGCATCCAACAAATTATCCACTCTGAATAAGGTATGTCACTTACACCTTGATTTGGTCTGGCGTGTTTGTCTCGTTTGCACTTTCAGTCTTCCACAGGGTGCATCAAGACGAGTTCTTTTATCGAATTCTTTATGGGTTGCAAAACACATCTTGAATGTCCTATCGGTACCTTCGCTCATTTGCATAATACTGTCACTAAATGAGGGAAAAGTAGTTCTACCTTTGCTTTTCGGACACAACAAATCATACTCCGGTAAATCCATCTCAACACATAGATTCTTCCTGTCTGTAAAATTGCATATAATAAAGTAGCTTGAAAAGTATTAATGTTAGACATATCTACTACAGGGAAAATTCGACTACTGATACATTGTAACTTCAAACTTACTTTTGGAGATGGTTCCATTTTCAGGAATGATGCCCGATAATCTGTCCTTAGATGGTGTTTCCATCCACTGATTCCGTTGGTTAAAACTTCGACAATCTTGTATGTGTCAATATTCTGGAAAAATGTCAAGTAAGTTCATTGCACAAAATTTTACAAAAACAAAGGAACATTATAATATTTAGAAATCTCTGGCGAGGAAACAAAAATTATGAGTCCCTGAACTATTATCCACGACCATAACGCATCTCTCGATTGCTTTAAATCAACTTCTTTTACTGTAGCGTAGAACTCTTGAACAACCAAGATGCTTGCAGATTCGATTGGGAGTTTACATAAATTTTCCCATTTGTGGTAATGAACTATTTCTTGAGTATCATCGTTTAGTGCGAGTAAGGATTCGAAACCTCTTTCTTGAAGAGGTGTTTTTCTAATGATTTCCCAGAGATAACTTTTGAACTCCTTTTTTTTTCTTTAATTTGAATGAAGTTGTCATAATGGGATTCATTGTTGGGAATATGGTTGTGCATGTTTTTGAGGATGAAAAGCACAAACAATTGTACGGAAAAATTAGCTAAGGAGTTTTTTTGGTGTTTCAGGGTGGCTTGCGACTTTGGCTGCTGATCAAGTGGAATTTATAAAGGTTTTTAAGGCAACTTTGGCATGTAGTCTTCATGAAATCTTGAAAGATTTTTTTCAGGCCGAAAAAAAAAGGAAAGTTTTTGAATTTAATTGATGTGTCATAACACATGCTGAATTTCCCCAATCTAGTTGGTTCAAAATTTCCATGTCACAATCTATTCATTGAGGAATTGTTTTGAAAGTAAGTGCAATTTGACTTGTAATCACTGAGTGTTTATTGCCTAAGATCTCAAGGGGAGAATTTGGAGGTCAGTGTTCTAGGCTTTAGGTACAAAGGTGAGATCTCCATACTTAGAGAGTGATAGAGTGTGACTCACTCATTATATTATGGATTAAAGATAGTGGAATTACTCATTAAGCTAAGCTTCACAGATATAGAGAAATTGAACTGCATAAAATAACCTTGGTGTTATTTATGTTTTCATTTGCACGGTTTCTGTAATGGTAATCCATAGTGGCCATTACAGTCAAGCACTTCTATGAACTATTTTAATATCCAGTGAACAACAACTATAGGCTACAGCAATTTGTATTAAAGTAGAAAATTAATGTATCTAGTGGTGAATCCTGGTGTTATTGTTTACTGGCAATAGAAGGTTCTTTAATTACTTGCCCCCTATGTTAGAGAATGGTAACTATCCTTACTAGAAGGCAAAGATGAAAACCTACATTTAGTCTACTAAGAAGAAGGCATGACAATTTATACTCATTGATTGACAAGCTCCTACTGTTGATTCTAATGTTAGAAGGTTCCTAGACCTAAAATTTAATGGACAATTAAAGAAGAGAGAGTTGCCAATACAAACTTTAAAGCTCTATATGCCATATTCTATGATATTGATAAGTAAGAGTTCAAAATTATTTCCAAGTGCACTATTTCAAAATTATTTCCAAATGCATTATTAAAAAAGAAGCTTGGAAGATTCTCCAAACTATTCACAAGGGAACTAATATTATCAAGAAATCTAAGATACAAATGTTGACCACCAAGTTTGAGACTTTAAGAATGTAAGATTCTGAGACAATAGGAGAACTTGATGCTAAATTGTGTAACCTATCTAATAAGGTATTCACACTTGTTAAAGAGTACATCAACTTTAAACTTCTGAGAAAGGTCTTGAGGTCACTGTCTTAAGATTCTCAATTGAGGTGACTACAATTAAAGAGGCAAAAGACCTGGAGAGTTTAAAGATTGATGAGTTGATATGGTATTTACAAAATTTTGAGTTGAACTTGGATGAATCCAAAAAGGTTAAGTTTATAACAGTCCAGTTTAGACCCTAGTCGAAATAGTGGTTTTGGGACCACAAATTCGCGTCAGAGAAATGTTTAAATATTATTTCCTACGTTTATGATGTGTGAATTAGCATGTGTGAAAGTATCGTATGAAAATTTGAATGTTTGTGTGCTTAATTTAATAAAAAGGACCTAATCGTGTAAAATGTAAAAGCGGTGTGCTAGATGTTAAAAGTGCCTATTTGACTTGGCTTTATAATTGAAAGGTCCTTATGTGGTTATTATGTCATTTACATGTATAATGGACATTAATAGCCTTAATATATGTGAATTTATAATGGTTTAATAAAAGGGTAAAATTGTCATTTAGATTATATGTCAATTAAAATAAAACAAAAGCTTAAAATAAGCTCATTTCATGCTTATGTTGTCGAAATCATCAAAAGAAAAAGAACATAAATACAACCTAGGGTTCGGCCCTGATTTTCATTGATTAAGGTCTGTGTTTTGATTGGTTTTTGATAATTTTTATGTTTTTGTAATCGTTGCTTCGTATACTATCAAACCCATGTCTAAATTTATAATTTTGATGATAATTTTTGAAATGTTCTAAATCAGAGGTCAAGTGGCAAGGTTTCTCATGGTAGACCTCCTAGAAATGTTGGAAATGTAAGTAGCAGTCAGAGAGGGACAAAAGATACAACTCTTAGATCAAAAGCTCGTATACCTGCCAGACCCTATGCTATCTGAGCTTGCAAAGAAGCTTCGTTGCCAGATGTGATTGCTTTGATAGATCCTGGATCAACACATTCGTATATATGCATGAACTTAGTGAACAGTAAGACTTTACTTGTAGAGTCTACTGAATTTGTAATTAGAGTTTCAAACCCCTAAGGTAGATGTGTTTTGGTTGATAAAGTCTACAAGAATTGATCATTAATGTTTCGAGACACTTATTTTCTGGCTGATCTTATGTTGTTACCTTTTGATTAGTTTGATATAATTCTGGGTATGGATTGGTTAATTTTGCATGATGCTGTGGTGCACTACAAACGAAAAACTATTGATTTGAGATGTAAGAATGATGAAATAGTCAGAATTGGATCTAGTGATTTGAATGGATTGCCTTTTGTAATATCTTTGATGAAAGCTTTAAGTATTATGAGAAAGGGTTGTGAAGCTTATTTTGCGTACGTGATTAATTCGAGAGTGTCAAAACAGAAAGTTGAATCAGTGCCTACTGTATGTGAGTTCACTGATGTATTTCCTAAAAAGCTTCTGGGATTACCTCTGGTTAGAGAGGTAGAATTTGGTATTGAATTGGTACCTGGTACTACTCTGATTTCAATATATTCGTACAAAATGGCTCCGACCCAATTCAAAGACTTAAAGTCTCAGTTGCAAGAGTTGACTGATAGAGGATTTGCCAGACCGAGTTTCTCACCTTGGGGTGCTTCGGTACTATTTGTGAGAAAGAAAGATGGTACGATGAGAATGCGTATCATTTATTGTCATTTGAATAGAGTAACTATCAAGAATAAATATCTTCTACCTCGAATTGATGATTTGTTTGATAAGTTTAAAGGAGCTGCTGTGTTTTCGAAAAAATATTTGAGATCAAGCTATTATCAGTTACGAGTGAAAGACTCAGATATTCTGAAAACTGTTTTTAGAACGAGGTACGACAACTATGAATTCTTAGTTATGCCTTTCGGATTGACTAACGCACCTACTTTTTTTTAGATTTGATGAATAGAATTTTCAGATCGTACCTAGATAAGTTTGTTGTTGTATTCATAGATGACATATTGATTTATTCACATGATGAATTCGAACATGTCGAGCATTTGAGATTAGTGCTACAGATTCTGCAAGATAAATAGTTGCATGCGAAGTTTAGTAAATGTGAATTCTGGTTGCGAGAAGTTGGTTTTCTGGGTCATATTGTATCAGCCTCTGGAATTCGAGTTGATCCGAGCAAGATTTTGGCTATTCTGGATTGGAAATGTGACAGCTCTAATTTGACGCTAGTCGAAAAGTGGTTTCGGGACCACAAAACCGAGTCATAAAAATAATTAACTGTTAAATTCTGTGTTTATTATATGTGTAAATGCATGTGTGAAAGTTTCATGCTTTAATCTGGTCATTTGTATGTGAAATTTATAAGATAGGACTCATGTGATAAAACTTGAAAGTGTGATAGGTAAATTTTAAAGTACCAAATAATGCATGAAATGATGACATGAGGGATTTGCATGTCAAATGGACCAATTTTGTTTAGTGGCCTGCCATAAATGATGGTTGATGTATAATATATGTTTTATTTTAGTAATATAATAAGTGATGGCTTTATTTTTGAAATAAATTAATTAGTAAAACAATAAACGATGACAAAAAAATGGATGTTTATCTTTTATCTTGATTGCCGAAATTGGGGAAAGAAAATATTGTAGAAAGAAAAGGGGGAAGACTTTCGGTCATTTGAAGGCTTTAGAAGGTTAGTATATTGTGTTAAAGTTGTAAAATTTTAGCTTGTTTTAGGTTAATCATCATGGTTCTTACTTAGCCCATGCTAAATTTTAAATTTTGATGGATGGATGAGCATTCGGCTATAGTTATCAAAGAAGGAATTTGATTATTTCCTTTAAGTTTTGATGAAGAATGTGTTGAGGAAAGAAATTGATCTTGCTAAAAATATGAATTTTATTGCTCATATATGTAATAGCTGAAAATAAAAAAAATGCTTGATATCTTGAACAAATGTTGTTTCGATGTGTTGAATTGAGTAAATTAGATGATTGAACACCTAAGGATTCGGCATTCTTCATGATTCTTTTATTTAGAATGTGATTTTGAATGTTATGAGTATTCGAATGTAAGTATATGTGACAACCCTATTTTGACCCTAGTCGGGAAGTGGTTTCGGGACCACAAAACCGAGACACAGAAAAATAATTAAATGTCATATTCCATGTTTATTGTGTGTGCACATGCATATATGAAGGTTTTATGCTTTAATTTTGACAATTGAATATGAAATTGTAAATAGGACTTATGTGTGAAAAATGTGAAAGATGATGGGTAATTTTTAAAAGTGGTTTATAATAAAGGTACTAAAAGGAATGGTTTTGCATGTCAAATTGCCCATTTAATTGTTGGTGGCCGGCCATGTTGCTAGTTAATAAATAATATATATATTTTCTATTATCAATATGTTAATTAAATGGCTTTTATTTATTGAATAATAATAAAAGAATAAAGAGAACATGGGTGATAAAAACAAAGTGTTCATCTTTGTTTCTTGAAGAACCGAATGTGAAAGAAGTTTAGGGGAGGAACATCATTCGGTCATCCTAGTCTTAATTAAGGTAAGAAGTTTTGGTTAATTCTTGAAATTTTAGTTAAATTCTAGTAAATTACTAAGTTCCTTATTAGACCCATGTTAAATTTTTGATATTTGGTGAATGAATATGGTTTTCGGTCATGGTAAATAATAAAGAATGTCGTTGTTGTTCTTGTTAACTTGGATGAATTTTGGTGGATAGGTGTTTGAATCAAACAAATGATCATGTGTGTACACTAGATGCTAAGTGAGAAGAATTGGTCATTATATTAGAGGCCATTGCCGAATATGAACTTAGTTATTGTGAGTGATGAGTGTGTTTTGAGTTGATGAAAAAAAATGTTTAAAAATGTGTTATAAGCAAATTATATGCTAAGCTAAGGTTGTTAAATTATCAATTTTTCTTCCTTGCCGAATATGTGTTTATAAAGATGAGTGGTGTTGAACGTTTTAAATAATTTAGATGATTATTAATCTAGGTATAAGCTAGGTAATATTAATTGATTGTGACTTAATTGTTTTATAGCAAGTGCCGATTATGGAAATTTCAAAATTCGGTCTTAGATCTTAATGTATATTTTTTTATTCCATTAAGTTGAATTGGAAAGTTGTTACATGCAAAGAAGATGATTAGGACTTATATAGACAATCGGCATTAGCTAAGGAGTGAGAATGTTGATTGGTAATGTATATGTAAATGAGTAGTGTTATACACATATGATCTATTTGGTAATAATCGCATTGGCTACACTAGTGTATAAGAAAACGAAGTAAACTATGTGAGTTTTGCTTATGTATGCGAAACTAGTATAAGATGAATGATCGGTTACTAGGGTTATAAAATAATTTTGAGTTGAGTTATAAGTGACTATCGTGGCTTGATGAGTTCTTACCATTTTCAGTTACAAATAAGTATGAAGTTTGAACCATGGCATAATTATAAATATTAATACATATTGAAATTGTTATGTGATTGCCGAATGTGAATTATGAGTAAACAATATGGGTTAAGATATTAAACAAATCTATTTGTATTTATTAAGCTAAAGAGCAAGGAGGATCGAAGTCGGATAGGGGAAAAGAGAAGGCAATAGAGTAGCCAATCTACTACCGTTTCAATATACCGAGGTAAGTTTGTAAGTAGGCTCTTCTAGTATACATAATTAAAGATGCCTATAATAATATGGTAAATGAATCGAAATTTTTGGTTGGCACTTGAATAAAATTGTTCATTAATTAATGTAGGTATGCGATTCATAGTGAGGATCATTAGGAGTTAAGCTGTAATGGTGTTATGAACATGTGAATTTGAGTATTACTTTGGAGTTGAAATGTGAATGATGATATGTATATTGATAGAATTTATCCGGACTAAAGGTCCGCAGGCTATGAGCTGGAAAAAAATATAACCGGGTTAAGTCCCGAAGGCATTCGTGCGGGTTATTATAACAGGGTTAAGTCCCGAAGGCATTCGTGCGGGTTATTATAACCGGGGTAAGTCCCGAAGGCATTCGTGCGGGTTATTATAACCGGGTTAAGTCCCGAAGGTATTTGTGCTGGTTGTTACATCCGAGCCAAATTCCGAAGGTATTTATGTTTGGAAAGGTGCGACTCTGTCATAATAATTCCGATTAATGTGGTCATAATCCCTAATATGACCATGTATGGATCGTATATACATTGGAAAAAAAATTTGGTGCAGTGTCAGTTGTGATTACGAAATCGAATAATGCTCTTCTGGCCATTTCTTAGGATTATATGAAGTCTATAGCTCACTCGAGCTAGATGAAATTGAATCAAATGAAATTTAGTTAAGTTTGACTTTGATTGTATAAACCTATTGATAAAAGTGTAAATTAAAACGAATACGTGATCTTGTGCATAGGCATTTATTTATCCTTATGAATGCTATTTCTTTTGTGTTTTTGTTTCAAATGAGTTCCTTACTTATAAACTTACTGAGCATCGAAACGCTTACTTTGTTGCTTAAATTCTTTGTATTATAGATTTTGTTCGTCAGCTATCGGACTCGGAGGTGTAAAAGTCGAAGTCATCCACACTATCTAAGCCAATTTTTTGTACTCTTCAGTTGAACTTGATAATGGCATGTATAGGGCTGACCCTTGTTGTTAATTAAGTATCCTTTGGTAATGTATATTCGTATAGACATGCGAAAATGGCTTGTATATTTTGAGTATAACATTATGATCATTTTGTATATATGGTCTTATGATATGGTTATTAAGTGGTGTGGAAATGCTTGGTAATGATTAGCCATTGGAATGGCCAATCATGGTCCTATTGGTGCTACGTATGTCATGGCTAATCGTGATTATACTTGGAAATAATGTATGTCAAATTACTAGTTGATTCATGGAAAACTATGAAATAGGCAAAATTTACCTTAAAATAGATGCTGACAGCAGCAGTGATGTGAATTTGAAAAATCACTAAAAATAGTAGAAATGGAATTAAATAGTGAATAAATTATGCAATCGAATCTTGATGAGTCTATTTTCATATGCAAGAAACGAAATGACCATATGAGCCATATTTTCTGAGATGTTTAAGTTTTCGTGAAAAAGGACCAGAGCGATTTATGGATCCCCTATTCTGACTTTGAAAATTCACCATAAATTAACCAGAGATAATTAGAAGTCATGCTTTATATGTACAGATTCATTTTTGAGTCTAGTTTCATTAAAAACAAACGGAATAAGTATTGAAGCCCTGTACAGGGAGATATCTAAGTCGTAATGCATGAAGGTCAGAGTAGTCCAACCCTGAAATAGGGGAGACTTTAACTAATAAACTATACTAATTGACCCGACCAAAAATTCTAGAAAAAAAATTAGTAAATATATGTATGAGTCTAATTTTAGGAAAAATTTACGGAATTGGATTTCGAGTTTTGGAACTCGAGATATGATTTTTAGAGTGACTATGATGCAGTTAGCCAGCTCGTCTGGAAATTTTAAAAATGAATTGTATGAGCTGTTTAAGTAAGGAGTTAAGTCCGTTAGCACCTCGTGTTTGACTCCGGCAACGGTCTCAGGTACGAGGTGTTACATTTAATTGGTATTAGAGCTACGGTTTAGTCGATTCTAGGACTACCGTAATACGTAAGGGAATAGCTATACATGCCATTATGTGTTTATCTGATAGTGTGGTGATTTCTGACAGTTAAAAATGTGTTTATTTATAGTAATGGATCCTGATCCCAACCGAGTGGTAGCTGATGATGTTGAAAGTGTAGCGCCTGCTCTCGCACCTGGGACGGCGCCGGTGGACTCTCAACCTATTGCTAGTATTCAGAATGATGAAGCTAGGTAGGCTTTTTATAGCGTGATGAATGATTGGTTCAATCAGTATATTCGAACTAATACGGCTGTCCCACAACCCCCACCCCCGACTAATACAAACCCTGAACCTGTAATATCTCCTAGAGTTGACCCATCGAGGTTGAACAAGCCCCCGATTGATAGGATTCGGAAGCATGGGGCTACTGAGTTCAAGGCTACTGACAGTGATGATGCTGAGCAGGCTGAGTTTTGGCTTGATAATACCGTTCGTGTGTTCGATGAATTATCGTGCACACCTGATGAATGTTTAAAATGTGCTATATCTCTGTTACGTGATTCTACCTACTATTGGTGGAATACTTTGGTTTCCGTCGTGCCGAGAGAACTGGTTCCTTGGGAATTCTTTCAAACCGAGTTCCGCAAGAAATATATCAGTCAAAGATTCATTGATCAGAAACGGAAAGAATTTCTTGAGCTTAAGCAGGGTTCTATGTCAGTTACTGATTATGAGCGAAAGTTTGTCAAACTTAGTAGATACGCTCGGGAATGTGTTTCGTCCGAGGCTATCATGTGTAAACGCTTCGAGGACGGGTTGAACGAAGATATAAAATTGTATGTTGGCATTCTTGAAATTAGAGAATTTGTAGTACTTGTCGAACGAGCTTGCAAAGCCGAAGAGCTCAATAAGGAGAAAAGAAAAGCTGAAGTGGAAGCAAGAGAATTTCGTAAGAGGTCTTCGGGAAAGCCCTTTCAACAATCATCGAAGAAATTTAAAAGTGATCCAGGCCGATCTAAAGACACTTTGGGCTTTTCCAGACGAGATCGTGATCGACCCCCTGTGAGTACGCGAGTCACTTCAGTTGCCAGTGTTGGAAATGATTGTCGGGACAGGACGGAGTGCCAGTATTGTGGTAAATGGCATTCGGGGAGTTGTAGATTCCATGACCGCTCCTGTTATAAGTGCGGATTAGCTGACCACTTTATCAAGGATTGCCCAAGACCGTCTGAACAGAATGTAAATCAGAGTGGGAAACCGGGTGCTACTACTGCTCGAGGTAGACCATCTAAAAATGCGGGGAATACTAGTGGCGGTCAGAGAGGATCTAGAGATGTTACCACCAGATCTGAGGCTCGTGCTCCTGCTAGAGCTTATGCTATACATGCACGTGAGGATGCTTCTTCGCCTGATGTTATTACCGGTACTTTCACTCTCTTTGATACTAATGTGATTGCATTGATTGACCTTGGTTCTACTCATTCATATGTATGTGAGACTTTAGCATCTAGTAAGACTTTACCTGTTGAGTCTACTGAGTTCGTAGTTCGGGTGTCAAATCCCTTGGGTCGTTATGTACTGGTTGACAAGGTGTGTAAGAAATGTCACCTAGTAATCAGAGGTTCCTGCTTTCTGGCTGATTTGATGCTTTTACCGTTTGATGAATTTGATGTTATCCTTGGTATGGATTGGTTAACCGTTCACGATACAGTTGTGAATTGCAAAAGAAAAACTATCGATTTGAGGTGTGCAAATAATGAGATAATTCGAGTTGAGTCTACTGACTTGAACGGATTGCCAGCAATAATATCCTCGATGTTGGCTCAGAAACATGTAAGAAAGGGGTGTGAAGCATATCTTGCGTACGTACTTGATAGCAAAGAGTCAGAAAAGAGACTTGAATCAGTACCAATGGTTTGTGAGTATTCAGATGTTTTTCCTGAGGAGTTACCAGGATTACCACCCGTTCGAGAGGTTGAATTTGGCATCGAACTAGTACCTGGTGCCACTCCAATTTCGATAGCTCCGTATCGTATGGCACCAACGGAATTGAATGAATTGAAAGCACAGTTGCAAGAGTTGACGGCTAGAGGTTTTGCTCGACCGAGTTTTTCACCTTGGGGTGCACCAGTATTGTTTGTGAAAAAGAAGGACGGAACCATGAGACTGTGCATCGACTATCGTCAGTTGAATAAAGTGACGATAAAGAATAAATATCCGCTACCGCGTATTGATGATTTGTTCGATCAACTGAAGGGAGCCTCTGTATTTTCGAAGATAGATTTGAGATCGGGTTATTATCAGTTGCGAGTTCGAGATTCAGATATACCCAAAACTGCTTTCAGAACGAGATACGGTCATTACAAGTTCTTAGTAATGCCGTTTGGGCTCACTAATGCCCCTGTGGTATTTATGGATTTGATGAATCGGATCTTCAGACCGTATTCGGATCGGTTTGTAGTTGTGTTTATTGATGATATCTTGGTCTATTCAAGAAATGAAACCGATCATGTTGAGCACCTGAGATTGGTGTTGCAGATTTTGCGGGATAAGCGGTTATATGCTAAGTTCAGTAAATGTGAGTTCTGGTTGAGAGAAGTTAGCTTTTTGGGTCATGTGGTATCTGCATCGGGTATTAGAGTTGATTCGGGTAAAATATCAGCCATACTTGATTGGAAGCCCCCAAGGAATATTTCGGAAGTTCGGAGCTTTTTGGGACTTGCTGGTTACTATAGATGATTTGTAAAGGGTTTCTCGATGATAGCCACTCCAATGACGAAACTACTTCAGAAAGATGTAAAGTTTGAATGGTCAGAAGAATGTCAGAAAAGTTTTGATCAATTGAAAACTTATTTGACTGAAGCTCCGGTGCTGGTACAGCCCGAATCCGGTAAAGAGTTTGTCATTTACAGTGATGCATCCTTACTTGGGTTGGGTTGTGTGTTGATGCAAGAAGGTCGAGTTGTAGCCTACGCGTCGAGGCAATTGAAGCCACATGAGAAAAACTATCCGACCCATGATCTCGAATTAGCTGCCATTGTATTCGCTTTGAAAATATGGCGACATTATTTGTTTGGTGAGAGGTGCCATGTATTTTTGGATCACCAAAGTCTCAAATATTTAATGACTCAAAGAGATTTGAATCTGCGACAGAGACGTTGGCTTGAGTGGTTAAAAGATTATGAGCTTGTCATTGATTATCACCCGGGAAAGGCTAATGTGGTTGCGGATGCTTTAAGTCGTAAATCACTGTTTGCTTTACAAATGATGAATGTATACCTGTCTGTTTTATCTGATAATATGTTAGTAGCAGAATTGAAGGCTAAAGCCTTGTTGATTCCTCAAATACGTGAGTCCCAGAAAGTCGACGATGAATTGATTGCTAAACGAACTGAATGTGCTTCTAATATGGAATTGGAGTTTCAAATAGACGATAATGATTGTTTAAGGTTCAGAAGTCGATTGTGTGTTCCAAGAAATTCAGAACTTATTTCGATGATCTTGAGTGAGGCTCATAGTAGCCGAATGTCTATCCACCCGGGTAGTAAAAAAATGTACAATGATTTGAAACGTCAGTTTTGGTGGCTTGGTATGAAACGAGACATTTTTGACTTTGTTTCGAAGTGTTTGATATGTCAACAAGTGAAAGTGGAACACCAAGTGCCTTCAGGATTACTTCAGCCGATCATGATACCCGAATGGAAGTGGGATCGAGTCACGATGGATTTTGTATCTGGATTGCCATTGTCATCAAGCAAGAAAGATGCGATCTGGGTTGTTGTTGATAGACTGACAAAGTCGGCTCATTTTATCCCTGTACGTACGGATTATTCTCTTGACAAGCTAGCTGAAATGTATATATCCCAGATTGTAAGGTTACATGGAGTACCCATTTCTATTGTGTCAGACAGAGATCCGAGATTCACATTGCGATTTTGGAAGAAATTTCAAGAAGCTTTGGCTACCAAGTTACATTTTAGCACCGCTTTTCATCCCCAGACTGATGGTCAATCCGGACGAATAATTCAGATACTCGAGGATATGTTGAGATGCTACATCCTTGAGTTTAGTGGTTCGTGGGAACAGTATTTACCTTTGATTGAATTCGCTTACAACAATAGTTTTCAATCAAGTATTAAGATGGCACCTTACGAGGCTTTGTACGGTCGTAAATGCCGTACACCATTATTTTGGACCGAGCTCAGTGAAAGTAGAATTTTTGGAGTTGATTTGATTAAAGATGCTGAGCAGAAAGTAAAAATAATTCGTGAAAGTCTAAAGGCAGCATCAGATCGTCAGAAGTCGTACGCGGATTTAAAACGAAGAGATATTGAGTATCAGGTGGGAGACAAAGTGTTTCTTAAAGTTTCACCTTGGAAAAAGATACTCAGATTTGGCCGTAAGGGCAAATTGAATCCGAGGTTCATAGGACCGTATGAAATATCCGAACGAGTTGGTCCAGTGGCATATAGATTGATTTTACCCCCTGATCTCGAAAAGATTCACAACGTTTTTCATGTTTCGATGCTTCGACGTTACAGATATGATCCTTCGCACATAATTAATCCCTCAGAGGTTGAAATTCAATCCGACATCAGTTATGAAGAAGAACCAATTCGCATCCTAGCTCGTGAGGTGAAAGAGTTACGAAACAAAAAAGTTCCTTTAGTAAAAGTGTTACGGCTCAAGCACGGGATGGAAAAAGCTACTTGGGAACCCGAGAACTCTATGATAGAACGATATCCTAACTTGTTCACTGGTAAGATTTTCGGGGACGAAAATTTCTTATGTGGGGTAGAGTTGTGACAGCCCTATTTTGACCCTAGTCGGGAAGTGGTTTCGGGACCACAAAACCGAGACACAGAAAAATAATTAAATGTCATATTCCATGTTTATTGTGTGTGCACATACATATATGAAGGTTTTATGCTTTAATTTTGACAATTGAATATGAAATTGTAAATAGGACTTATGTGTGAAAAATGTGAAATATGATGGGTAATTTTTAAAAGTGGTTTATAATAAAGGTACTAAAAGGAATGGTTTTGCATGTCAAATTGCCCATTTTATTGTTGGTGGCCGACCATGTTGCTAGTTAATAAGTAATATATATATTTTCTATTATCAATATGTTAATTAAATGGCTTTTATTTATTGAATAATAATAAAAAAATAAAGAGAACATGGGTGATAAAAACAAAGTGTTCATCTTTGTTTCTTGAAGAACCGAATGTGAAAGAAGTTTAGGGGAGGAACATCATTCGGTCATCCTAGTCTTAATTAAGGTAAGAAGTTTTGGTTAATTCTTGAAATTTTAGTTAAATTCTAGTAAATTACTAAGTTCCTTATTAGACCCATGTTAAATTTTTGATATTTGGTGAATGAATATGGTTTTCGGTCATGGTAAATAATAAAAAATGTGGTTGTTGTTCTTGTTAACTTGGATGAATTTTGGTGGATAGGTGTTTGAATCAAACAAATGATCATGTGTGTACACTAGATGCTAAGTGAGAAGAATCGGTCATTATATTAGAGGCCATTGCCGAATATGAACTTAGTTATTGTGAGTGATGAGTGTGTTTTGAGTTGATGAAAAAAATGCTTAAAAATGTGTTATAAGCAAATTATATGCTAAGCTAAGGTTGTTAAATTATCAATTTTTCTTCCTTGCTGAATATGTGTTTATAAAGATGAGTGGTGTTGAACGTTTTAAATAATTTAGATGATTATTAATCTAGGTATAAGCTAGGTAATATTAATTGATTGTGACTTAATTGTTTTATAGCAAGTGCCGATTATGGAAATTTCAAAATTCAGTCTTAGATCTTAATGTATATTTTTTTTATTCCATTAAGTTGAATTGGAAAGTTGTTACATGCAAAGAAGATGATTAGGACTTATATAGACAATCGGCATTAGCTAAGGAGTGAGAATGTTGATTGGGAACGTATATGTAAATGAGTAGTGTTATACACATATGATCTATTTGGTAATAATCGCATTGACTACACTAGTGTATAAGAAAACGAAGTAAACTATGTGAGTTTTGCTTATATATGCGAAACTAGTATAAGACGAATGATCGGTTACTAGGGTTATAAAATCATTTTGAGTTGAGTTATAAGTGACTATCGTGGCTTGATGAGTTCTTACCATTTTCAGTTACAAATAAGTATGAAGTTTGAACCATGGCATAATTATAAATATTAATACATATTGAAATTGTTATGTGATTGCCGAATGTGAATTATGAGTAAACAATATGGGTTAAGATATTAAACAAATCTATTTGTATTTATTAAGCTAAAGAGCAAGGAGGATCGAAGTCGGATAGGGGAAAAGAGAAGGCAATAGTGTAGCCAATCTACTACTGTTTCAATATACCGAGGTAAGTTTTTAAGTAGGCTCTTCTAGTATACATAATTAAAGATGCCTATAAGAATATGGTAAATGAATCGAAATTTTTGGTTGGCACTTGAATAAAATTGTTCATTAATTAATGTGGGTATGCGATTCATAGTGAGGATCATTCGGAGTTAAGCTGTAATGGTGTTATGAACATGTGAATTTGAGTATAACTTTGGAGTTGAAATGTGAATGATGATATGTATATTGATAGAATCTATCTGGACTAAAGGTCCGCAGGCTATGAGCTGGAAAAAAATATAACCGGGTTAAGTCCCGAAGGCATTCGTACGGGTTATTATAACAGGGTTAAGTCCCAAAGGCATTCGTGCGGGTTATTATAACCGGGGTAAGTCCCAAAGCAATTCGTGTGGGTTATTATAACCGGGTTAAGTGCCGAAGGCATTTGTGCTGGTTGTTACATCCGAGCCAAATTCCTAAGGTATTTATGTTTTGAAAGGTGCGACTCTGTCGTAATAATTCCGATTAATGTGCTCATAATCCCTAATATGACCATGTATGGATCGTATATACATTGGAAAAAAAATTGGTACAGTGTTAGTTGTGATTACGAAATCGAATAATGCTCTTCCGGCCATTTCTTAGGATTATATGAAGTCTATAGCTCACTCGAGCTACATGAAATTGAATCAAATGAAATTTAGTTAAGTTTGACTTCGAATGTATAAACCTATTGATAAAAGTGTAAATTAAAATGAATACGTGATCTTGTGCATAGGCATTTATTTATCCTTATGAATGCTATTTCTTTTGTGTTTTTGTTTCAAATGAGTTCCTTACTTATAAACTTACTAAGCATCGAAACGCTTACTCTGTTGCTTAAATTCTCTGTATTATAGATTTTGTTCGTCAGCTATCGGACTCGGAGGTGTCAAAGTCGAAGTCATCCACACTATCTAAGCCACTTTTGGTACTCTTCAGTTGAACTTGATAATGGCATGTATAAGGCTAACCCTTGTTGTTAATTAAGTATCCTTTGGTAATGTATATTCGTATAGCCATGCGAAAATGGCTTGTATATTTTGAGTATAACATTATGATCATTTTGTATATATGGTCTTATGATATGGTTATTAAGTGGTGTGGAAATGCTTGGTAATTATTAGCCATTGGAATGGCCAATCATGGTCCTATTGGTGCTACGTATGTCATGGCTAATCGTGATTATACTTGGAAATAATGTATGTCAAATTACTAGTTGATTCATGGAAAACTATGAAATAGGTAAAATTTACCTTAAAATAGATGCTGACAGTAGCAGTGATGTGAATTTGAAAAATCACTAAAAATAGTAGAAATAGAATTAAATAATGAATAAATTATGAAATCGAATCTTGATGAGTCTATTTTCATATGAAAGAAACGAAACGACCATATGAGCCGTATTTTATGAGATGTTTAAGTTTTCGTGAAAAAGGGCCAGAGCAATTTTTGGATCCCCTGTTCTGACTTTGGAAATTCACCATAAATTAACCAGAGATAATTAGAAGTCATGCTTTATATGTACAGATTCCTTTTTGAGTCTAGTTTCATTAGAAACAAACGGAATAAGTATTTAAGCCCTGTACAGGGAGATATCTAAGTCGTAATGCATGAAGGTCAGAGTAGTCGAACCCTGAAACAGGGGAGAATTTAACTAATAACCTGTACTAATTGGCCCAACCAAAAATTCTAGAAAAAAAATTATAAATATATGTATGAGTCTAGTTTCAGGAAAAATTTACGGAATTGGATTTCGAGTCTTGGAACTCGAGATATGATATTTAGAGTGACTGTGATGCAGTTAGCCAACTCGTCTGGAAATTCTAAAAATGAATTGTATGAGCTGTTTAAGTAAGGAGTTAAGTCCGTTAGCACCTCGTGTTCAACTCCGAAAACGGTCTCGGGTACGGGGTGTTACAGTATATGTGTGCTCGGTCATAGGAGTTTGATATGAAGCTTTGTTAGGTTTGAGTGATGAATGGCCGAATGAGCTATAGGCTATGTAAGGATGAATTTTGTATATAAGTTGTGTATGTGGCTTTATTAGTTAATGGCCTTCAGCATTATTATTATTATTATTATTTTATATATCTGTACATTCGGTCTTTGGGGGTAATAAGATGAAGTTAAAATGTTAAAGAATGTTTCTAAGACTTGTTAAGTCGTTGTGACCATTGCCGAATGTATGTTTGGTTAAAGGAAATTTTCAAATCGTTTATGTATGTGTATGTGAACTAAATATTTAATGAATATTCGGCAAAATGGGGTTAAGGGTTAAGTCATAAGAATTTTGGGTGGTATTAATATTTGGACATTAAGGTTATATGTGCTTTGGCTATGTGAGTTAGGTGTTAAGTAACCTAATTATCTTGATATGCATATTACAAGGTATATATGATTTGTGTTTTGGTTGCATAACTATGTTTGGTTAATAATATGAATGTAAAGAGTTGTGAATTAGTATATTGTAATAAATCTGCTTGAGACAGCAGCTGTAATGTGATTTTGGAAAATCACCATAAATTGAGGGAAATGAGTTAGAAGCTGGATAAATTATGTAATTAAAGCTTAATGAGTCTAGTTTCTTATAAAAGAAACCATGTAAGAAAATTTCCGATAATGAGATATTTCAAGTGATGTGGGACAGGGTCAAATGACTTCTAGATCCTCTTTTCTGTTTTTACAGAATCATTATAAATTGTACAAAAATGGTTATAAGATGAAGTTTACATGCTTAGACTCCTTAATGAGTCTAGTTTCAAATGAAATAAACGAGAACATATTTTGAATTCTGTACAATGAGAAATTTGATTCGTAGTGTAGAGTGGTTAGATTAGTCAAACAGTGAAACAAGGGAAACTTTAAGAAAAATCTGGTATTTATTGGCCAAACCAAAAATTCTGAAAATTTTATGGATAGAATATATATGAGTCTATTTTCATGTAAAATTAACGGCATTTAATTTTGAGTTTCGTAGCTCCAGTTATAAATGATTTAGTGACTGCTGCTCAGGAAAACATCTTGCAGTGAAATTATAATTATGTGGTAAACATTAACAAAAATTTGTTAATGAGTTGCTTATTGATTTCTTATAAGCTTACTATGATCTGTATGTGTGAAAGTTGAATAATGACTAAGTTTAAAATTGTTGAATTTAAGCTCAAGAGTATAGAGGGGCAAATTCGGAAGGGAAAAGAGAAAGTAATCGAGTAGTCGCTGTAATCGGTCGGCAACATTCAAGGTAAGTTCTTAAGTGTTTAAGCTTGATTCCTTTTTATATGCCCAATAGTTAAATTAATATGGAAAAGGGAATGCAAATTTTATTTATTTAATGTGCCGAATATGTAATGATTTAAGGCTATAAGTCGGTTATGGCTATTATGCTTAAGTTGAATTGGATTTGGAAATTTGATGCACTAAATGAGTGTTACAATGAATAAACTGTGCCGTCTATGTGCTGGTGGAGATATCACAATTTGTGATTATTAAATACCTAAAGGAAACCATGATGTGTATAAAATTATTATTATTAGTCCTTTGTGGTAGCCGAATATGGCTTGGCACTAAAGTGATTAAATGTGAACTTCGATGAGGTAAACTATTAAAAGTGTGGTGTTATAAGACTATGGGCTAATACGATATGTGGATTCGTTCCGTAAAGTAAATTATTAAGGTATTGGATATGTACTTATGCATGTTAAATCGATTGGAATTGAATCATGAATGTGAATTGTGAAGCATAGGTAAAAATGCCTATGACATATATGTGAGTAAGGGTAAAACCATCGTAAATTATCGAGAAGGATGGGCTATGTGCGGAACCATCTTATAATTGCTAATTTGAAAGGTTGTGTGTGAATCAGTGAGCAATATGTATATATTAGATGACTCGTGACCTTTTGGTTCTACTTGAATTAAGTTGTGCGATAAATAATTTATGTATATGACTTATAGTCGAATGGTCACTATGGGTTAAGTTTGAATGGTGAAATGGATATGTGATATTTATGAATGACTTTTGAACCGAAATGTAAACGATGGTGTTCATATGGAGCTTATACCCGAATGTTGCAAATGACTGCGAATGTGATATGTTGAATGAGACGTATTAATATATGATTAAATATGCATGATATTTGATGTGTATTCGGGTTAAATCCCACAGGCTTCGTGCTGGTATTATATCCGGGATAAATCCCGCAGGCCTAGTGCTGGTATTATATTCGGGCCTTCGTGCCTAGCAGGCTTAGTACCGGTGATGTGTATTCGGGCCTTCGTCCCTAGCAGGCTTAGTGCTGATGATGTGTATTCGGGCCTTCGTGCCTAGCAGGCTTCGTACCGGTGATGTGTATTCGGGCCTTCGTGCCTAGCAGGCGTAATGCCGGTGAAATGATATGTTATGTGAATTTGGTGTTCCTTGTAAGATAAGGGTTTAGCCGAATGTTAAAGATGAAATGATAGTGTATTGTATCATGCTTATATGGCCTAATGGTAAGTATAACATGTTGGTAAAAATGCAATATGCTTTTATAATCGAATGATAAGTTTGAAATGAACGTGAGTGAAATGTTATGCATAAGCTATCAAATGCTAAGTGTGAAAATGAGATGAAAGAAAATTGTTTGAGATGTATAATTATATACGTTCGAATGATGTTAGTACTTAATTGATATGAATATGTTATATGGAACTTGTTGACTTGATTATTCGGGCCTTTGAGCTTAGCAAACTATAATTCCGGTGAGATACTATTCGGGCCTTCGAGCCTAGCAGGCTATAATGCCGGTGAACTGATATCGGGCCTCGAGCCTAACAGGCGAAATGTCAGTGATTTGAAAAAAGTCCATGACTAAGGTACCTCGTGTTAGGTTGACAAATGAATACATTCAGTACGTTAAGTGGGCCAGGTACACATTATGTACTCATATGTGAGTTTGATCTGCAATGAATCATAAGCGTGCATTGTGATACATACGTGAATAAATGTTATAACTATAACTATGATCATGGTACACCGAGTCAGGGTGTGAAAGTATGTGAAAGTATTCGATTTAATTATGTTATACGAATTCAAATTAAGTGTGATAAGAATGATGAACGTGCATTATGTGTTTGTGTGTATTCGGCCAGATGGCAATATACCTAGAATATGGCCACTTAAGAAATTGAATAATCGAAGTATAATTGCGTTTATTTGTTTGCATTGCTTAAGACTTACTAAGCTTATGAAAGCTTACTCCGTTGTTACATTCCTCTGTTTTATAGATTGTTGACTTCGGTTACTTGCTCGAGTTGGAGTTCACCGGAGATATTATCACACTGTCGAGCTCACGCTATTGGTGTAAGTAAATCCTAGAATTTCGAGTCTATGGCATGTATAGGGTTTTAATGTTGAGTATGTGATATTATAATTTAGCCAAAGGTGTTGGCTAGTGATGTTTTGGGCCTCGTAAGCCCATATATGGGACAGATTGCATGTAAAAAGAAAAGTTTTAAATTGATTGAAATTTTTCGGCACTGTTTTTGTGTGATTGACTGAGTTTAAGTTGGGAAACACCTCGAATCTTATTCCGGCGAGGGATACGAGCGAGGGGTGTTACATTTAGTGGTATCAGAGCTATGGTTTAGTCGGTTCTCGGACTAACATAGCAAGTATAAGAGTCTAGATGTACATGCCATAAGTAAAGCGTGATAGTGTGATATCTCCCGGCTCTTATAAATTATTTTTGCTCAGGTAATGATGTGTTCCAACCGAGCTATTATTAATTGATCTGAAAATGCTATTAACTGATTGTGATATATTTGTGATATGACGGAATTGAAAAGGAATGAGTACGATCGTTCACTAATGAATTGACGGAAAAGATCATGGTTGGACCATGGCAATACATGATACAGATGAACTAGTGTAAGACCCATCAGGGACGTGGCATCAGCTCGACTTGTGCTAAGCGTAAGACCTATCTGGGATAGGCATCGGCACAGCCCAGTGAGTGCTAGTGTAAGACCTATCGGGAATAGGCATCAACACGGGCAGAGCAGAACTAGTATAAGACCATAGTTGGACTATGGCATCAAGTAAGCGATGTACTCAAAACCGTAAGACGTTTTCCGATTTGATAAATATTGACAAGTGATCAATACTAAATGTGGAAACTTGATAAGACATTATTGGTAATTTGAGTAAGAGAAATGAAAGTGTGAATTGTGATAAATTCACTTATGTTTTTCTAATATTCACTTGAAATAAAGTTGCGTGTATTACTGAGATTTGTGAAATTGTATCTGTAACGAATTGGAAATTTGAAATGTTTGAATCAATGTGCGTAATATTATGATGAGTGATAAAGTTATCTGTGTATACAAATATTAAAGTTACATTCGAGGCTTAACGACCCCACCCCCTTATCAGTGTTATTATTATAAGATTTCATTGTAGTATGATCGGAATAAATTCAAGGATAAATTCATACGATGTTATTCTTCTGTTTCTATTGAATGGTATTCCATCGTATAAAAGTATATGAGATGTGATAGTTCAAAATGAGTTTAGAGTAACAGTTATTTGATTTTGGATATCTGGACATATAAGATTTCTGTTAATGTTATTATTGTTCTGATATGGAATAAGTATACGATGGATTAATGGTTATGTAAAGGATCTTCATATGAACTCTGATTGTGAAATGTTTGTTTATCTGGGTTATAATAGATTATACAAGTATATGGAATAAAAGAAATCAGTGGTATTATAGAAGTGGTTGTGAGATAGAATTTCTATCCAAATTGAATCAAAAATTTTATTATTTTCTAAGAAATATCTTATTGGATTATGATTTATCATCTGACGAGAAAAGATCGGTAAGATGGGGTTTGCATGTGCAAGGTTTTATTTGATGAAGTGACTAAAGTATCTATGATGTGATCTGTTGCTATAGACCAAAGTTCCAGATTTTTGGTAAAAAAGAGATACATGTGAAGAATGGAAAATTGTGATTCCGAGAATATTACGAAAACGTATTTAGAGTGGAAACTATTTCTTCTTGTAAGATTTTCAGGGACGAAAATTCCAAAGTGAGGGAGAGTTGTGAAACCCCTAATTTGACCCTAGTCGGAAAGTGGTTTCGGGACCACAAAACCGAGTCATAAAAATAATTAACTGTTAAATTCTGTGTTTATTATATGTGTAAATGCATGTGTGAAAGTTTCATGCTTTAATCTGGTCATTTGTATGTGAAATTTATAAGATAGGACTCATGTGATAAAACTTGAAAGTGTGATAGGTAAATTTTAAAGTACCAAATAATGCATGAAACGATGACATGAGGGATTTGCATGTCAAATGGACCAATTTTGTTTAGTGGCCTGCCATAAATGATGGTTGATGTATAATATATGTTTTATTTTAGTAATATAATAAGTGATGGCTTTATTTTTGAAATAAATTAATTAGTAAAACAATAAAAGATGACAAAAAAAGGGATGTTCTTTTATCTTGATTTCCGAAATTGGGGAAAGAAAATATTGAAGAAAGAAAAGGGGGAAGACTTTCGGTCATTTGAAGGCTTAACAAGGTTAGTATATTGTGTTAAAGTTGTGAAATTTTAGCTTGTTTTACGTTAATCATCATGGTTCTTACTTAGCCCATGCTAAATTTTAAATTTTGATAGATGGATGAGCATTCGGCTATGGTTATCAAAGAAGGAATTTGATTATTTCCTTTAAGTTTTGATGAAGAATGTGTTGAGGAAAGAAATTGATCTTGCTAAAAATATGAATTTTTAATGCTCATATATGTAATAGCTAAAAATAAAAAAAATGCTTGATGTCTTGAACAAATGTTGTTTCGATGTGTTGAATTGAGTAAATTAGATGATTGAACACCTAAGGATTCAGCATTGTTCATGATTCTTTTATTTAGAATGTGATTTTGAATGTTATGAGTATTGGAATGTAAGTATATGTGTGCTCGGTCATAGGAGTTTGATATGAAGCTTTGTTAGGTTTGAGTGATGAATGGCCGAATGAGCTATAGGCTATGTAAGGATGAATTTTGTATATAAGTTGTGTGTGTGGCTTTATTAGTTAATGGCATTCGGCATTATTATTATTATTTTATATATATGTACATTCGGTCTTTGGGGGTAATAAGATGAAGTTAAAATGTTAAAGAATGTTTCTAAGACTTGTTAAGTCGTTGTGACCATTGCCGAATGTATGTTTGGTTAAAGGAAATTTTCAAATCGTTTATGTATGTGTATGTGAACTAAATATTTAATGAATATTCGGCAAAATGGGGTTAAGGGTTAAGTCATAAGAATTTTGGGTGGTATTAATATTTGGACATTAAGGTTGTATGTACTTTGGCTATGTGAGTTAGGTGTTAAGTAACCTAATTATCTTGATATGCATATTACAAGGTATATATGATTTGTGTTTTGGTTGCATAACTATGTTTGGTTAATAATATGAATGTAAAGAGTTGTGAATTAGTATATTGTAATAAATCTGCTTGAGATAGCAGCTGTAATGTCATTTTGGAAAACCACCATAAATTGAGGGAAATGAGTTAGAAGCTGAATAAATTATCTAATTAAAGCTTAATGAGTCTAGTTTCTTATAAAAGAAACTGTGTAAGCAAAAGAATTTCCAATAATGAGATATTTGAAGTGATGTGGGATAGGGTCAAAATGACTTCTAGATCCTCTTTTCTGTATTTACAGAATCATTATAAATTGTACAAAAATGGTTATAAGATGTCATTTATATTCTTAGACTCCTTAATGAGTCTAGTTTCAAATGAAATAAACAAGAACATATTTTGAATTCTGTACAATGAGAAATTTGATTCGTAGTGTAGAGTGGTCTAATTAGTAAAATAGTGAAAGAAGGGAAACTTTAAGGAAAATCTGGTATTGATTGACCAAACCAAAAATTCTGAAAATTTTATGGATAGAATATATATGAGTCTATTTTCAGGGAAAATTAATGACATTTGATTTTGAGTTTCGTAGCTCCAGTTATAAATGATTTAGTGACTGCTTCTCAGGAAGACATCTTGCAGAGAAATTATAATTATGTGGTAAACATTAACAAAAATTTGTTAATGAGTTGCTTATTGATTTCTTATAAGCTTACTATGATCTGTATGTGTGAAAGTCGAATAATGACTAAGTTTAAAATTGTTGAATTTAAGCTCAAGAGCATAGAGGGGCAAATTCGGAAGGGAAAAGAGAAAGTAATGGAATAGCTGCTGTAATCGTTCGGCAACATTCAAGGTAAGTTCTTAAGTGTTTAAGCTTGATTCCTTTTTATATGCCCAATAGTTAAATTAATATGGAAAAGGGAATGTAAATTTTATTTAGTTAATGTGCCGAATATGTAATGATTTAATGCTACAAGTCGGTTATGGCTATTATGCTTAAGTTGAACTGGATTTGGAAATTTGATGCACGAAATGAGTGTTACAATGAATAAACTGTGTTGTATATGTGCTGGTGCAGATATCACGATTTGTGATTATTAAATACCTAAAGGAAACCATGATGTGTATAAAATTATTATTATTAGTCCTTTGTGGTAGCCGAATATGGCTTGGCACTAAAGTGATTAAATGTGAACTTCGATGAGGTAAACTATTAAAAGTGTGGTGCTATAAGACTATGGGCTAATACGATATGTGGATTCGTTCCGTAAAGTAAATTATTAAGGTATTGGATATGTACTTATGCATGTTAAATCGATTGGAATTGAATCATGAATGTGAATTGTGAAGCATAGGTAAAAATGCCTATGACATATATGTGAGTAAGGGTAAAACCATCGTAAATTATCGAGAAGGATGGGCTATGTGCGGAACCATCTTATAATTGCTAATTTGAAAGGTTGTGTGTGAATCAGTGAGCAATATGTATATATTAGATGAATCGTGACCTTTTGGTTCTACTTGAATTAAGTTGTGCGATAAATAATTTATGTATATGACTTATAGTCGAATGGTCACTATGGGTTAAGTTTGAATGGTGAAATGGATATGTGATATTTATGAATGACTTTTGAACCGAAATGTAAACGATGGTGTTCATATGGAGCTTATACCCGAATGTTGCAAATGACTGCGAATGTGATATGTTGAATGAGACGTATTAATATATGATTAAATATGCATGATATTTGATGTGTATTCGGGTTAAATCCCACAGGCTTCGTGCTGGTATTATATCCAGGATAAATCCCACAGGCCTAGTGCTGGTATTATATTCGGGCCTTCGTGCCTACTAGGCTTAGTGCCGGTGATGTGTATTCAGGCCTTCGTGCCTAGCAGGCTTAGTGCCGGTGATGTGTATTCGGGCCTTCGTGCCTAGCAGGCTTAGTGCCGGTGATGTGACAGCCCAAAATGTGACCCTAGTCGGAAAGTGGTTTCGGGACCACAAAACCAAGTCATAAAAATAGTTAACCGCCGTATTTGAAGCTTATTATATGTATATATGCATGTGTGAAAATTTCATGTTTGAATTTTGTTAATTGTAAGTGAATTTTATTAAATAGGACTTGTGTGAGAAAATTTAGAAATGTGATAGGCAAATGTTAAAGTGGCCTATTGATGCATGTTAAAAATGCTTGTACTTGCATGTCAAATTGGCCAAATTCTAGATGGTGGCCGGCCATGTTATGGACTAAAGCATATTATAATTATTTTGTGTCAACATTTTATGCTAATAATTTTATGTTACAAAATGAAATAAGGAATAAGGCTAATAAAATACTAGTTAATGGGAGGAGAAACCAAAGTTTCTCCATCCTTGCTCCTCATTGCCGTACCTAGAAGAGAAAAGCTTTGAAAAATTCAGCTATGGTGGTTAGCTAAATCAAGGTAAGTTCAAGGATGATTCTTGGATTTTTAGCATTTTTTTTTAGTTAGTCATTAAGTTCTTTGCTTAACCCATGACCAAAATTTGAAATGGTGTGGTGTCTTGAGCATTCGGTTTTAGTTATTAAAGGATGAGATTGGGTTATAGTCTTTATGTTTTATGAAGAATTGTTGAAGAGAAAATGTTCAAGAAATGGTTGTTGTTCATGTTATTTGGATGAAAAAGAAAATGGTAGTTAGGTGAAGTAGAGTCTAACAAATGAGCACATATGTGCATTAGTTGCTAAATGGAGAAAAATCGGCTAACAAGTTGTGTACTAAGGCCGAATATGATTTTGGATACTATTGGGCAATGTATGTGTTTTGAATTGATGGAATGGAGAGGATGCTTTAATTGTGTTATGAACAATTATATGTTAAATTAAGGTTTGCTAAGCTAGCTACTAAGGTGAAATGCAAATGTTAGCATTTGATTTGGTAATAATCTGTTTGGGGACAGCAGCAGTAAGGTGATTTTGGAAAAATCGCCATAATTTGTAGGAGTTGAATTAGAAGCTGAGTAAATTATGTCATTAAAGCTTGAAGAGTCTAGTTTCTTACAAAAGAAACTATAAAAACAAAAGAGTTACCGATCTTGAGATATTTGAAGTATTGTGGGGCTGAGTCAAAATGACTACTAGATTCCCTGTTCTGTTTTTATAAAATCAGTATAAATTGTACAAAAATGGCCCTAAGATAAAATTTATGTGCTTAGACTCCTTAATGAGTCTAGTTTCAAATGAAATAAACAAGAACATATTTTGAATTCTGTACAATGAGAAATTTGATTCGTAGTGAAGGATAGTCAGTTTAGTCAAACAGTGAAACAAGGTGAACTTTAAGAAAAATCTGGTATTGTTGGGCTAAACTAAAAATTTTGAAAATTTTATGGATAATAGATAAATGAGTCTTCTGTCAAGAAAAATTTACGGCAATTGATTTGGAGTTTCGTAGCTCCAGTTATAAAAAATTTAGTGACTGTTGCTCAGGAAGTTAGCTTATAGGGAAATTGTAATTATATTGTAAACATTAATGAAAATTTGCTAATGAATTATTTATTGATTTTTATAAAGCTTACTGTAATCTATGTGTGTGAAAGTCGAATCTATATATATTATATTCTGAAAGTAATACTTGAATAGTCGATTAATGACTATTTTAAAATTTGTTGAACTTAAGCTCAAGAGCAAAGGGGAACTAAATCCGATAAAGGGAGGGAAAAAGTAATTGAATAGCCATTGAAGTCGTTCGACAACATCCGAGGTAAGTCTTCGAGTAATGACCCTACTTGAATTATATTGAGATGATTAGTCATACTATGACGGATAGCCGAATGTGCATAGAGACTATGTTATAAAGCCAATTGAAATCATGCTCTTTGTGTGTGGCTATTGAGCCGAAATTGGAAAGGTTTAATAAATGTTTTGTGTTTGAGCCTTAGTAACGAAAATGAAATATGGATGTGTCATGATTGTTGATATATGTGTGCATGAGCATTTGAATGATATCCGGGCTAAGTCCCGAAGGCATTTGTGCTAGTGATTTTATCCGGGTTAAGACCCGAAGGCATTTATGCTAGTGATTTTATCCGGGTTAAGACCCGAAGGCATTTGTGCTAGTGATTTTATCCGGGCTAAGACCCGAAGGCATTTGTGCCAGTTGATATATCCGGGCTAAGACCCGAAGGCATTTGTGCGAGTTGCTATACCCGGGTTAAGACCCGAAGGCAATTGTGCTTGTGGTTATATCCGGCTAAATTCCGAAGAAACTTGGGTTCGAAGGTGAGCGTGTTGTGCTGTAATAAATTCAATTAATACGCTCGAAAAACCCAAACGATAAGGTATGTTTGCGTGTGCAACGGAAAAGTCGATTCATTTTAAATAGTATTCGTTCAATCGACTAACGAACTTTCGGCTTTTAGATAGGTTAATACCTTGTGTGTATATGTTGATGAAATGTGAAGTAAGTATGTTTATGAGAATGTGTATTAATAAAGTGATTCATTTAGCTATGTGAATGTAATACTTTAGTCAAAGCCGATTTCATTACTTGAAACTTACTAAGCTTTAAAATGCTTACCCCGTTGCTTTGGCTCTCTGTTTTATAGATTTTGTTCGTTAGATATCGGATTCGGGATATCGAAGTCGAAGTCATCCACACTATCAAAGCCCTTTTGGTACTCTTTTAGTTGAACTCTGGATATGGCATGTATAGGACTACCCTTTTTGTTGTGGGTCATGGACCATTTGGATTTGTATAATTTTGGATAGCCATGCGAAAATGGCTTATATATGTTTGAGCATAATGTTATAATCATTTGGTATGGATATGGTTATTGAGAGGTGTGGATATGCTTAACAAGGATTGGCCATGGGAATGGTTAATCACTATCATAATTTGTGCTATTTATGCTAAAAGGGCTAGTTGAATCATGGAAACTATGAAATAGGTAAAGTCTACCTTAAAGGCAGATGTTGACAGCAGTAGTGATGTAGATTTAGAAAATCACTAAAAATAGTAGGAATGGAATTAAATAGTGAATAAATTATGTAAACGAACCTTGATGAATCTATTTTCATAGGAAAGTAACGAAACGATCATATGGACAGTATGTTAAGAGATATTCAGGTTCTCGTGAGACAGGGCCAGAACGGTTTCTGGATTCCCTGTTCCGACTTTGGAAATTAATTATAAATTAACCAGAGATAATTAGGAGTCATTCCATATATTTATAGATTCCTCTCTGAGTCTAGTTTCTATAGAAACAAACAGCATCAGTATTGAAGCTCTGTGCAGGGAGATATCCAAGTCGTAATGCGCAAAGGTCAGTGTAGTCGATCCCTGTAACATGGGAGACTTTGACTAATAAACTGTACTAATTGCCCCGACCAAAAATTCTAGAAAAAAATATGTAGATGGGAATATGAGTCTAGTTTCAGGGAAAAATTACGAAACTGATTTTTGAGTTGTGAAACTCAAGATATGATTTTTAAGGTGACAGTGACGCAGTTAGCCAACTGCCTAGAAATTTTTAAAATGGATTGTGCAAAGAAGTGATATAAGTCTGCAAACCCCTCGTGTCCGACTCTGGCGACGGACTCGGGTATGGGGTGTTACAGGTGATGTGTATTCGGGCCTTCGTGCCTAGCAGGCTTCATGCCGGTGATGTGTATTCGGGCCTTTGTGCCTAGCAGGCTTCGTGCCGGTGATGTATATTCGGGCCTTCGTGCCTAGCAAGCGTAATGCCGGTGAAATGATATGTTATGTGAATTCGGTGTTCCTTGTAAGATAAGGGTTTAGCCGAATGTTAAAGATGAAATGATAGTGTATTGTATCATGCTTATATGGCCTAATGGCAAGTATAACATGTTGGTAAAAATGCAATATGCTTTTATAATCGAATGATAAGTTTGAAATGAACGTGAGTGAAATGTTATGCATAAGCTATCAAATGCTAAGTGTGAAAATGAGATGAAAGAAAAGTGTTTGAGATTTATAATTATATACGTTCGAATGATGTTAGTACTTAATTGATATGAATATGTTATATGGAACTTGTTGACTTGATTATTCGGGCCTTTGAGCTTAGCAAACTATAATGCCGGTGAGATACTATTCGGGCCTTCGAGCCTAGCAGGCTATAATGCCGGTGAACTGATATCGGGCCTCGAGCATAACAGGAGAAATGCCAGTGATTTGAGAAAAGTCCATGACTAAGGTACCTCGTGTTAGGTTGACAAATGAATACATTCAGTTCGTTAAGTGGGCCAGGTACACTTTATGTACTCATATGTGAGTTTGATCTGCAATGAATCATAAGCATGCATTGTGATACTTACGTGAATAAATGTTATAACTATATCTATGATCATGATACACCGGGTCAGGGTGTGAAAGTATGTGAAAGTATTCGATTTAATTGTGTTATACGAATTCAAATTAAGTGTTATAAGAATGCTGAACGTGCATTATGTGTTTGTGTGTATTCGGCCAGATGGCAATATACCTAGAATATGGCCACTTAAGAAATTGAATAATCGAAGTATAATTGCGTTTATTTGTTTGCATTGCTTAAGACTTACTAAGCTTATGAAAGCTTCCTCCATTGTTACATTCCTCTATTTTATAGATTGTTGACTTCGGTTACCTGCTCGGGTTGGAGTTCGACGGAGATATTATCACACTGTCGAGCTCACGTTATTGGTGTAAGTAAATCTTAGAATTTTGAGCCTATGGCATGTATAGGGTTTTAATGTTGAGTATGTGATATTATAATTTAGCCAAAGGTGTTGGCTAGTGATGTTTTGGGTCGCGTAAGCCCTTATATGGGACAGATTGCATGTGAAAAAAAAAGTTTTAAATTGATTGAAATTTTTCGGCACTGTTTTTGTGTGATTGACTGAGTTTAAGTTGGGAAACACCTCGAACCTTGTTCCGGCGAGGGATACGGGCGAGGGGTGTTACAGGAAACCTCCGAGGAATGTCTCTGAAGTCCGCAATTTTCTGGGATTTGCTAGTTATTATAGAAGATTTGTCAAAGTTTTTTCGACGATTGCGACTCCGTTGACAAAACTGCTTTAGAAAGATGTGAAATTTGTGTGGTCTGAAAAGTGTCAGAACAACTTCGATCAGTTGAAAACTTTGTTGACTGAAGCTCCGGTATTGGTACAACTCAAATCGGGTAAAGAATTTGTGATATATAGTGATGCTTCGTTGATCGATCTGGGATGTGTTTTAATGGAAGAGGGCAGAGTCATTGCTTATGATTCGAGATAGTTGAAGCTGCACGAAAAGAACTATCCGACACACGATCTTGAGTTAGTCGCGATTGTGTTTGTTCTAAAGGTTTGGCGTCACTACCTATTCGGTGAGAAATGCCATGTATATTCTAATCATAAGAGTTTGAAGTATTTGATGACTCAGAAAGATCTGAATCTGCGACAAAGAAGATGGTTAGAACTACTAAAAGACTATGAACTTGTGATTGATTATCATCCGGGAAAAGCAAATGTTGTTGCTGATGCCTTTAGTCGAAAATCATTGTTTGCTTTGCGTGCGATGAATGCTCATTTGGTTCTGTCCGATGATCATTGAGTTACCTTTGTTCTTATAGTGGATTATCGAAGCTCAGAATTTGATAATGAGGTTTCAGCCAAAAGAGCTTAGTGTGATTTAGAGTCTGATTCAGAATTCAGAGTTGATAAAGATAATTGTATGAGATTTCGAGATTGAATTTGTGTTCTAAGAAATCTGGAGTTAATTCAGATGATTTTGAGTGAAGCTCATAACAGTCGGTTATCTGTGCATTCTGGAAGTATGAAAATGTATAACGATTTGAAACAACATTACTAGTGGTCTGGAATGAAAAGAGATATTTCTGGCTTCGTTTCGAAATGTTTGATTTGTCAGCAAGTTAAAGCTGAACATCAAGTGCCATCTGGTTTGTTACAACCGATTATGGTTCCGGAGTGGAAATGGGATCAAGTGACAATAGACTTTGTTTTGGGTTTGCCCCTGTCTCCGAGAAAGAGATACAATCTGGGTTGTAGTTGATCAATTGACAAAATCTGCTCATTTTATTCCAGTTCGATCTAATTACTCACTTGATAAAGTAGCTGAGTTATACATTTTTGATATCGTGAGATTGCACGGTGTTCCATTGTCTATAGTATCAGACGAATATCCGAGATTTACATCGAGATTCTGGAAGAAATTGCAATATGCTCCGGGGACTAAATTACACTTTAGCACCTCTTTTCATCCATAAACGGACAGTATTATTCAGATACTCGAAGATATGCTGAGATGTTACACTCTTGAGTTTGAAGGTACGTGGGAACAATATCTATCTTTGATTGAATTCGCTTAAAATAACAGTTTTCATCGAGCATTAAAATGGCACCCTACGAAGCTCTATATGGTCGCAAATGCCGTACACCTTTGTATTGGATGGAGCTCAGCGAAAATAAAATTCACGGGGTTAATTTGATAAAAGAAACTGAACAGAAAGTGAAAGTGATCCAAGATAGTCTAAAAACAGCTTCTGATCATCAAAAATCATATGCAGATTTGAAAAGAAAAGACATTGAGTTTGAGATCGGCGATAAAGTATTTTTGAAAGTGTCTTCGTGGAAGAAAGTGCTTCGGTTCGGTAGAAAAGACAAATTGAGTCCAAGGTTCATCGGGCCGTATAAGATTATCGAGCGTATTAGGCCGGCAGTATATAGATTGTTGTTGTCATCAGAGTTAGAAAAGATTCATGATGTGTTTCACGTATTGATGCGTTGACGATACAGATTTGACCCGTCGCATATAATTTTCGCGTCTGAGATTGAAATTCAGTCTGATATGACTTACAAAGAAAAGTCGATCGGTATCTTAGCTCACGAGGTTAAAGAAATGCGAAATAAGAAAATTTCGTTGGTAAAAGTGATGTGGCATTGAGACGGTATTGAAAGGGCCACGTGGGAGCCTAAAGATGCTATGAGACAGCAATATCTGAATCTGTTTAACGGTAAGATTTTCGGGGGCGAAAATCCCTAAGGGGGAAAATTGTAACAGTCTGGTTTAGACACTAGTCAGAATAGTGGTTTTGGGACCACAAATCCACATTAGAGAAATGTTTAAATATTATTTCCTGTGTTTATGATGTGTGAATTAGCATGTGTGAAAGTCTCATATGAAAATTTGAATGTTTGTGTGCTTAATTTAATAAAAAGGACCTAATCGCGTAAAATATAAAAGCTGTGTACTAGATGTTAAAAGTGCCTATTTGACTTGGCTTTATAATTGAGAGGTCCCTATGTGGTTATTATGCCATTTACATGTATAATGAACTTTTATAGCCTTAATATATGTGAATTTATAATGGTTTAATAAAAGTGCAAAATTGTCATTTAGATTATATGTTAATTAAAATAAAACAAAAGCTTAAAATAAGCTCATTTTATGCCTATGTTGCCAAAATAATCAAAAGAAAAAGAAAAGAAATACAAGCTAGGGTTCGGCCTTGATTTTCATTGATTAAGCTATGTGTTTTGATCAATTTTTGATAATTTCAACGTTTTTGTAATCGTTGCTCCGTATACTATCAAACCCATGCCTCAATTTCTAATTTTGATGATGATTTTGAAATGTGACATTGATGAAATTATGAGCTTTTTAAAGTTATTTGTTGATAAATGAAAATTTGATGTTGGGTTTACATGTTTTGTCTTTGGATTTTTGATGATTTTAAGTAAAATGGACTAAATTGTGAAAATGAGAAATTGAGGGACTAAAATGTGAAATAAATGAAATGTGTGGACTAGTATGAGTACTAGGAGAATTCGGCCAAGCTTGTGTACAAGCAAATTATGTGTATTTTGTGATTTTTTGATTTACGGACTAAAGTGTCGAAATGTGTAAATGTGATGGTTAGTTTGCAAAATGCCCTGATTGTGTGTATATGGATTGATTTGAATGATTTAGTGAATAAAAGGATTAATTTTGAATACATATAGATTAAGAAAAGAGGAATTCAGACTTAGACCGAGGGAAATCGAAGATTATAGAGTAAATAGTCCGAGTCGACAATTCCGAGTACGAGGTAAGTTCGTACATAAAACATGATGTTACAAATATATTTTTGATGCTTGGATTATATATAGATTGTATATATAATTGATTATGGTTGAATACGATGATAAATCAATGGTATTTGGCACTAAGTGTGCGATTCAAAATAGCTTCAGCTATCTGAGGCACTAAGTGTGCGATACCGAGATAGCTTCGGTTAATTGAAATGGCACTAAGTGTACAAAATTGTTCTAGCATCGGCTAACCCTTAAAGCACTAAGTGTACGAAATTGTTCTAGCATGGGCTAACCCTTAAAGCACTAAGTGTGGGAATGTTAAAGCATGAATAATCTTCGAAAAGTCTTAAAATATCTGAACGAGAGATGAGAATGAAAATGAATAAATAGGTGAAGGTTCAGGTATGTATGATACCTGTAACATCCTGAAATAGGCCTAGTCAGAATAGTGGTTTCGGGACCACAATTCCAACATCAAAATATTTATTTTATGATTATTATGAGGTCTAGAATATGTGAATATGCAAGTGATAAAGTTTCATGAAGAAATTCTTTGAGTAAAGTGTCCAATTGGAAATTAGGAACTAAATTGAATAAATTGCAAAACTTGGGTTTTAGAAGCAACTTGTATGAAATTGCTTTAGAATATTAATTAGAAGGTCTTGAGAAGCAATTGACTTAAGGGCATTTTGGTGATTTGGCATTTTAATGAAATAAAATGGGAAAAATAAGCTAAAAATCAGCTCATTTCTTTCATGTTGCTGCTGAAAATTTGGGGTTTTCCATAGCTAGGTTTTTCAAGCTTTTCAAGCTCAATAGTAAGTGCTCTCAAGCCCCGTTTTTAATGTTTTTCGTATTTTTGAAATCCCAATAACTTACTTTCTCTATTTCTACCCATATTTCATTCTAGGGTTCATGTTTAAAAATTTACCCATGCATGAGTTACTTGTATTTTGATGTTTTATGGAGGAATATGAAAGTTGGATGGGTGTTAAATATCTTTTCCTAGGTGATTTTCATGAAAAACCCCTAAAAGGACTTTTTTTGCAAAAAGTGTAAAGTATGAGGTAGAAATGTGAAATAATGGAAAAATGTGGGCTGTCATAAGAGGAAAAAATGTTTGGCTAGGCTTGGGTAAGGTAGAAATAGCATGCATTTCATTATACGAGCCTAGGGACTAAATCGTAAAAATGTGAAAGGTTAGGGGCAAAATAGTTATTTGAATCGGGGGTGAAATTTAGACGTATAAAGTATAATGTGAGTTGTTAATGATTTAATTTTATTGTTGTAGACCCCGAGGAACAAATTTCGGAGGTTGATCGAGGAAAATGAAAAGTTTCGGAATAATCAAAACGCTATTCCGAGACGAATACCAGGTAAGTTCAGATAACTTAAAGTAAACTCATAATATGCCTAATTGTGTGTTTTATGAATGCATGATAATTGCATTTGATGATGGCATGAATATCTACACAATACATTCTTAATAATAATATGTTGATAAATGACCCGGTTGAGATTGATAAGGAAATTCGATGGATAAACCATGATTTACATGTGACTTGAGATCCTGCATGTGTTGCAGAAAATGCTTTAGCCCGGACAGGTAATCCGTTGATCTCAAATATGGAAAATGATCTAGCCCGGACAGGTGTTCCTTAAGTGACCGAGCCTCCCAAAGAATATGTGTGCATTATGGATTTAGCCCGGACGGGTAATCCGATTAGGGTCTGAATTTAGCCTGGACTGGTATTTCAGATCTAAGCTCATTAAGGGTGTTTGCCACTATAAAGGATTTAGCCTGGACTGGTAATCTCGACATCACCTTATGAGTTTACGATACGGGGGCTTTAGCCTGGACTGGTAATCCTGCCGTAAGATGCGAGATTCGCGGGAGTGCATACATGAGACGATCACTCTCATGACTTGACGGACAATGGGTAACCCATCAAAATTTCCTACAAACTCAACGAGATTAACATGAGATATATGTATAAATTAAAGGATGAATGATGAGCTCAACTAAGACAAATTACATGGTACATTATTATTGTGACTAACTTGTTGGTTGAGTGCATGTGATAGGGAAACCATTTCATTCTTGTTGGTATATTTTCTAAATATGGTTGTGACAGCCCAAAGTTGACCCTAGTCGGGAAGTGGTTTCGGGACCGCTAAACCGAGTCACCAAAATGTTTGAATGTGATACTTATTGTGTAGAATATGTAATTATGAATGTGTGAAAATTTCAAGCTTCAATTGGGTTGATTTCATGTGAATTTAGTCAATAGGACTTATGTGAGAAAATTCTAAAATGTGATAGGTCAATGTGTGAGGACCTACTAGTGCATGTGGACAAAGGGGGGACTTGCATGTCAAATTCCCCCCCTAATGAGTAGTGGCCGGCCATGACAAGGAAGGATGGGCAAAACATGTCATGAAACATGTTTTGTTAGTGGAAGAATAAAATAAGGAGTATGGGTAATAAAGAAATGGAAAACAAAAGAAAAAAAAATGTGTGTGTGGTGTTTGTCCCCCCCATTGCCGTGAGCTAAACAAGAGAAAGGGGGAATTTTGTTCATCCTTTTCTCATCTTCATGCTTGCCAAAAAACTAGAAAGAAAAACAAAGAAAAATTTTCTCATCCTTTGGTTCATCCTTGGCAAAAAAATTTTAAGGAGGAAAGAATAAGAAAGGTGAAGAGATTCGGCCATGCATGTAGCTAGGCTAAGGTATGTTTGATGATGTTCCATGAGAGGCATGCATGTTTTAGTTGTTAGCTTGAGTTCTACCTAACCCATGGTCTAAATCTTGCTATGTGATGGAAATGGCACTTGACCATGGATGAATCATTCTTGGTTGATGTTTGATGTTGTGGTGATGAGGCATGAGGATGAGTTAAGATTCGGCCTAGGTGGAGGTTGTGTTAATGCCATTGCATGCAAAATATGAAGCTTGTTAATGATGCATGTGATGATGGCTTGATGATTCTTGAACCTCCTTTTTAGCATTTTTTTTTGTTGTGTGAGCACATATGTGCATTGGTTGCTAAATGGAGAAGAATCGGCTAGCAAGATGTGTGCTAAGGCCGAATGTAACTTTGCATGTTAATGAGCAATGCATGTGTTAAATTGATGAAAAGGGGGAGGATGCTTTACTAGTGTGTACATGTGTGTATTAAGTGTTGAAATCGACCCCAAAAATGGACATGCATATTCGGCCAAGGGCAAGAAATTAGCTAATATGTTGTGTTGATGCATGATTTTTGCATGTATGAGACTTCAATGTCTAATGTATAAATATGGGCTAAGTGCCTTGTGTTCATCTTTTGATGCCTAAAATGATGAAATCAATTTATTTGTTTGATTAAGCTCAAGAGCAAAGGGGAAATAAAACCGATAAAGGGAAGGAAAAAGTGGTTGAATAGCTAGCGGAATCGTTCGACAACACCCGAGGTAAGTTCTTGAGTAAGAGAGCTTAAATTTCGATGTGATTAAATCATGCTCTATGTGTGGCTATTGAGCCGAATGTGCAAGGACAATATGTGCCTTGTGTTTGAGTTTCGTAAACGAAAATGAAATATGAATGTGCTATGAATTATTGTTAGATGTGCATGATTAATTGAATGCTGTCCGGGCTAAGTCCCGAAGGCTTTGTGCTAAGTGAATATATCCGGATTAAGATCCGAAGGCCTTTGTGCGAGATACTAAATCCGGGTTAAGTCCCGAAGGCATTCGTGCGAGTTATTAAATCCGGGTTAAGTCCCGAAGGCATTCGTGCGAGTTATTAAATCCGGGTTAAGTCCCGAAGGCATTCGTGCGAGTTGTTAAATCCGGGTTATGTCCCGAAGGCATTGTGTGAGTTACTAAAACCGGGCTATGTCCCGAAGGCATTTGAACGAGGAGCTATATCCGGTTAAATCCCGAAGGTACGTGATTTGGTAATGAATGAGCTTGCTGTAAAATTCCAGCGAATACTCGAAAAACATCCCAATATGGGGATATGTTACGTATGTGTTGAATTTAATCGAGCCCTTACAAATAAATGTTCGCTCAGTTGATAAACGAGCTACCGGCCTTCGGCCAAGTTAGTTTATTGTGTATGTACATAAGGGTTGTTAATGTTGTGAAGCAAGTTTGATATCGGTAAATTGCGTATTATGAAATATTCCGTTTAGCTAAATGTGTGCTATTCTTTGTGCATGCTGGAATTCCTTGCTCAAACTTACTAAGCATAAATTGCTTACTCGTTACATTGCTCCTCTGTTTTATAGATTTTTGGTTCTCCAGCTATCGGACTCGGGATCTTGAAGTCGAAGTCGCCCACACTATCAAAGGCTCTTTTGGGTACTATTTTGGTTGAATTTTGTTATGGCATGTATAGGACTACCCATTGTTGTCTTTCGAGTACTTTATGAAATGTATAAGTGTACAGCCATGCGAAAATGGCTTGTAGAAGTGGAGTATGGCATTAGACCATTCGTATTTGTGAATGTATAGATGGTTTCATGATGTAACTATGTTGGAATGGAAGTGTTGAGCAAATGATCAGCCACTAGAATGGCTAAGTATGATCATATGTGGGCTTATGTATGACAAGGCCCTAGTTGGTCCATGAAACCCCAAATTAGGTAAGGTTCACTTTGAAAACAGAAGCTGATAGCAGCAGTGGTGTGGATTGGAAAAATCACAAGAATTCGTAGGAGTGGAATTAAATAGAGAATAAATTATGTAATCGAACCTTGATGGATCTACTTTCATATGGAAGTAACGAAACAATTATAGGAACAGTACAGAAAGAGATATTCGGGTTCTTGTGGAACAGGGCCAGAACAGTTTCTGGATTCACTGTTCCGCCTTTGGAAATTCACTATAAATTGACCAGAGATAATTAGGGGTCATACCATATATGTATGGATTCCTCTCTGAGTCTAGTTTCCATAGAAACAAACGGCATCAGTATTGAAGCTCTGTGCAGAGAGATATCCCAGTCGTAATGGGAAAAGGTCAGTGTAGTCGACCCCTGTAACATGGGAGACTTTGACTAATAAACTGTACTAATTGGCCCGACCAAAAATTCTAGAAAAAAATCCATAGGTGGGGACATGAGTCTAGTTTCAGGGAAAAATCACAAAACTGATTTTTGAGTTGTGAAACTCAAGATATGATTTTTGAAGCGACTAGTACTCAGACTGGGCAGTGTCTGGAAAAATTTTTCAAAGTTTGTTAACATCTCGTGTCCGACTCCGGTGTCGGTCTCGGGTTCGAGGTGTTACAATGGTTGTATGCTAATTACCTGGTAAGTTTACTTTCCAGTTATTTGGGCTTACTAAGTATATAAATGCTTACCCATCTCTCTTTTCCCTGTCTTACAGAGCTCGAGAACTCGTAAGTATTGGAAGACGGTTGGAGAATTAACATATTATCAATTAGACCAGCTTTGGTATATAGATTCCCTTATTTTGTACAATGGCATGTATAAGGCTTTGGTTCATTTTGTGATATGTGTCATTTAAATTACCCATTTGAAAGCTTGTAAAAGTTTACATATCTTCTTGGATTTGGCTATGGAAATTGGCTTATTTTGAAGTAGGCTATGACCTACAAATCTATGCATGTTTCTGTTTACATAGAGTGGCTTGGCCATAATTGACAATGAGTTACAATAATGAGCCAATCTTAAAGGTGTTAATGAGGCATGGAAAATCTTTAATAAAAAGGAAATATCCTAGCATGTACAAAACCGATGATATGAGGTTTACATGCAATTAGGTTTATCAAGGATGTACGTAAGTATATAATCTAGCCTTATTGAGTATTAAGGTAACCTATAAGTGTGATTGGTTTTTAGAGGGTGACGAAAGGCTTAGAAAATAGTCTAACAAGGTCCACACGGGTAGACACACGGGCGTGTGTCTAGGCCGTGTGTGACACACGAATTCCACCCAAGGGCATGTGGTATGGCCATGTGTCCCCTACACCTAAAATTTTAAGTCAGTGTCGAGCACGGGCTAGACACACGGGCGTGTATCTTGGCCGTGTGTCTCTAAATGTATGCTAACATCAGAAACAGAGAGTTACACGGGCTGAGGGCACGGGCGTGCCCCAAGCCAAACCGGCGTGTGCGACCACACGGCCCCACCCATACGGGCGTGTGCCTCAATAAATCAAGGAAATTTAACAAGTTGCCCAAAGTTTAACAAATGCTCTCAGTTTTGTCCCAAACCGCCTCGATGTATGGTTTAGGTCTCGAAAGCCTGTATAAGGGACGATATTCATGTGTTTGAAAGGTTTTAATTTTGGGTGAAACTCGGTGACTCGATTTAGTGTGTTTGTGAATGTGTAAGCCCGGTAACGCCTCGAACCCTATCCTAGCATTGGGTACGGGTGAGGGGTGTTAAATACCTATGTGATAGAGGATGTTATACATATGAAGTTCATTGAATTGGTATAAATATATGAATGGTGTTGGTATAGAATTGATAGATGATTGAGAATTATTAAGTACCCCAGTGTTGATGTTTTGCATTTTATAAACTGTTGATGATTTTTGGTACGAGCTTTCTAAGCTTTTGAAAGCTTACTCTGTGTATGTTTGCGTTATTCTTATAGATATCGTAGCTACTATGAGCTCGGGGATCGTCGAGGATCGTCACCATACTATCGAATCTCATTTTGGTACTTTTTGAAAATGTATCTAGTAATGTATGGCATGTATAGGCTAGAAGTACTTTGAATAGGTTTTGTAATGTTTATATTTAGCCATGTGATATGGTTTGATATGGTTGTGTTTATGTTTTGATTTTGGTATATGAAATGTGATGCAAAACGATCTATTTGATGTGTTCATGAATGGCTAAGAGAAATGGTAAGTTTGGTAAGTTTTGGTATGAGATTTGGTCATGAGTTTAGAGATTATGAGACCATATGTTTTGATATGATTTGCTCTTATGTTTTGGCACAATTGAGTTGAGTTTATAAGCATGTAAATGGTTGATAATGTTATGTCATGAATGTAGTAAGCTTTGGTATAGAAATTGGCTGATATTGTTGTATAAATATGCCTGGTTTGGTACTTATAGGTTTGACCCATTTAGGGTGGCAAGTTGGCTATTCAAATGGCTTATTTTTGTCCACAACGGTAGGGACATAGGCGTGTGTCTCAGCCGTGTCTGACACACGGCTATGTTGCATTGTCATGTGTCTCCTGGGGTACCCTACAATTGTAAGTCAGATTCGAACACGGCCAAGGCACACGGGCTTGTGACTACCCATGTCGCCCAAGTCAGATTTGACCACGCCCAAAGCACACGAGCGTATCTTGTGGCCGTGTGAACAAGCCAGTATGAACGCCTTGTTTTGACATGGTCTAGGCACATAGGCGTGTCTAAAGCCGTGTGAGGCACACGGCCTGTTCACACGGGCATGTAACCTGTACTTGTTTGAAAAGTGTTTAAATTTTGGAGAAATTTTGTATGTGTTTGGTTTAGTCCCAACCCCTTTCAATACATGTTTAAGGTCTCGATGACCTATATAAGGGACTCTATATTGATGATTGATCTTTAATGCTTCGATGCTTATGAAATGAATGTTAATGTTTCGATTTTGTCCGATAATGCCTTTAACCCTTGTTCGGCAACGAATACGGGTTAGGGGTGTTACAAAGTTTAAGGGAGAAAGAAGCATTGTATCCAAGTAGTTGATGAAGTGTCGATTCTCAATGCTTTTGGAATAGAAGAACTCCAAGAGTAGATCGCTTTATTTACTCAAAACTTCAATAAAACATTTAAGAAGCAAGCTAGGAGGTCTAAGAAATTCGAATCATCAAAGAACACACCTAAGATCAAGCGTAAAGGTGTACCTAAGATCAAGCGTAAAGGTGTTGTTGTCAAGGAGAAGACTAAGAAAGAAAAGAAGAATGACATCTAATGTCATGAATGTCTTGGTTGTGGTCATATTCAAAATGAGTGCACTAACACTTTAAAGAAAACTCATGAATTCAATAAAGGAAAATCTCAAGACTCTAGTTTTTGGAAAGAAATCGTAGATGATGAGATGAATTCAATAATGTGAAATCAAACTTGGGAACTTTATTTGATCTTCCATCGGGTTCCAGACCAATAGGTTGTAAATGGATCTTCAAAAAGAAAATGAAGGTTGATGGAACCATTGATAAATTTAAAGCAAGGTTGGTAGCCAAAGGTTTTACACAAAAACAAGGTATTGAGTACTTTCATATCTATGCTTCAGTAGCTAGAATTGCTATTATTAGACTCTTAATATCACTTGCCTCAATGTACAATTTCATTATTTACCAAATGGATGTTAAAACTTGTAACAACCCCTTTTATTAGTGGTGTCGAAAATAGTGATTTCGGGGCCACCAAACCCAACGAGTAAGTTTGTAAATATTATATTTAATACTTATGAGATAATTGTGACTTTGAAAAGGTTTTTGATAGAGTGATTTTTGTTTTATAAGCGATTTATTAAGTTCTAGTGGTAAGACCTTAAGGTTAAATGGTTTTAGAAAATGAGCTATTGGGACCTCGTTTCTATAAACTAAGTCGTAAATATTTTTATAAATATTTACAGAGTGTCATTAAGGTGGTATTAAAGTTTCATTGAAAAATTTTAACGTTTCTATAGTTAATTAAGCGAAAAGGACTAAATCGTAAAAGCTGAAAAGTCAATCGCTATTAGTTTAAAGGTGTTAATTGATTAAAGAATTATAATTGGATGGGCTTATTAAGTAAATTATCCATCCTAAAGATAATGGGGCTTAAATTCCTTTTTATTATAATGTTTTATATGTTATTATTATATGATAAAGATAAAATAATGAATTAAAAAAAGTTAATAAAATTAAAAAAAAAGCCATCATCTTCTTTAACACCGAATGGCCATGGAAAGAAAGAAATGGAGAAGCTTTAAGCTTCGGCCTAGCTTTGGACGATGCATGTAAGTCCGTTTTGGCCCCGTTTTCAATAATTTTTATGTTTTTGAGATCATTGCAATTAGGTCCAGCTAGCCCGTACCTTCGATTTTGAAACTGTTAAAGATTTTGAATGTTGCCATTGATGAATCTTCTGATTTTTTATGTTAAATGATGAGTTTGGAATGTTGATTGATACTTAAAAGTATTTTGTAAAGTGATTTTCGATGGATTTACCGATTATGGACTAAATTGTTAAATTAATAAAATTAGAAGGATTTAATGTGAAATTTTTGCATAAATGAGCTATTATGGATACCATTAACATTTGGATATGCTCAATTTTGGGTAAAAATTATTAATTTGTATGTTTTGGGCTAGGGACTAAAATTGAATAAAAGTAAAATTTTAAGGGTAATTTTGTTAAAATATCAAAAATGACTAAATTGCATAAAATACATTTTTATACTATCTAAAGTAATAGATTTAATTAAATTATTAATTTAGATCAAGATCGAGTGGATAATGGAGGAGAATGAAAAATTACCAAAATGCCTTTGTACTTTGTCATTTCTACAAATTAGCCAGGTAAGTTTGTATGAACTGTATTGTGTGTAATGTTGGTTAAATTGAATGTTATTATATGATTTTTTTATAGAAAGTGAATCAATATATATAAGTTGTTATGCAATTTATCGTGTTATGAAACGACGTAAATCTAACGGTGTATCGACGATTATCGAATATGAAAAGGGATAGCTTCGGCTATCGAATATGAAAACTAATAGCTTCGGCTATCGAATATAAAAAGGGATAGCTTCGGCTATCGATTATGAAAAGAGATGGTGACGACCATCAACTATGAAAAGAGATGGTGACGACCATCGAATATGAAAAGGGATAGCTTCGGCTATTGTATATGAAAGGGATAGCTTTGGCTATCGATTATGAAAAGGGGTGGTGACTACCATCAACTATGAAAAGGGATGGTGATGACAATCAATTAATGAAAAATGACGGTTTCAACCATTAAATATGAAAAAGGACGGTTATGACCATCATTTAGCACACTTTGTGTGAGCTCCAGTAAGGGCTCCGATTGAATTCACTGCGAAAATATGGAAAGTTAAGTTATACTAGTGATCAAAGTATGAATATTTATGTTTATGAAAGGTATGATATAATTAATGCTATGTTATGTTCCATATCTTACCATGTGATGATATTGTTAAGTTATGTGTTTAATCACTAACTTATGGCTATGGTTAATGTATTGTTTATGTCATATGTGTATGCAAATGACATGGTAAGTGATCAATAAGAACCAAGACATGTTTATATAAAACTCAGTGGGATGGTGATACATGGAAAGACATGATATGTTGTGATGGATGGTAAATCTAATTGAATCATACTCAAGTATAATGGTTATCCATGTCAAATTCATATGAATCATGTTTAAATGAACTAACATGTGTTGTTGATGTGCTGGGGCTTATGCCAAGCTTGTGGATATGATTGATTTTTATGATTATGCTTGTACTATGCATACGAAATGGGTAAGAAAAAGGAAATGAACGAGAAGTACGTAATTAGGATGTATTGTGATGTTAAAAGGTTTAATGTGATAAATGATGTATTATATGTGAGCAAATTGCTTATTCTATGAACGAATACACTAAGTAGGGAATTGATAAGGTTGTTTAGGCTTATGATAAGCATTGGAAACGAAATGAAAAAAAAGTAAATGGAAAGATATATAATTTTATAATAAGGTTGATGATTATATATTATGTCTCATGAAATCCAATCATGTTATGAATAGTTAATAATTATGCAACATTAATGAACTTATTCAATCGTGAGTTGATAATTATGGTTGGATAAATCTTGAGGCATTGGTATAGGCTTGTATTTAACCTATAAATTCCATTATTGAAATGTAATTTTATGCTTATGGTTTATACGAGCTTACTAAGCATTCATTGCTTAAGTAGTGGTTTTTTCTTCTACTTTATAGATTATCAGAAGCTCAATTGGGTTGGAAGCTTGTCGGAGATCCTTCACACTATCCATCAACTATATCAATAGATTTTGATAAATTTGAGTCTTAGTTATAATGGCATGTATAGGTGTCTTGTTTGATGAAATTGGCTATTATGTGTAGCTTGTATATATGTCATTTTGGATGAAGAACTAGTTGGTATGATATTATAAATATATGGCATTATGTGTGGTTGTTATTTTGATATGGTGGTGGTTAAATGATGGAAATGAAATGATGTTTATAAATGGTCTATTATGAATTTTTGATTGGGATGGATTGAAGTAGTTCATGATATGGTTAATGGCTAGATTTGGTAGCTTGAATGTGTTTGGCTTTAGGTCAAAATGGTAAGGTGCATGATAGATGTGAAAATGGCCAAAATGGTATTTGTTGTGAATATATATATGTGGTATACGAATATCATAGCAAATGTGATATTGAAATTGAACAATTGGTGTTCTAATTGATGATTGAATTTGATAGATTGGTAAGCAAGTTTAATTGTTGAAATTGATGTGCCATGTTGGCATTTTGGTTGAATGGTTAGTTTCTATAATGTATAAGCTTGTATATACATATGTTAGATGTGTATTAAATGCATGATTATAAGTACAATTGGCTTGTGCAAGTGGTATGAGTTTGGGTAAGAAAAATGGCTTAGAAATGGCTTATTTTTCGTCTACACGGGCAGGGACACAAGCTTGTGTCTCAACTGTGTGTGACACACGGCTAGGCGAAATGGTCGTGTGTCTCCTGTAGCTTTCAAAGGGTTGCAAGTTAGGCTATTACACAGCCTGGCACACGGGCGTGTGAGGCCATTTTGAAGGGTACACGACCTAGTACACGGGTGTGTGGCTTAGTCGTGTGTTCCAAGTTAGTGAGTTACATTCGAATGTGTACACAGCCTGAGACACGGGCGTGTCTCTCGGTCGTGTGACCCCTGCAATTTGAAGATTTTCATGTTTTTTAGAAAAATTCTAAATGTTTCCGATTTAGTCTTGATTTATTTTTAATGTGTTTTTAAGGCCTCAAGGGCTCTTATAAGAGACAATATGTATGCTATTGATGGAATTTTCTATGATAAATGTTGTGAAGTAACTGATTTATATTTTTGATAAGTTCTGAAATGTAAACTTCGATAATGCTCCGTAACCCTCTTCCGATGGCGGATACGGGTTAGGGGTGTTACAAAATTGTATTTTTAAATGGTGAATTAGAAGAGGAAGTGTATATGAAACAACTAAAAGGATTTGCTGTTCCAAGATAAGAGCTTAAGGTATGTAGGCTGGTTAAATCTCCATATGAGCTTAAACAAACACCAAAAGTTTAATAAGGTTGTTCAAACTAATGACTATATAATAAATAAGTTCAATAAGTGCATATATAGCAAATCTGAAAATGAAAAAGGTGTCATAATTTGCTTATATGTAGATGACATGCTCACATTTGGCATAGATTTGGAACAAATAGAAAATACAAAGAAATTTTTGTTAAGTAAATTTGTTATGAAGAATATGTGATAGCAAATATTATTCTTGGGATTAAAATAACTTGAGAGGAAAGCACTATACTTTTATCACAATCACATTAGATTTAAAATGTGCTTAAAAAGTTTTATCTTTTCAATTGTATACCAGTATCTACACCGATGGATCTTCATATAAAATTACTATTTAATGCTAGTAGGAAAATTGATCAATTGAAATATGCAAGCCTATTTGGTTGTATTATATACATAATGACTTCTACAAGACCAAATATTGCATATGTTGTTGGAAAATTGAGTAGGTACATAAGTAAGCCAAGTAGTTTGCATTAGCAAGCTTTGAATAGATTACTTAGGTACTTAAAGAAAACTATTAACTATGGGTTGTACTATAGTGGATATCCTTTAGTTTTAGAAGGGTATTCGAATGTTAGTTGGATTACAAGTTTAAAAGGTCATGTTTACATTAGTTGATGGATCTTCTTTCTTGGTGGAGGTGTCATTTCATGGGGTTCCAAGAAATAAACATGTATTACTAATTCCAACATGGTAGCTCAATTTATTACATTAGTTGCTGCATCTAGAGAAACGTAATGGCTAAGAAATCTGCTTTATGATGTTTCTCTATGGCTCAAACCAATTTCACCTATTTTTATATGTTATAACAGTGAAGCTACTTTAGTAAAGACATATAGCCAAGTATATAATGGAAAGTCTAGACACATTAGATTAAAACATAGCTATGTTCATCAATTAATCTTTGATGAAGTAATCACTATTAATTATGTGCAATGAAGTGACAACTTGGTGGATCTTTTGACAAAAAATCTTGCTAGAGATGTAGTCAAAAAATCCTCAAAAGGGATAGGACTCAAGCCTATTAGTTAAAGTCACCCATGATGGAAACTCAACTCAATTCTTGGTATAACGTCAAGTCTTGAGTTTAGTGAGACAAAGTAAATCATTAGTATGTGACTGTTAGCATTATAAATAAATTCATCCTAAGATTAAAATGCTACGTATCCGTGATGATAAGCGAATGATGAGTAATGTAGTCTTAATGAACCCATAAAATAAATATGTTAGAGTGTTATAATTATGAGAACACTCACGATGGTATCTACCTATGTGAGTGTGAAGTGTGGTCGCTTCTAAGAGCTCAAAGGCTTGGCTCTAACAACACTAATGAAAAGAAGACATAAGCACATGCTAATAATAGTTCCATAGATACTATGCATTGTCCGACGTTGAAATCATTGTGTGAGATGTGTTCTGTTGTGAAATAGAATAGCTGATTCAAAGCTTAGTCTACCTGCAATTTCAATTAACTTTAATATGTTTTCATTAAATGAAGGTTCAATCGTCAAACACCTTCATTTATGTAAATTGATTTACACAATTATCAGAACTAAAATATTTTAAAAATTGGGGGGCAGATTGTTGAATATTTTCAAATATTTATAGTGTTCCAATAACTATAAATGAAATGATGTAATTAATTAAAAGTTATATCTTTTGGTTATTGATAAAAAAGTTATGATTAATAAGTTAAGTATCTTAAATATGAAGAGTTATATCACTTGAATAGTTATGTTTATTTAAAAGATGTCACTTGAATAATTGTATATTTTACTTTAATAGTTATATCTATTTAAGACATATTAGTTGAATTATTATCTCTCTTTTAAAGATGTGATTATTCAGGAAATACACCTATTGAAAATTACATATCTATGAAGAGACATGAGGATTCCTATCAGTCGGAGTGAAATTTCACTTGGAAAATAAATAAAAAAATTCTCAAAAGTGTTTTCTATTATTATTCCATATTTTACTATTATTAGATTATTCTATAAAGAATTACGGTAGAAATTCTTTGAAATTTTTGATAGAAATTGATGTTTTTGTTATACTTTGCTCAGTGTTTAGCGGATTATTTTCATCAGTGCAAAACAAAAATAGTTACCGTGCTTCATTATTTCCTCAAGGTTTATTTATTTGAAACTAATTTACCCACTGAGTAAAAGTGGGGGCAAATAGAACTATAAAGATAATGACTTGATACACACCTTGAATCCATGTCCTATTACTTTGTTATTTTTTGTTTGAATTATTATTTATGTTTCATTTGTGTGTTCGACATTTTTCTCACCAAAACTCCTCATAATAGCATACAAAATTCCTACAACTTAATATTATCAAGGGATAAAGTTGAAATAAGAAAAGTCATAGAAACTAAAAAAATAAGAAAAAAACTACAATAACATAAACTAGAGTTGCCATGTGTAGACACTTGCTAAGCTACGGAGATTATTTTCATATACATGTACAGAATAGATTTTTGTTGCTTTGACTATGTCAATTGTTTCTAAGTAAATTATATTAAATGCTATATGACCTAACTTTACTATGCAGGACACGTGCTGGGAATTTCATTGCAATTTCCTCTGCTTGGAAGAAAGTTTCAACTAAACATAAATAATTGTTTGCGGGTTGAAAATTTAATACAAAATATTTTATGTAAAATAGCTCTCAACTATACTTTCTTTTAGCTCGTCTGCAAGTTGCAAGTTGCAAGTTGCAGCAAACACGCTTTTGTGAAACTTGCAGCTTTTCCATTGGAAATCCGAAGAACGTTCTCCCATGGTTGTCGGTCTAATGAGTTATCTGAGTTTTGTTCTTGTAATTTGTACTAATATTATCTTTACCCTTTCTGATACGAGATCAAAGGCCCGACAAATGCGTTCCAAACTAAATGGGACCATCCAGGAGTTTGTTAGTAAGGCCTTAGATGCGTACACAAAAGAAAGGGAAAATCAAGATTTCAAATATTGGGAATCTTGGTCCGAGACACCAAATCTTGCAGCCAAAGCGCATTGGATCTCCATTACGAGCATCAACGATTCAATTTCGGTAGGAGATGGATCACAAGCCCAAATTCTTGAGGGCAAGGCCCAATAAGAAGATTCCAAGCCCAATCAAGAAATCCACCCATACTTAGTTGAAAATCAGGCCAAATTGTTAAAGTGGCCCAAGTTGTAAAGTTTTATTTTTATTTATTTATTTATTTTACTTAGTTTAAATGTTTATCCAAGAGTCCCAAATAAAAGACCCTTGGCCGAATTTCCATATTAAAATAATTAGGAGTTTTTTTTTAGTTTTAGTTTTAGTGTTCTAATTAAATTAGGAAAACATTTGAAAGGCCTATTTATATGGCTTGGCCAACCACTCTACATAACATTACAATTACATTGAAAATTTCAGATTTGATTTGAGTGAAAATTCTCTTTGAGTTCTTCAAGGATTTTCTCTTGGGTTTTCTTTAGAAGTTGTTTTAACAATCTTTTTGATTGTGGGAGCCATCTTCAACCTTCTTCTTGCCATTGATATTCTTTGGAGGGGAGATTAGAGCCGTTTGAAGGGAGTTGTGAGATCTTTCGAGATTTCAAGGCTTCTTAGGACTTATCTTTTAATTTCTTACTGTCAATTCTTTCTTTATTTCTACTTGTGCTGAATCATTATCTAATCTATTTTCTGTTCTTATTGTGTTTTCAGCCTTTTTCTATCTTAAGGAATCAGCCCAAAAATCCCCAATTTCTAGGGTTTTTCCATACTCTTTTTGGGTGAAATTAGATTGTCAAAATTTGGGGAAAACTATCTTGGTGTTCAATTGGGCAGAATCACAATCTCCTTGAGGGTTTCAAGAACCCTAACACTTATTTCTATTCTCAATTTGATTCTTTGCTGATTTGGGGATTTTATTTTAGATCTGAAAATTCAAAAATCTAATCTTTTAATTTTCTGTTTCGTTTCAGATCTAATTGTTTAGGGTTTTCGTAGGAGTTTCTCGTGACTTGGCAACTCGATCTTGGTCCGCGCGCAACCCCGTATCATTTGGTATCAGATTTTGGGCGTTTTGGGTGTTCTTGGTTGATTTCTAAACTGATCTCTATTTTTTAAATTACAAACAGCAGTTTTACCCAGAAAAATTTTCGAAAAAAATTCATTTGAGTGGGTAAACGTTTTCTGATTGATCTGAAATTTTACATACATATTTTTGGCACTGTTATTGAATATACAAAAATATTTCCCGCAAAAAAATAAGTCGAAAAAGTCAAAAAATTGAAAAAAGACGAAATCCAATAAAAAATTAAAAAAATATTCAGCGGGTTGAATTTGGTGCCCAAATTTTCCAGATCAAAAATTAAATATATAAGGACACTCCAGATTTAATTTCGTGATTTTGGAGATCGGGAACACCTCGAACGAAGTTGTCAAGTTACTCCGCAGTTTTTCGGGTTTTCTGTTTTCAGCAATTTTTATTGATTCTTAGCTGTAGGTTTTCATTTGTTTACCTTTATTCTTCCTTTACGTTATCTAACACCTTCTTGTTTCTTGTGTTAGTAGGATTTAAACGTGTGCACAACTTCTTCCTCGGTGCAACACGAATCAATTGGTGTCTCGTCAGTTTTTGGCATCCTAGTGCAAATTAGGATTCTTTGGTAGTTTGGTTCACACTCTCTAATTGGTTGATATAAACTCTGATAAAGAACTCACAAGATTGAATTCGACCTCATTGAGAATTTGAATTTTCTTTTTGAGTGATTAATGGTGAGGTTTGCTAACTTTTATTTTTGAGTGTTGAGTGTTTATTTTTTACAGGTTTTGAAGATGTCTAAAGGTGATAATAATGATACACTTATGGAAGTCCAACAACAGTTAGAAGGACACACTGTTGCAATCACACAAATAAATGCTACCCTTCAAGCATTGAATACTACTTTGAATGAGGTACGAATGAATCAAGAACTTCAATATCAAGATCCAATCAGGGAAGATAGGAATAACCAGCCCCATAGGCGCGGCCCTCGACGTGTCCCTAGAATGGATGACGATTCTCATGATCGTGGACAACCTTCTTTGGCAAAACCGAAATTCACAATTCCCCAATTTCGTGGTAAGAATGATCCTGACACTTATTGTGAATGGGAATCTAAGATTGAACTCATGTTTCGGTATTATAAATGTCCGGATGATGAAAAGGTAGCATTAGCAACATTGGAATTTTCTGATTATGCATTAAGTTGGTGGACTCAACTTGGGGTAAACCGCCATCGGAATTATGAAGGTGAGATTTCGACATGGGATGAGTTGAAACAGATTATGCGTAAAAGGTTTATTCCACCTCACTACTATAGAGAAATTAAAACAAAGTTGAGAAGACTTATCCAAGGTAGTAGGACGGTGGATGAATATTTTAAAGAGATGGAGATGCTCATTCAGAGAGCTAATGTGGAGGAAGATGAAGAAACAACTATGGTTCGATTCATTGATGGTTTGAACAGGCCGATAGCTAATACATTGAGGCTACAAACTTACATTGATTTGGAAGAAGCAGTTCACAAAGCCATTGAGATCGAGCAACAATTAAAGGAACAAAGGTTTGGGTCCTTCTCTACTTCACAATATTATCGAGGTAACAATTCCAATTCTGATTTTAAGAGTTCAAAACCACCTTTTGTTACTAACAAGTCTTCTTTGGGTAATGGAAGTAAACAATCAGATTGGAAAAAAGGGGCTCCTGCTAAAACGCAAACACCTTCTAAGCAACCCAATTTAAGTGATTCGAGTGCGAAGAGGACTCGTGAGATTGAATGCTTTAAGTGCAAAGGGCGTGGTCATTATAGTAGAGAATGCCCTAACACGAGATTACTTCTTCTAAAAGATAACGGTGAGTACACTTCCGACTCTGATAATACAGATCCAGATATGCCAGACCTTGTGGATGACAGTGTTAATGGCGACGAGTTGGTCGAACCACCAAAGGAAGGGGACTTTGCTAATTTTCAATGCCTCGTAGTTCGTCGAACCCTTAACATTCAGATGAAAGATGATGATAGCCAAAGGGCCAATATTTTCCATTCTCGGTGTTTTATTAAAGGTAACTTATGTTCACTCATTATTGATAGTGGTAGTTGCTCGAATGTAGTGAGTAGTTATTTGGTGGATTCTTTAAAGTTGCCTTGTACCAAACACCCTAAGCCATATCACCTTCAGTGGCTTAATGAATGTTCCGAAGTTAAAGTTACGAAACAGTCCTTGGTCACTTTTAAACTCGGCAATTATGAGGATGACGTATGGTGTGATGTAGTCCCCATGCATGCGGCACACTTGCTCCTTGGACGACCTTGGCAATTTGATCACGATGTTACACACCAAGGTAAACTTAATCGATACTCCCTTGTATTTAAAGGCAAGAAATTCACTTTTGCTCCTTTAAATCCTACTGATGTATATAAAGATCAATTGAGGATGATAAAATTTTGTGAGGGGGTAAGGGAGAAAGAGCAAGTACAAAAGACAGAAAGAAAAGAGGCTAATAGTAGTGGAAAAAGTCAAAATTTAAAAAGCCCAAAGGTGAGTGAATCCTCTAGTGGTAAAATGAGTGGAAAAAATCTTTTGGCAACAAAAAAAGATGTGAAGAGAGCCCTACTTAATAAACAGCCTTGTATCCTTGTGAGGTTTAGGCAAAATTATTTATCTTTATCTAACATTAACGAAAATTTGCCTAGTGTGTTTCAATCTCTTTTGCAGGATTATGAGGATGTTTTTAGTGAGGCCCCTAAAGGTTTACCACCTTTACGAGGGATAGAACATCAAATTGACTTAGTACCCGGAGCTTTAATCCCAAATCGACCAGCCTATAGATGCAATCCCGAGGAGACAAAGGAATTGCAAAGGCAAGTGGAGGAATTACTAGACAAAGGGTACATTCGTGAGAGCCTAAGTCCTTGTGCTGTTCCTGTCTTATTGGTGCCAAAGAAAGATGGTACGTTTCGTATGTGTGTTGATTGTCGCCCAATCAACAAGATAACGGTAAAGTATCGACACCCAATCCCTAGACTTGATGATATGCTTGATGAATTACATGGTTCAATAATATTTACAAAATTGATTTAAAAAGTGGTTATCATCAAATTCGAATGAGGGAAGGGGATGAATGGAAAACAGCCTTTAAAACAAATTTGGATTGTATGAATGGTTAGTTATGCCTTTCGGCCTTACTAATGCACCTAGTACATTTATGAGATTAATGAATCATGTTTTGAGGCTACATTTGGGTAATTTGTAGTAGTTTACTTTGATGATATTTTAATTTACTCAAAGTCATTAGATGATCATGTTTTCCATGTTCGAACCGTTTTGGATATTCTACGAACTGAAAGATTATTTGCCAACCTTGATAAATGCACATTCTGTTGTGATAAACTAATATTCTTAGGTTTCATAGTTAGTGCTCAAGGTATTCATGTCGACGAGGACAAAGTTAAGGCAATTAAGGAGTGGCCGACTCCTAAATCGGTAACTGAGGTGAGATCTTTCCATGGTTTAGCCAGTTTTTATAGACGATTTGTGAAAGATTTCTCTACTATTGCTACCCCATTGACTGAAGTTATAAAGAAATCAGTGGGTTTCAAATGGGGTGAAACCCAAGAAAAAGCTTTTCAAACTCTAAAAGCTAAGTTATGTTCTGCTCCTTTGCTTAAATTACCTGATTTTGCTAAAACTTTTGAACTTGAGTGTGATGCTTCAGGAATTGGAATCGGCGCCGTTTTAATGCAAGATAAGCAACCTATTGCTTATTTTAGTGAGAAATTGAACGGTGCACAGTTAAATTACTCGACTTATGACAAAGAACTATTGGCATTAGTTCGTGCACTTCAAGTATGGCAACATTATTTGCTGCCTAATGAGTTTGTCATACATACAGATCATGAGTCTCTTAAATGGTTAAAGGGACAAGGTAAGTTGAGTAAAAGACATGCCCGATGGGTAGAATTCATTGAACATTCCTTATGTGATTCAATATAAACAGGTAAAGATAATGTAGTCGCAGATGCTTTGTCTAGACGATATACTTTAATAACTACATTGAATGCTAAAGTCTTAGGGTTTGAACATATTAAAGAGTTATATGATGATGATACTGATTTCAGCCATATCTATAAGAATTGTGGACATACTGCTTTTGAAAAATTTTATCTTGTAGATGCTTTCTTTTTCGTTTAAACAGGTTATGCATACCAAGTGTTCCATGAGAGAATTGTTGATTCATGAAGCCCATAGTGGGGGATTAATGGGACATTTTGGAGTGGCCAAAACACTAGACATATTGCAAGAACACTTCCATTGGCCACATATGAAGAAGGATGTGGAAAGGTATGTTCCAAGTGCATTACATGCAAACAAGCAAAATCTAAGGTAATGCCTCATGGCCTTTACACTCCTTTACCGATTCCTACTTCACCTTGGGTAGATTTATCCATGGACTTTATTCTAGGTTTGCCTCGAAATAAGAAAGGAAGAGATAGTATATTTGTTGTTGTTGACAGGTTCTCAAAGATGGCACATTTTATTTCTTGTCACAAAACAGATGATGCTACACATATAGCAGACTTATTCTTTAAAGAGGTGGTAAGACTTCATGGCATCCCTAAAACAATTGTTTCTGACAGAGATGTCAATTTCTTAGCCACTTTTGGAAAGTATTATGGGGTAAGCTTGGTACTAAATTACTTTATTCCACTACATGTCACCCCCAAACTGATGGCCAAACCGAAGTAGTTAATCGGATCTTAGGGACTTTATTACGATCTGTTGTGGGAAAGAACATTAGAAATTGGGAAGAATGCCTACCGTTTGTTGAATTTGCATATAATAGATCTATTCATTCTACAACTGGTTATTCTCCATTTGAACTTGTTTATGGTTTTAACCCACTAACAGTACTTGATCTTGCGCCATTACCACTTGAACACATTGTTAATTTAGATGGTGAACAGAAAGCTGAGTTGGTGAAATCCTTACATGAGCAGGCTAGGCAACGAATAGCCAAAACATATGATGCCAACACCAACAAAGCAAACAAGGGGCGCAAACGGGTTGTCCTAGAACCCGGAGATTGGGTTTGGGTCCATATGAGGAAAGAACGATTTCCTGCAAGAAGAAAGACCAAGTTGGACCCAAGGGGCGATGGGCCTTTCCAAGTACTCGAGAGGATCAACGATAATGCCTATAAATTGATCTACCTGGTGAGTACAATGTAAGTTCTACTTTTAATGTGGCTGACTTGTCCCCATTTGATTTTTCAGATTCGAGGTCGAATCTTTTTGAGGAAGGGGGGAATGATACGAGATCAAAGGCCCGACAAATGCGTTCCAAACTAAATGGGACCATCCAGGAGTTTGTTAGTAAGGCCTTAGATGCGTACACAAAGAAAGGGAAAATCAAGATTTCAAATATTGGGAATCTTGGTCCGAGACACCAAATCTTGCAGCCAAAGCGCATTGGATCTCCATTACGAGCATCAACGATTCAATTTCGGTAGGAGATGGATCACAAGCCCAATTCTTGAGGGCAAGGCCCAATAAGAAGATTCCAAGCCCAATCAAGAAATCCACCCATACTTAGTTGAAAATCAGGCCAAATTGTTAAAGTGGCCCAAGTTGTAAAGTTTATTTTTATTTATTTATTTATTTACTTAGTTTAAATGTTTATCCAAGAGTCCCAAATAAAAGACCCTTGGCCGAATTTCCATATTAAAATAATTAGGAGTTTTTTTTGTTTAGTTTTAGTGTTCTAATTAAATTAGGAAAACATTTGAAAGGCCTATTTATATGGCTTGGCCAACCACTCTACATAACATTACAATTACATTGAAATTTCAGATTTGATTTGAGTGAAATTCTCTTTGAGTTCTTCAAGGATTTTCTCTTGGGTTTTCTTTAGAAGTTGTTTTAACAATCTTTTTGATTGTGGGAGCCATCTTCAACCTTTTCTTGCCATTGATATTCTTTGGAGGGGAGATTAGAGCCGTTTGAAGGGAGTTGTGAGATCTTTCGAGATTTCAAGGCTTCTTAGGACTTATCTTTTAATTTCTTACTGTCAATTCTTTCTTTATTTCTACTTGTGCTGAATCATTATCTAATCTATTTCTGTTCTATTGTGTTCAGCTTTTCTATCTTAAGGATCAGCCCAAATCCCATTTAGGTTTCATACTCTGTTTTTCTGATTATGCATTAAGTTGGTGGACTCAACTTGGGGTAAACCGCCATCGGAATTATGAAGGTGAGATTTCGACATGGGATGAGTTGAAACAGATTATGCGTAAAAGGTTTATTCCACCTCACTACTATAGAGAAATTAAAACAAAGTTGAGAAGACTTATCCAAGGTAGTAGGACGGTGGATGAATATTTTAAAGAGATGGAGATGCTCATTCAGAGAGCTAATGTGGAGGAAGATGAAGAAACAACTATGGTTCGATTCATTGATGGTTTGAACAGGCCGATAGCTAATACATTGAGGCTACAAACTTACATTGATTTGGAAGAAGCAGTTCACAAAGCCATTGAGATCGAGCAACAATTAAAGGAACAAAGGTTTGGGTCCTTCTCTACTTCACAATATTATCGAGGTAACAATTCCAATTCTGATTTTAAGAGTTCAAAACCACCTTTTGTTACTAACAAGTCTTCTTTGGGTAATGGAAGTAAACAATCAGATTGGAAAAAAGGGGCTCCTGCTAAAACGCAAACACCTTCTAAGCAACCCAATTTAAGTGATTCGAGTGCGAAGAGGACTCGTGAGATTGAATGCTTTAAGTGCAAAGGGCGTGGTCATTATAGTAGAGAATGCCCTAACACGAGATTACTTCTTCTAAAAGATAACGGTGAGTACACTTCCGACTCTGATAATACAGATCCAGATATGCCAGACCTTGTGGATGACAGTGTTAATGGCGACGAGTTGGTCGAACCACCAAAGGAAGGGGACTTTGCTAATTTTCAATGCCTCGTAGTTCGTCGAACCCTTAACATTCAGATGAAAGATGATGATAGCCAAAGGGCCAATATTTTCCATTCTCGGTGTTTTATTAAAGGTAACTTATGTTCACTCATTATTGATAGTGGTAGTTGCTCGAATGTAGTGAGTAGTTATTTGGTGGATTCTTTAAAGTTGCCTTGTACCAAACACCCTAAGCCATATCACCTTCAGTGGCTTAATGAATGTTCCGAAGTTAAAGTTACGAAACAGTCCTTGGTCACTTTTAAACTCGGCAATTATGAGGATGACGTATGGTGTGATGTAGTCCCCATGCATGCGGCACACTTGCTCCTTGGACGACCTTGGCAATTTGATCACGATGTTACACACCAAGGTAAACTTAATCGATACTCCCTTGTATTTAAAGGCAAGAAATTCACTTTTGCTCCTTTAAATCCTACTGATGTATATAAAGATCAATTGAGGATGATAAAATTTTGTGAGGGGGTAAGGGAGAAAGAGCAAGTACAAAAGACAGAAAGAAAAGAGGCTAATAGTAGTGGAAAAAGTCAAAATTTAAAAAGCCCAAAGGTGAGTGAATCCTCTAGTGGTAAAATGAGTGGAAAAAATCTTTTGGCAACAAAAAAAGATGTGAAGAGAGCCCTACTTAATAAACAGCCTTGTATCCTTGTGAGGTTTAGGCAAAATTATTTATCTTTATCTAACATTAACGAAAATTTGCCTAGTGTGTTTCAATCTCTTTTGCAGGATTATGAGGATGTTTTTAGTGAGGCCCCTAAAGGTTTACCACCTTTACGAGGGATAGAACATCAAATTGACTTAGTACCCGGAGCTTTAATCCCAAATCGACCAGCCTATAGATGCAATCCCGAGGAGACAAAGGAATTGCAAAGGCAAGTGGAGGAATTACTAGACAAAGGGTACATTCGTGAGAGCCTAAGTCCTTGTGCTGTTCCTGTCTTATTGGTGCCAAAGAAAGATGGTACGTTTCGTATGTGTGTTGATTGTCGCCCAATCAACAAGATAACGGTAAAGTATCGACACCCAATCCCTAGACTTGATGATATGCTTGATGAATTACATGGTTCAATAATATTTACAAAAATTGATTTAAAAAGTGGTTATCATCAAATTCGAATGAGGGAAGGGGATGAATGGAAAACAGCCTTTAAAACAAAATTTGGATTGTATGAATGGTTAGTTATGCCTTTCGGCCTTACTAATGCACCTAGTACATTTATGAGATTAATGAATCATGTTTTGAGGCTACATTTGGGTAAATTTGTAGTAGTTTACTTTGATGATATTTTAATTTACTCAAAGTCATTAGATGATCATGTTTTCCATGTTCGAACCGTTTTGGATATTCTACGAACTGAAAGATTATTTGCCAACCTTGATAAATGCACATTCTGTTGTGATAAACTAATATTCTTAGGTTTCATAGTTAGTGCTCAAGGTATTCATGTCGACGAGGACAAAGTTAAGGCAATTAAGGAGTGGCCGACTCCTAAATCGGTAACTGAGGTGAGATCTTTCCATGGTTTAGCCAGTTTTTATAGACGATTTGTGAAAGATTTCTCTACTATTGCTACCCCATTGACTGAAGTTATAAAGAAATCAGTGGGTTTCAAATGGGGTGAAACCCAAGAAAAAGCTTTTCAAACTCTAAAAGCTAAGTTATGTTCTGCTCCTTTGCTTAAATTACCTGATTTTGCTAAAACTTTTGAACTTGAGTGTGATGCTTCAGGAATTGGAATCGGCGCCGTTTTAATGCAAGATAAGCAACCTATTGCTTATTTTAGTGAGAAATTGAACGGTGCACAGTTAAATTACTCGACTTATGACAAAGAACTATTGGCATTAGTTCGTGCACTTCAAGTATGGCAACATTATTTGCTGCCTAATGAGTTTGTCATACATACAGATCATGAGTCTCTTAAATGGTTAAAGGGACAAGGTAAGTTGAGTAAAAGACATGCCCGATGGGTAGAATTCATTGAAACATTCCCTTATGTGATTCAATATAAAACAGGTAAAGATAATGTAGTCGCAGATGCTTTGTCTAGACGATATACTTTAATAACTACATTGAATGCTAAAGTCTTAGGGTTTGAACATATTAAAGAGTTATATGATGATGATACTGATTTCAGCCATATCTATAAGAATTGTGGACATACTGCTTTTGAAAAATTTTATCTTGTAGATGGCTTTCTTTTCGTTTAAACAGGTTATGCATACCAAAGTGTTCCATGAGAGAATTGTTGATTCATGAAGCCCATAGTGGGGGATTAATGGGACATTTTGGAGTGGCCAAAACACTAGACATATTGCAAGAACACTTCCATTGGCCACATATGAAGAAGGATGTGGAAAAGGTATGTTCCAAGTGCATTACATGCAAACAAGCAAAATCTAAGGTAATGCCTCATGGCCTTTACACTCCTTTACCGATTCCTACTTCACCTTGGGTAGATTTATCCATGGACTTTATTCTAGGTTTGCCTCGAAATAAGAAAGGAAGAGATAGTATATTTGTTGTTGTTGACAGGTTCTCAAAGATGGCACATTTTATTTCTTGTCACAAAACAGATGATGCTACACATATAGCAGACTTATTCTTTAAAGAGGTGGTAAGACTTCATGGCATCCCTAAAACAATTGTTTCTGACAGAGATGTCAAATTTCTTAGCCACTTTTGGAAAGTATTATGGGGTAAGCTTGGTACTAAATTACTTTATTCCACTACATGTCACCCCCAAACTGATGGCCAAACCGAAGTAGTTAATCGGATCTTAGGGACTTTATTACGATCTGTTGTGGGAAAGAACATTAGAAATTGGGAAGAATGCCTACCGTTTGTTGAATTTGCATATAATAGATCTATTCATTCTACAACTGGTTATTCTCCATTTGAACTTGTTTATGGTTTTAACCCACTAACAGTACTTGATCTTGCGCCATTACCACTTGAACACATTGTTAATTTAGATGGTGAACAGAAAGCTGAGTTGGTGAAATCCTTACATGAGCAGGCTAGGCAACGAATAGCCAAAACATATGATGCCAACACCAACAAAGCAAACAAGGGGCGCAAACGGGTTGTCCTAGAACCCGGAGATTGGGTTTGGGTCCATATGAGGAAAGAACGATTTCCTGCAAGAAGAAAGACCAAGTTGGACCCAAGGGGCGATGGGCCTTTCCAAGTACTCGAGAGGATCAACGATAATGCCTATAAAATTGATCTACCTGGTGAGTACAATGTAAGTTCTACTTTTAATGTGGCTGACTTGTCCCCATTTGATTTTTCAGATTCGAGGTCGAATCTTTTTGAGGAAGGGGGGAATGATACGAGATCAAAGGCCCGACAAATGCGTTCCAAACTAAATGGGACCATCCAGGAGTTTGTTAGTAAGGCCTTAGATGCGTACACAAAAGAAAGGGAAAATCAAGATTTCAAATATTGGGAATCTTGGTCCGAGACACCAAATCTTGCAGCCAAAGCGCATTGGATCTCCATTACGAGCATCAACGATTCAATTTCGGTAGGAGATGGATCACAAGCCCAAATTCTTGAGGGCAAGGCCCAATAAGAAGATTCCAAGCCCAATCAAGAAATCCACCCATACTTAGTTGAAAATCAGGCCAAATTGTTAAAGTGGCCCAAGTTGTAAAGTTTTATTTTTATTTATTTATTTATTTTACTTAGTTTAAATGTTTATCCAAGAGTCCCAAATAAAAGACCCTTGGCCGAATTTCCATATTAAAATAATTAGGAGTTTTTTTTTAGTTTTAGTTTTAGTGTTCTAATTAAATTAGGAAAACATTTGAAAGGCCTATTTATATGGCTTGGCCAACCACTCTACATAACATTACAATTACATTGAAAATTTCAGATTTGATTTGAGTGAAAATTCTCTTTGAGTTCTTCAAGGATTTTCTCTTGGGTTTTCTTTAGAAGTTGTTTTAACAATCTTTTTGATTGTGGGAGCCATCTTCAACCTTCTTCTTGCCATTGATATTCTTTGGAGGGGAGATTAGAGCCGTTTGAAGGGAGTTGTGAGATCTTTCGAGATTTCAAGGCTTCTTAGGACTTATCTTTTAATTTCTTACTGTCAATTCTTTCTTTATTTCTACTTGTGCTGAATCATTATCTAATCTATTTTCTGTTCTTATTGTGTTTTCAGCCTTTTTCTATCTTAAGGAATCAGCCCAAAAATCCCCAATTTCTAGGGTTTTTCCATACTCTTTTTGGGTGAAATTAGATTGTCAAAATTTGGGGAAAACTATCTTGGTGTTCAATTGGGCAGAATCACAATCTCCTTGAGGGTTTCAAGAACCCTAACACTTATTTCTATTCTCAATTTGATTCTTTGCTGATTTGGGGATTTTATTTTAGATCTGAAAATTCAAAAATCTAATCTTTTAATTTTCTGTTTCGTTTCAGATCTAATTGTTTAGGGTTTTCGTAGGAGTTTCTCGTGACTTGGCAACTCGATCTTGGTCCGCGCGCAACCCCGTATCACTTTCCTTATCTTTACCCTTTCCTTCAGTAGCGCCCAATCAAATGGTTGCTCTGGTGAAAGTGGCAAATTCTCTACTAACAGGACATATAGCCAAAACCTTGATCTCATCCTTTCAACCCTACCCTCCAGTGGTTCACAAAATGGAGGGTTTTATAATACCCCATTGGCCGAGACCCTGATAAAATTTATGCCCTTGCCCTTTGTAGAGGAGACATTGCCTCTGGGGTTTGTTTTGAGTGCATAAATTCTTCCATTGAAGGAATTATAAAGCAGTGTCCAAATCAGAAAGAAGCCATTTATTGGGGTCCTGGAATATCATCATCTATATGTATGTTAAGGTATGCAAATAACAACTTTTTCTCTGTTATGGAAGTGATGCCTTCTTTCACTGTGCCTAATCCCAATGACATCTCACCATCAAGACCAATTCAATGAGACTTTTCCTATGTTAATGGAAATCCTCATGAAAAATGCTTCCTCTGGTTCAAAGTTTGCCACTGGGAACATGAACTTCACTGACTCAGAAAAGGTATATGGGTTAGTGCAGTGTACCCCAGATATTTCTGAGACTGATTGTAGAATTTGCTTGCAAAGGGATATGGTTGAACTTTCAGAATGCTGTGGCAAAAAGCAAGGAGGGAGAGTCCTTAGACCTAGCTGCATTGCTTGGTTTGAGTTGTCTTTATTTTATGATTCTAGTTCAATTGATACTCCATCTCCAACCCCATTTGATCCACCATTAACACCTAGTTTCGCCCCTCCTGAAGCTACAAGAAACAAAGGTATGTCTCTATATTTTTGCATCACAAGTTTACAGCATTGTATTGTATCGGAAAGGATATTAGAACTATCTTGCCTTGGATGTCAAGTAGTAAAATGCATCACTTATTCATCACTGTATGAAATTTGGATAATTCCTTCTCTAGGGAGCAAAATGTCAACTGCAAATTGGATTGGTTCAAACTACTGCACATTTAATTTCTATCTCGAACCATTGTAATCGATGTAGTTGTTAGTCATTTTACTTCCATTTGTCGTAGTCTCCATATCGTGCTTTTCTGGCTACTGACATCTCAAATTCGATTGATTCAAACTACATCATTTAATTTCTATTTATCCTAAACATGTTTTTTGCTTTGCAGAAAGTAGGACATTTTGAACCATTGTAATCGTTGTAGTCCCTACTGTAGTTTTACTGGCATTCGTCATAGGCTCCATATCATGTGGCATGTTGTACATGAAGAAAGTGAAGTTAAATCGATCTGGTAGTGCTCTTTCGGATGCATTTATGTGGAGTAACTTGGAAACATAATTAATTATATGAGTTGCTTGTTTCTGGTGCAGATGAAAATTAAAATCCTTACAGTTCACCTTAAGCGTGGTGAAAGCAGCAACCGGTGACTTCCACGATGACAATAAGCTTGGACAAGGTGGATTTGGTTCAGTTTACAAGGTGAACGTTGGACTCTCATCATTATATATATTTGTATAATCTGAGGTTATTGAAAATGATGTTGCATACACTACTAATGCAGAAAAACAGGTTGTTCTTATGCATAAACAGGAACTTATGTTTAGTGTCTCATGTCTTCAGGGAAAGCTTAAAAATGGACAAGAAATTGCTGTGAAGAGACTATCTAAGCATTCTTCACAAGGAGAACTCGAATTCCGGAATGAGATTTTGCTAGTAGCTAAGCTTCAGCACAGGAATCTTGTTAGCCTACTTGGGTTTTGCTTGGAAGGGACCGAAAGGATCCTTGTGTACGAGTATGTTAGCAATGGAAGCCTGGATCAATTTATATTCGCAACAACTTCATTGTTTATAACATATACATTAGTACCTATAAGTTTATCAGAATTGACATCTTAGTTGAATGATTTAGCAGATTCAATTAAGCGTGGCCAATTAAATTGGGAAATGTGTTACAAGATCATATGCGGAATAGCTCGAGGGATCCTTTATCTTCATGAAGATTCTCGCCTCAAGATCATTCATCGTGATCTGAAGGCAAGCAATGTCTTACTCGATGAAGAAATGAATCCTAAAATTACAGATTTTGGCCTGGCAAGACTTTATTCCATGAATCAGATTCAAGGCAATACTCATAGAACTGTCGGAACTTAGCAAGTACGACATCACGACGTTGTTCTTTATACTGTACGCTAATCAAGACTGATATGTGCACCGGAGAGTGCATTCTGTTAGCATTAGCATTAAAAATTATTCTTTTTGATGCTGTTGTGCAGTGGTTACATGGTTCTGGAGTATGCCGTACACGGGCAATTTTCGGTTAAGTGTGACATTTTTAGTTTGGGAGTCCTACTTCTCGAGACTGTGATTGGCAAGAGAAACAGTTGGGTGAATGATTCAGGGGAGATAGAGCACCTTCCAAGCCATGTATGTTTACTTCCGAACTCCCTCCTTTGAAGTACCTGGTCTAATTTTGTTCGTCTTTGTTATGGGAATTTAAGAAACGGTTTTGTAGTTAAAGTCTGTTAAAAGTAGTTAGGATTATCTGTTAGCTGTTAAAGGTGGTTAAGGGACTGCATGTATTAAATATGTGGGTATTCCTATCTCTTAAGTATGAAAGAATGAAAGAAGTTGTTTTGATTCAGTTTGTTCTATACTTCAACATGGTATCAAGAGCCAAGAAATTTCTGGTGTAGTTTTTTTTTCTTTCTTTTCTTCTCTGCTTTCTTTGGTGTTTTTCATGGCTACTGATTCTGTGCCTGGGGTTGATACGTCCTGTCCGTCTGCTGATTCTCGGAATACTGCTCCTTCACCTGGTTCTGGCAGTGTTGTGTCACCCATGATTCACTCCTTCTCCAAGCATGCCACCATCAAACTTACTGAGGCTAATTTTCTTCTATGGAAACATCAACTTTTGTTCATTCTTGAAGGTTATGATCTTGAAGGATTTGTCCAAGGTACTCTTCCAATTCCCTCTCCTCTCCTCTTGTTGCTGGAGTCGATGGTCAGTTAATTGATAACCCATTGTTTCTTGCTCATAAGAAACAAGACAAATTTCTTGCTTCCTGGCTACTGTCCACAGTTTCGGATGAGGTTCTCGTTCATCTTACAACAGCTAAAACTAGTTTTGATATTTGGTCTACTATTGAGAAACAGTTTGGAGCTAAATCCAATCTAAAGGTTTCAAGAATGCGTCATGATTTGTATTCTCTCAAGAAGGTGAATCTCACAGTTAAGGAATATTTGGAAAAGGTAAAACGGTTGAGTGACAGTCTTACTGCTGCTGGAAGTGTCGTTACTGAGCAGGAGCAAGTTAGCATTATATTGGCTGGACTCTCGCTAGATTTTGAGTCTATTCGCGTGATTGCTTTAGCTAGTCCTATGTCTCTCGATCTTCTGACTGAAATGCTTCTTGATTGTGAGGCACGACAGCTAGAATTGTTAGCAGACGTACCTATACAGGCTAATGTGTCTTCCTATTCCAGGAATCCTCATCACTCGAAAAATAATGGTGATTTAAATGGTTATACTCAAGATTTTAGACAGGGCAGTAGAGGACATGATAGGAGTTGGTCTCGTGGTAGGTATCGTGGCAATGGTAGGGGGTGGTCGCGTTCCAAACCCCAGTGTCAACTATGTGGTAAAGTTGGACATGTGGTTCAGTCATGCTATCACCGATTTGATGAGAATTTTTTTGGAGTGGAGTCTAACGACTCAAAAACTGTCAATTACCATCGTTATGAGCAACAGTCTTCTTCTTCTTGTTGCAGCTCCCATACACAACCGTCTCCTTCCTCAGTTCCACAGCCTTCCCGATCTTCTTCAGATTCTTCAACTCAAGCTTGGTATCCTGATTCTGGAGCCACAAATCACATCACTCCTGATGTAACCAATCTCTCAACTGTCTCTCCTTACACAGGTACGGATCGGGTCTCTATGGGCAATGGTGAGGATGTTTCTATAGTGCATTTAGGCTTTTCTTCTATGTTGGCTGGTTCAAGGGTTCTACATCTTAAAAATGTGCTTCATGTGCCTACTGTTTGCAAGAACCTATTGTCTGTTGGACTGTTTGCTAGGGACAATTCAGTTTATTTTGAATTTCACCCCTATATGTGTTTTGTGAAGGATATTCAGACAGGGATGATTCTTCTCATGGGCCACATGCATAAAGGCCTCTACCGGTTTGATGTCTCCCAAGATGGTTCTTCCCAGATGGTGCTACCCAACTCTATGTCTGTGTATCAGGCTCAGCTCTCTTCCACACCTCTGTTGTGGCATAATCGGCTCGGTCATTCGTGCAATAACACCCTTGTTCGAGTATTAAAGAATTGTAATGTTTCTTTTCAGCATAATGGTTTGCCAAGTGTGTGTGCAGCTTGTCAACTCAGCAAATCTCATAGACTTCCATTTAGTGCGTCAAAAACAGTCTATTCTATTCCATTTGAGCTTGTTGTGTCTGATGTTTGAGGACCCGCTCATGTCAAGTCAAATGGTTTCTGCTACTATGTGTCTTTTGTTGATATGCACAGTAGATATACATGGTTGTATTTCATAAGGGTTAAGTCTGAAGTGTTGAACTGCTTTCTTCATTTTCAACAAATGATTCAAGCACAGTTTGGTTACTCTATAAAAATGCTTCAGACTGATTGGGGGGGTAAATATCGCTCTCTGTCCACTGAATTGTTCAAACGTGGTATCCAACAAAGAATTACATGTCCCCACATCTCGGAACAAAATGGTGTGGCTGAACGGAGACACCAACAAGTTGTTGACATGGGCTTAACTCTTCTGGCTCAAGCATCAATGCCTCTAGAATTCTGGTCTTCTTCATTTTCTCATGCAGTCCATGTAATCAACAGGCTACCTACACGTATTCTCTAAGGGTCCCTATGAAAAACTGTATAAAGAGCTGCCTGACTACTCTCGTTTGCGAGTTTTTGGTTGTGCCTGTTTTCCTTACTTGCAGCCATATAATCAACACAAACTTCAGTTTAGGTCCAAGTGTTGTACGTTTCTTGGTTTTGGACCGAATCACAAAGGCTATAAGTGCCTCGATGACACTGGTCGTGTGTTTGTGTCTCGCCATGTTGTCTTTGATGAGACTCAGTTCCCGTTTCAGCAAGGGTGTTCTTCTCGAACTCTAGTTTGTCCCAAGGAGCAACCTCGTCAGCAGTCTCGTATTCCTGTTGTTACAGCACCAGCTTCTAACTCTCATTTTGGTTCTGAAGCTGGCCCACTCACCTCATCTTCAGTCGCACCTCCTACATCAGTTCCTTCTAACCATGATTCTCATGTTGATCGTGTGTCTTCCTCTCCTCCAGCTTCTGAATCCTCACCTTCTTCTTCTTCCATCAGGCCAGCTGTGAATAATCATCCAATGCAGACTCGGTCTAAATGTAGCATTTATAAACCGAAAGTGTTCTCATCAGCGGTGGCTGTGAAGGAACCAGCTTCCATACATGGAGCTTTTTAGAGTCCTGAGTGGTCAGCTGCTGCCCAAGCTGAATATCAAGCCTTGCTTGCGAATCGTACATGGGACCTTATGCCCTTACTTGCAGGCAGAAGAGTAGTAGGGTGTAAGTGGATATTCAAAGTGAAGAAGAATGCTGATGGTTCTATAGCACGATACAAGGGTCGGTTAGTGGTTAAAGGCTATCTCCAAGAAGCCGGTATTGATTTTCATGAGACTTTTAGTCCGGTGGTGAAGCCTACAACAATTCGGGTGGTTCTGTCAATAGCATTATCCATGGGATGGTCTCTAAGGCAAGTAGATGTCAATAACGCGTTCCTTAATGGTGATTTAAATGAGGACATATACATGGTGTAACCACCAGGTTTTGAACAAGTAGGGGTTAATGGCCAGCAGCTGGTGTGCAAGTTAAAGAAAGTGTTGTATGGACTTAAGCAAGCTCCTCGAGCTTGGTTTCACAAGCTGAGGGAATTTCTCTTAACTAGTCAGTTTGACATATCGAAGGCTGATAATTCTCTTTTTATCAGAAAGTCTGGGGATCAGCTGTAGTACGTACTGGTGTATGTAGACGACATCATAGTCACAGGGTCTGATTCAGTTGCTATAAACCAGTTTGTCAAGGATCTTGATCGACAGTTTTCTTTAAAGGATTTAGGGAAGTTGAGTTATTTTTTAGGAATTGAGGTTCATTATACCTCAGATGGGCTGGTTCTCAATCAGAAGAAATATATTCAAGATCTTCTTAAGAAGGCTTCTATGGAAAAGTCTAACAACTCTCCTACATCAATGGTGTCTACTTGTCGACTGTCAGCTCATGAAGGAAGGTCGGTTGACGATGAGACCCTTTTTTGAAGTTTAGTGGGGGCCCTCCAGTATGTGGTAATCACTCGACCGGATATCACTTTTTCCGTAAACAAAGTCTGCCAGTATATGCACCGACCCTTAGATACACATTTTAAAGCAGTGAAGAGAATTTTAAGGTATTTGCAAGGCACATTAGACTATGGTCTGCATTTTCATCAACCATCTAAGTTTGTTCTTGAAGGCTACTCGGATTCAAGCTGGGGGTCTGATGTTGATGACCGAAGATCCACCTCGGGTTATTGTATTTTTCTTGGAGGGAATCCAATCTCCTGGAGCTCTCGCAAACAGCAAGTTGTGTCCCGTTCGACCATCGAAGCAGAATACAGGAGTTTGGCGAATGTCACAGCCGAATTGGTCTGGCTTCAATCGTTGTTGGCTGAATTAAGTGTCTCGGTTCAGAAGAAGTCATTAGTTTGGTGTGATAGCTCCGCTGCAGTTGCTGTAGCAAGTAATCCAGTCCTACATTCAAAATTTAAGCACGTAGAGCTGGATGTGTTCTTTGTAAGGGAGAAGGTAGCGTCGGGTGTGCTTCAAGTTGGTCACGTGCCCAGTGAGGGTCAAGTTGCTGATGTTTTGACAAAACCATTGTCTGCACTACTGTTCACCAAGTTCAGGAGACAGCTTCAAGTTGCTTCATATGAAAGTTAGAAGTGCATGGGGAATGTTATGGGAATTTAAGAAACGGTTTTGTAGTTAAAGTCTGTTGAAAGTAGTTAGGATTATCTGTTAGCTGTTAAAGGTGGTTAAGGGACTGCATGTATTAAATATGTGGGTATTCCTATCTCTTAAGTATGAAAGAATGAAAGAAGTTGTTTTGATTCAGTTTGTTCTATACTTCAACAGTCTTTAAATGCTCAATTCATCTTCATTGCAGACATGGAAAAACTGGAAAGAAGGAACATCTGAAAATCTGATCAACCCGATGCTTCGAAACAGCTCCAACTCGAAAGAAGAAATCATAAGATGCAACCATATAGGATTATTATGTGTCCAAGAACTTGCAGCAAAAAGGCCTACCATGGCTTCAGTTGTTTTAATGCTTAATACCAATTCCTTGAGTCTCCCACTACCACTGCAACCTGCATTTCTTATGTATGGGAACATTTCAGAGGCCGGCCTGTCCACATCTGATGAGAATTTGAGGTCCAATCAGCCAGTGCAATCCACAGATTCAGATGCCACACCATAATGGAAATTTTCTTACTTAAAAAACATAATTTTCCCTGTTTGATGATCAGATTTTTGTTCAGTCAAATCATTGGTGGAATTATTTAAATTGTACAAGCGAAGATGTAATAAAAAAAATTATATAAAGAAATGTCACACCTTCAATTCTTTTGTAAAGTTTAAGAAACTCATTAATAATAGTGGTATCAAATAATTACTCATTTTTCTACTTTGTTTACTTTCATTTTATTTTGGATATTTCACTACTCTAACAATATATAAACCTAAAAACTTTAAATTTTAACTATTAACAAAATAAAATTATGTGATCAATTCTTATTAAGACATCAAAATATTATAAATAATATAGATGCAATTTCATTTTCAACTTAATTTTAATTTAATTAAATTATTTTAAAAATAAATAATTATACTTATTACTCTTGGATAGTACAACCTCACATTTTTTGCCGCCTTCATTGAAAAACCCGAATTAATTAACATACAGATTTGTTGCAATTCGTTGAACTCAGCCATCGATTTCCAATTTCATTAAACCATTTTTTTTTCTCAAGGTGGGCCACAATTTATGAGTGTTTATAGAAAAAATAAAGTTAGGCTGCTTAAAAAATTTCAACAGTGTATATATCTGTCGAATCCTACAACCTGAAATTTGTAAAAAAAACAAAAAAATTAAAACTTTATTGATACAGACAGTGAAAATCATATATCAAGAATAAAATAAAAGGATATTGAAATTCTACTTTTGTAAAATTGAATTTTGGCTAGTTATAAGTTTTTTTCAATAAACCCTAAGAAAAGTTTCATCGTTTGTTTTTCTTTTCAAAATTTTAAATTTTTTATTTTTTAAAAATAATTTTAGTAAAATCAAACTGAGTAGGCAAAATTTATTTCATATGAATGTATATATTTAATATTTTAAGTCTTTACAAATTGATAACATAACTTCATTTCACTAATGTCTAAAAGTTCCTAACCTAAATTATACCCTATAAATTAATTCAGGAGTGATATGGGTTAATGGGATATCCATTCAGTAATATCAATCAATTAACCTTTAATATTCATTTGAATAAATTCTAACACTATGTTTGGATTACATTAAAACTAAAAAAGGGAAAGGAAATGGAAATGGAAATGGAAATGGAAAAAAACTAACACCCTCGTCATTGTTTAAATGGTTTCTTCTATTTGAGCAAAGGAAAAAAAAAAGGAGTTCGAATTTCCTTTACTTTTCATTAAGTTATTTGATTTTAATAGAAGGAAAACTTAGGGAAAGGAAAGGAAAGTTATTTTTTTGTTGAAAAAAATTCGACTTAAGAAAATATTTTTTTAGTTACAGCAAAAGTTTACAAATTTTTCTTAAATCGAGCGTTATAATATTTACAACAATAAATTTAAACCATAATTCTACTTGTACTTTGTGCGAGGCGGACATAAGTCGATCTTGGCACATCATACTTTGGTCCTTCTAAGGGATCAGGTTTGGCATGTTACAAGAAATGCTAGGCACAAATTACAATCAAATCAGTCGCGACAGCAGGGTAACACCTATGCTGAAAAAGGAGGTTCACACCAATTGCCAAGATGGCCACTCTGTGAACATTGCGAATCTAAACATCTTAGGGAATGTTGAAATTTGACTGAAGGATGTTTCAAGTGTGGGTCCAAAGAACACATATTAAGAGACTGCCCAGATCGGTAAGAGAGATCGCAAACTCAGAACTTAACCCCCACACCTGTGTGAGCAGGGGTTCGCAATCGAGGTCGAGATAGAGGCAATGATACAAGAAAAGTTGGAAAACAAACCCTTACACACACTGTTGCCACTCAAGCTGAGATAGGAAGGCTCACACAAGTGTATGGTGATAGGGAACCATACGATTAGGGTACAACGGATGTCATCACAGGCAGGGATTTAAATAGCGGTAGCGACACCGTCCAAAACTACTACTGCCAAAATCGCTATTATGTTTTACAATAAGTTGTGTGAATTTTAAAAAAATTCACGACCGCGATACCCGCAGTGACTGTAACAGCATCCGTTATGTTCGCAGCCGTGACAAACGCAACGCGACTGAAAGCGTGGCCGCGACCGTAATTTAAATCCTTGATCACAGGTACCTTTAGTTTGCGAATTGTTTTATTATTTTCTTTGATTGATTCTGGTTCCACACACTTGTACATTTTGAGTGAACTGGCCAGTGAGTTGGGTATTCTAGTAAGGTACTGATCACGTGATTCGTAACAAGTAATAAATATTTATAATGAAGATCAAACCTAGACTAACTATTATCACGACGAAAAGGCAAGCGCACCTATCGAACAATAGTATAGTAAGGGCAAGACTGGGATATCGTACCCAAAGGAACCAAAAGTACTAGTAATAACTATCTTTTTATTATCTAGCCTAAGAATAAAAAGGGTTTGTTTATTAAACTAATTATTTAAACTAATTAACTGATTTAATTAAAGCAAAGAGAAAATTTGGAAAAAGACTTGAAGAAAAGCAATTGATAAAGACCACACCCAAGGAGGAATCCACCTAGATTTCACTTGTTATCTGACTCTGAAGCAGACGATTTATTCACTTAACTTGTTTCGTAGAGATCCCTAAGTTAAGTTATTATCCCTATTCAAGACTAATAACGTCTAATCCCTAGATTGAATAACCGAGACTTTTCTCTAATTAACACTCTAGGGTTGTATTAACTCGATCTATGGATCCCCTTATTAGGTTTCACCCTAATCTGGCAAAATCTCGTAACCCTATTTCTAGGCGTTCGATCAACTCCGCTTAATTATGTCAAATCTACTCTTAGGCAGGGTCTATTCACCTCTGCATAAGCACATCAAATTATGAATTAATACCCGGAATATTAACTCAAACATTAAGAACACATAATTAAGAACAAATCAAGTATTTATCATACAGTTCAAATAATAATAACAAGATCCATCATAGGTTTTATCCCCCTTAGGTATCTAAGGTGTTTAGTTCATAATAAAATAAGAGTACATCTAAAAAGTTTGAAAATAACAAAACATAAAGAAAACTCTAAAACCCCTGAAGGAATTCTGAGAGAGATCTTCAGTCTTGGAGTAGCTCTGGCTTTTGAGATGGATCGTCTGGCTTCCTTCAAGTAATTCTCGGCGTGTGGTATTGTATTCCAGAAAAGTTTTGGAAAGAGCGGCCTCTTTCTAGGTCACACTTAGGGTGTTTATATAGGCTTTGGATTGACTTTCTTCCTCCCTAAGTACCCTTTTCCGTGTAAAATACAACTCTTTGAAAAAGGGACACGCCCGTGTGCCATGGCCGTGTGATGTGATTACCAAGCCGTATTTGATCCGTTGAATTGCACACGGCCGTGTAGGCTCAATGGCCAGGCCATGTGAATCGTGAAAACCTTGGTCGATACCCCCGAAGGCCACGGGCATGTGAGATGCCCATGTGGCAAGGCTTAGGCCATTTCATCTTCTCGATTTGGTCTCTTTTTGTCCCTTTTCAGCTCGTTTTTTGGCTCCTTTCGACTCTTGGTGCTCTCCTAAGTACAAAACATGAAATAACCGGATTAAGAGCACCAAAATCCACAAACCTAGTAATAAACATCCATAAATATGGTATTTGGGGTATAGATATGTATAATTTGGCGTTTATCAAATACCCCTACACTTAAGCATTTGCTTGTCCTCAAGAAAAATTCTCATTTACTGCTAGAATTGATTCTTCTCAATCACATAATCATTACTGATAATGTTATAAGTTATTCCACAGAAAATCATACAGTGAGAATTCAACTATAGGGGCATTAAAAGCCTCAAACAATCTAAATCGAATACTTTGACAACAAAATTATAGGTAATCTCCTTCCTTCAAGTAATTAACTTTAGTGCTAAATATACAAGAGATGACATCCTCACTAAAGATTCACTCAAATCACTCAAAGTGTTTAAGGTTCAAGATTAAGCACTTGATTGTCTAACATGAAAAGTTATTACCATAGGCTTGCATGAAAATCAAATCTCCACCACTTGTAAATGATATGATATACTAATCAAAAGGTCTTTGCATGGTTGTAATGAGGTTTAGGTTACAGGTATGGATACAAGCTGAAGAGAAAAGGGTTAGAATTGAGATAATTTCAATATATTACCCCATTATCAAAAACTTAATTACTGAACCACAAACAAATATCTAGAACTATTTTACATGAGTTCATGACAACTTTAGCTTGCTGAGAATTACAATAATAATACTGAGTGTTTTTTTTTAAGAACAAATCAAATCGATACAATATAGAAATCATACTTCATGATTCAGTAGCAAAAAATGGTGAACATAGCGAGGCAAAAATATTAAATTCAATCTCGATAAAAAGGGTAAAATTCAGTAGGAGGATTTCAACAATAATGGGTTAATGGGTTAATGATGAGGGTTAATCAATGAAAAAGGGTTAGTAGGCTCAAGGGGTTTCACTAAGGGTTTAATTATGTGGGAAAGTTTTTTATGGAGTAAATGGGTTAAATCCTAAGTGCCTTTATCATCTCAATATATCAAATCATACGTGTGATCTCGATATGTATAATCGAAGCAAGTTCTAGAATAACAGTTCAATGTTGACACACTCAAACCACAAAAGAAGTGAGCAAGAAAGAAAGCTATATGCTCAAAAGGCTAAAAAATCTCACCAAAAATTTGGGTTTTTGATGTCATTCCTGTATACTTAAGATTTCAAGATAATACCTCAATTTAGGAAAATAATATAAAAAATTTTAGTTCTCAAAATATCAACTTATCATGCTCGATTCTTTAAGATCCTATAATCAAATAATCATGCATAATTCCGATAGTCTAATTCATGACATACCAACAATAATTATAGATCAATCAGAATTTATTCGATCAAGATTATGAGAAAATCACTTAAGCACAAGATCAACTTCAGGGATTTGAGAATAATGCAAAAAGTTAGGTTTCATGTTCACCCCCCACACTTAATATATATATTGCCCTCAATGTACAAAGATATATTATTCAAAATAAAGAAAATCATAAGAGGAAGGGAGGTGAAACTCCCTATTATATGGATGTGGAGTTTGATTCTGAGGATGGAGTGTTCGGGGAAAGTGATGGCTGCCATTGTTCTTGGCTAGATAAAGAAATTAGGTCGTTGAACATGGCACTCGTGAGGTATTATTTCCTAACAGCTTTGCTTGGAAGTTTGTAGAATCATGAAGAGCTTATTAAGAGTTGGTGTGGAAGAAAGCGTAGTGGAATTACTTGTTAGAAATACCAGAAAGTGGAAAAAGTAAAATTTACTAAAATAGATATGTCTTTCAAAATAAAATAATAAAATTGAAATGAAAATAAAAATCAAAAGTGAAATAAAAATAAAATAAAGAAAATAAAAATTAGAATAAATAAAAAAATAGGAGGATTCAATGATCCTCGTCGGTGGGGCCCTCAGGTGGTGGTGCTGGAGTGGTGATGTGGAAGTGTTGGCACAGTTGCTGCATCATGGCCTGCATATCGTCCATCTGTCGGTCCTGTCGTTGATCTCGCTCGTGGATCATCTCGAACTGTGTGGGCACCATTCATATAACTTTTGGCTCAATAACATACATAAGAATATATTTCCATTTTACTTTCCAAGCTTAACTTCTAATGTCTACTCGACTTTAAGCCTTAAACATAAATTATTTGTCAATCAACTATATTCAAATAGATTCAATAGATTGCAGTACAGTTATCATACACATATCAAGACATTATCAATTACGTACTAAATGTGACTATTCAAAACTTACCTCGGATATACTTGAACGGTTGCCGAAAGGCTACTCAATTACTTTCTCTTTTCCCCTATCCAACTTCGACCCTCTTTGCTCTTGAGCTTAAATTCAAAAATTTTAAACTAGTCATTATTCGACTATTCAAGCATTACTTCAGAAATATAATATATATATTCGACTTTCACACATATAGATCATAGTAAGTTTATAAGAAAACATTAAGCAACTCATTAACAAATTTTTATCAATGTTTACCACATAATCACAAATTCACAATAAGCTGTCTTCCTGAGCAACAGTCACCAAATTATTTATAACTGGAGCTATGAAACTCCAAATCAATTTCCGTAAAATTTCCCTGAAAATAGACTCATATATATTTTATCCATAAAATTTTCAGAATTTTTAGTTTGGCCAATCAATACCAAATTTTTCTTAAAATTTCCCCTGTTTCACTGTTTGACTAATCTGACCACCCTTTACTACGAATCAAATTTCTAATTGTTCAGAAGTCAAAATATGTTCTCGTTGATTCATTTGAAACTAGACTCATTAATCTTTAATTACATAGTTTATTCAGCTTCTAACTCCACTCTCACAATTTATGGTGATTTTCCAAAATCACATTACAGCTGCTGTCCCAAGCAAATTTACTACAATTTACTATTTCACAACTCTTTGCATTCATATTATTTAAACATGTATATCACCAATCAATTTCATCACATATCTATAATTTCACTTAAGCATAATCTCAATCCAAATATATCCATTGTCCATATATCAAGCTTACTTAGCTATTTATAATTTATTCATATCATTAACCAAATATAGTTATGCAACCAAAACACAAATTATACATACCGTATACTATGCATATCAAAATAACTCCAACCATGATCTGATATAACCGAATTTAAACATGAAAATTAAGCCATTTTCGAACTCCTATAGCTCATTCGGCATTTACAAAATCATACCATTAGAATTCATGTACAATACCGAACCTTTAGACATTCAAACATCTACCCTATTCTTTTCAAATCATCTAAACGACAATACTCACATTTTAGCATTTAACTACAAAACATTTATTCAAGTAACTAAACAAGTCCAAGTTCAGCTATTACACATATAAATACTATCAAAAATTTTTAACTAGTTCAAACTTCTCTCATCAACATTTATTCATCAAAACATAAAGAAAATAATAAAATCTCTTCATTAACAACCATGGCCGAATGCTCCATTCACCACCCAAATCCAAAATTTTAACATGGGCTAAGTAAGGAACTTAGTTACTAACTTAAAATAAGCTAAAATTTCAAAATCTAACATGAATTACTAACCTTGTTTTAAGCTTAAGATGGCCGAATGCTATATCCCCTTTTCTTCTTTAAAGTTCGGATACTAAGGAAGAAGATGAAACCAACATTTTGTTTTTCTTTTGTTTTTCTATAATCCTTTCTTAATTTACTTAATTTTTTTTATTTCATAAATTAAACCATTACCATATAATATTATTATACAACACATATTTTACTTCTTATCATGGCCGGCCACTATAACTAAAGTGGGATATTTGACATGCAAATCCACTTATTTACACCATCAATTATTTGGCCTCTACAAAAATAACCTATCATATTTCAAAATGTCTCATATAAGCCTTATTTAATAAATTTTACATACAAATGACAAAATCAAAGCATGAAACTTTCACACATGCATTTTCACATATAATAAGCATAGAATATAACGGTTAATTATTTTTGTGACTCGATTTTGTGGTTCCGAAACCATTTTCCGACTAAGGTCAAATTAGAACTGTCACAGACTCACACATTGAGATATATTTGATGCATACGCATCTAGGACCTTTATGTCCTTCAACACCGTGTAGAACATTTCTTTTTCTTTCTTCGACATTGCAAAAAATGAGGCGACAACTTATATTTCCTATTCAAAAGTACTTGGGGATAAAGTTCACGTTGAATTCCCATGTCAATTAGATCAAGTTGACTCTGAATATTGTCTTTAAATTTTCTATCGACATTCAGAATTGTCCCAATGATGTTCTCGCAAACATTCTTTTCAATATGCATGATATCAAGATTGTGTCGCAAAATGTGATGCTCCCAATAAGGAAACTCAAAAAAATACTTTTTTTCTTCCAAAAGTCTGCCTCATTAGGATCATCGTCTTCATCAGATTCATCATCAATCTCCCCATCAACATTGTCGACATACGCCTCCCTCGGTCTTCTCTTTGTTTGCGTATTGTGTGGTTGATTCATCTTCCCATAACTGAAGTTGATATCTTTTAACATAAACAAGATTTCCGATCCAATGGTCTGCTCAGGAGCTTATCTGAACTCTTCAGTTCCATCAAATGTGTCCTCTGAAATCTAAATCTATGATTTCCATCTAACCACCGATGATGTCCTATATAAGAGAACTTTTTCCCATTATATAACCACTTCGAACATGTTTGCGCCGCACAACAAAGACAAGCATAACATCTTTTGGTACTCCAACTAGATAAATTGACATAAGCTGGGAAATCATTAATAGCCCATAACAAGGCTGCACGTAAATAAAAATTCTCTTTTCTGAAGACATCGTATGTTTTAACACTCGGCCATAATTGTTTCAACTCTTCAATAAGTAGCTGCATATAAATGTCAATATCATTTCCAGGACCTTTCTCTCCAGGGATAATCATAGATAAAATAAAAGAAGATTGCTTCATGCAAATCCACGGAGGCAAATTGTAAGGAACAAGTACTACAGGCCAAGTATAAAAGGATTAAATCCGTCAGCTGCTAGCCCAAGCCTTACATTCCGAGGATCGCTTGCAAAGCTTGGAAATTTACTGTCAAATGATTTCCAAGCTAAAGAATTCGTAGGATGCCTTAATAATCCATCATCGATTCGTTGATCATGATGCCACCTTATTGACTCGGTTGTCTTTGACAACATAAAAAACCTTTAAAGCCTTGGTATTAGTGGAAAATATCGCAAAATCTTGACTGGCTTCTTTCTTAACTGTGCCTCACCTTCATCCGCATTCACATCTTCTGTTTTCCTATTCATCCAACGAGAATTATCGTAAACATGACAAGACAGTTGGTTTTTCTGATCACTCCAGTACAACATGCAGTCATTTGGACAACTATGAATTTTCTCGTACCCAAGGCCTAAATCTTCTATTAGTTTCTTCATATCTTGACAAGACTGAGGGATTTTTGCAAACGGAAACATATCTCTTAAAAACTCTAACAGTATTGTAAAAAAGTTTCCGGTCCATCCTCTTAAACATTTTAAGTGAAATGGACGAATGTAAAAGGAAAATTTCGGATATTTTGATCCCTCAAAAAGTTTTTCATTCATTTTATTAAGTAACTTGTAGAACTTCGCCGCTTCTTCATTTGGCTCGTCATCAGGTACACTTCTTCCCATTTCAGTAAAAACATTTCCACCAATATTACAATCATCGGATGCAATAAAGTCAGGTGGAAACTGTTGCAAACCATGACTATGCATATTAAATACATCCTGCAACATACCTTTTATGTCATCTTGTCTAACATAGTGATGGTAAGCAGTATGAGGATAAGTCGGATTAGATGTTCTACTAGGTGTACACTCTCCATGGAAAATTCATTTGTATACCCTCTGAATAAAGCCATCAACAATTAGATGTTCGTAGACAACTTCACGAAAATGCCAATTGATGTTGCCACACTTTTTACACGGGCAAAGAATCATATTCTCTTGGCTTGCATTTTGAAATGCAAAATTTAGAAAAGTTTGTACTCCATTTTAATAGTCGTTGCTTACCCTTGACAAATTCATCCAACTCTTATCCATTTCGTTGTTCTTGAAGTCTAAAGTTGACAATATGATATTTATTTATGTCAATTATGTAAAATAGGTAAGTTATGAAAATTAATGTAAATCATGTAAATTATGTAAGTTATGAAAATTATGTAAATTATGTACATTATGTAAATTATGTAAGTTATGTAAATTATGTAAATTATGTAAGTTATGTAAATTATGTAAGTTATGTAAGTTATATAAGTTATGACATTTATGATATGATATATATTTATGTATTATGTAAGTTATGTAAGTTTTGATATGATATATATTTATAAGTTATGTAAGTTATGTATGTTATGTGAGGTATGTAAGTTATGATATGATATACATTTATGTAAGATATGTAAGTTATGTAATTTTAAAGAAATGAAAATGAAAATAATGTAAATTGAGTAATATCTGTATGGGCATACATTTGTATTGTCAAAAGAAGATTTCACCATTTCACTAATATACACACCCCAACTCAGTTCAACATTTTCATTGTTTTAAAAAAATTTAATCTAACGCAAAACTCAAACTTTAGTATAAGCCAGTATGATTGTTATTTTTAAATAAAATAGACTTAATGAAATAAGGTTAAATTGGATTTATGTTCATATTTGGCAGCAATGGAGATGTACTATCAGCAAGCCATTCTTTTGATTATTTTTCATATTCTTTACATTTACAATCATGCCTGGAAAATATTTAAATTTTATTTCGCATAAGCATGCTAAAATTTAAGAGAACACTAACCTTAATAAGCTTCCCAAAACAGTAGGTTCAACACCAAGCTTCAATCCAAATGTTAAATCTAGCTGCACCCTTATTCTCTTCTCTAGCTTCAAGCATATACCTAACATTTTCCATGAAAATACTACTTTCTCAAATGTTAATCCATGTATATAATTTGATCACAAATTATTAAATTTATTAATATATTATGAGTCATTCATAACTTAACAAGATCAAGATTTAAAATATAATATTACATATAATTAAAAAATCGTATAATCTTATTATTTTTATATGGAAAATTTCTCCCCATTCAATGATTGAATGACTACCTTTTTGCTGTTTCTAGAGTCGCAATTCCCTTTATAATTTTGTCAGTAGGATCCATAATCTATCACTTTAATTGATTGGTTACCATAGAAACCAAAAGATATACAAGTAAATAATAAAGTTGCTTCAATATACGCTAAGATAAATATTATTTCACTTAAAAAATTTATGATATGATATATATTTAACATTAAGATAAATATTATTTATTGAAATCCAACCAATACAAATATTCAACTATTACTTGAAATTCTCAAGTCATTTCTCACGAGCATACATTAAAAACAACGCAAATGACTGATATTAACGCGACATATATTACTACGCTGCAAGCACAACACAATAAGTATCACAAGCAGGAGGTTGATCCCAAAAAGTTGAAAATTTTATATTTTACTCCTTTTATATGTTTAAATTATTTGTACGTTTAAGCGAGGTGCACGCATGGGTAAATCTAACAATCTCCTCACCAAAAAGTAATCAATAGTAGAGGCTGAATTATAGGTACCATTTACTATTGTGATCAATCATTAACATACCTTACGGTTTGCAAGTTCATATTAATACAATATTTAAAAATAAACAATGTGATGTAATTGGCTATCACATCATCATCATCTTATAGCCAATTTCTCTAAAACCTTTCAGTGTAGTTGTAACTCTTGTACTTGTTATAAATATTACCACATTAATAACCCATAACACGAAATGAAATCTAGCACAACTATATAAAATAAAAAAGGGAGATCTCAATTCGCATACAATGTGCATTTGGGGCACTTAGCAACCTTAAAGATGAGAAGGCATGATTAATTTGTTAACTTAAAGAATGTTTATTACTATCCTTCATTTAAACTCCGATCAACCCTTCCTAAACTCCAGAAAGCCATTTTCACTTAAAACATCTTCACTTTTTCATAAACTATGATATACACTACCGAACCTCCGCAAAGCCATTTTCCATTACTCAAAATACCTTCTTTGGACAGCATAAATCCATCAATAGTAGGATATAAACAAGACAAATTAACAGCATTGTTAAGTCAAATTAAAATAAAAACAATTCCTGAAGATCTAGCTTTCGACAGAATTAAAATTTAGCAATTGAACAGCAGGATTTTCCTCAATTTCGGATAGTTTTAACATGCTCCAAATGGATAGCATTAAATCATAAAAAATAGGACGACATCATTGTGTAATACAACAACATTTTGGATAGGTATAAATCATACCAATACAGATAGAAATAAAACTACACTAACTTGGACAGCAACAGAATTTCATTAACTCGGACTGCACTGAACTTATTCCAATTCGGACAACAAATAACTCATATAAATTTGGACAACTTTACAACTACATTAATTCAGAAAGAATGAACATCCTACAAATTTGAATAGCATTTAATTTCATGAATTTAGGCAGTATTCAACAAATTTGGACAACATTAACATGTATTAACCAAACAACATTAATCTAACCAAATCTTGAACAGCATTCAAACATGTAATATATGAACCTAATTTACCCAAGTCAGCCACAAAATTTAAGGACATTTACTTCCATTGAATGAAGACTTTTCTTTTGGTACCTCCAAAACTAAAACATCAACACTGGTATGATGAATTTTTTAGCATGAAAATAAAAAAACGAGTCTAAAGAGAACTTACCAGAATTTCTTTCAAACCGTTCCTAGCTTCAAATGTGCTCCTTCCCCCTTCTTACTACCGCTTCCCCCCTCTCCTTTAGCTGAACAAAATCAGTCTTGTTAGAAAAAGAAACATTTACTAGGGATTTTGGATTTCAAATTGGGGAAAAATGGGTGATTACTTTAAGGATTCGGATTAAGGATGTAACAGCCCGATTTTGGGCCTAGTGGGAACAATGGTTTTGGAACACTAACCTGAGGTTAGATAAAATATTTTTTTATTATTTTATGTGTTATGGCATGATTATATGAGTGCATGAAAATTTTGGTGAAATAATTTTAGCGATTGCATGCTTAATTGTGAAAAAGGACTAAATCGCATAAAGGGTAAAAGTTTTATTTTTCTAGAAAATGGTGTTAAATAACTAGAGAATCATAATTAGGTGTCTTTAAAGGGCAAATAGACCCATTTCAATAGGGGTGGCCGGCCATAGGGACAAAGATGAATAAAAAAATCAAAATTTGGTGGAGTTGGTAGCTTATTTTGACTAGAAATAAGATAAAATAAAACAAAAAGGACTTCATCTTTTATCATTCATCTTCTCCACCAAAATTACCAGCAAGAAATGGAATTTTAAAGCTTGAAACTTTCATCCATTAAGTTCTCTCATAAGTAAGTGATTTTGATGACTTTTCTTGATAATTTTTGTACTTTTGGGACCCTTGTAGCTTAATTTAGCTAATGGAAGGACTATTTTGCAAAATGGTTGAGAGTCTAGGGTTTAGCCATGAGATCAATCATGTTTGTTGCTGAAATTTTATAGAAGAAAATGAATCATGGTTGTTAAATAAACAACTTTTGTGAAAGATTACAAATGTGTGAAATAATTGAAATTGTGAGTTGTTAGTTTTAGCTAGGCTTGGTTAATGTGGAAATTTGATGAAAATCGATTTACGAGCCTAGGGGTAAAATCGCAATTTTGTAAAAGTCTAGGGGCAAAATGGTTATTTTTCCAAAATAAGAATTATGAAATGCATTGATTAATATGATGATTAAATTAGTGAATTTTTATCATTTTAGATTAAGAAATATGAAATCTGGACCTAGACCGAAGGAAGGCTAAGCTAGTAGATTAAATCCAACTAGTCGTCCACTTTTTGTATACCGAGGTAAGTTGTATGTAAGTAAGACAACTTTATCGTTATTATGTGTTGAATGATTGATTTTGCATAATATGGTTGAATATGCTTATGAATAATGCATGATGAAATTAATGTGGTAAATTTCCAGTTGAACCTAGAAATAGATTGGATATCCATGCCATGACGTTTGGGTGATATGTGCGCTAGTGTAAGACCATGTCTGGGACATGACATCAGCCACGTTATGAGAGCCAATGTAAGACCATACTTGGGACATGGCATCGGCCTCGATATGTGAGCCAGTGTAAGACCATGTCTGGGACATGGCATCGATAATTTACCCTTTCGTGTGAGGCTTATCAGATATCCTTTAGTATTCCAAATGATTTCACAGGCTATATAAAAGCTTATGATAAAAATATGGAATGATATAATCATGTTGTGAGTGGTACAAGTTCTTATTCGAAACTCAAGAGATATGAGTCTAGTTAGGTTTCCTTATTGGTAAGAATGACATGAGTAAGTTCTAGCTATGAAAATGATTTTGGGATGATTTTGTAGTCTTTGGCTTATACTTGTGATATATAAGCATGTAGTGATATTTACCTTTGTTCACTCAAGAATGTTGTGTTGATTTATAATATGCTATGTGTTTAAATATGCATGGTTGATGTTGTTACTTATTTATATGCAACTTACTAAGCTTTGTGCTTCCTCCTTCTCTTTTCCATTTTCATATAGTGCCGTCAAGCTAGCATCGGGAATCAAGGGACGTCGGAGGCATCATCACACTATCACCTGAAGCTTTTGGTATAGCTAGTTTAAATGTTTTTAGTGTGGCATGTATAGGGACTTGATCTTTTGTTTAGTGTCATGTTAGTTTAGCCACAAGTGTTAGCTCATATGGATGTGATATTCATTTTGTATAGGCCATTAATGTTGGCTAATATTGATTATTATTAAATGCATTTGATGAAAATCCTCATGGTTGTGGCTATTTTGGTTATGTATGTTTATACTTGGATTGATTATGTTTGATGTTGTGTAAGTTGGTGAAAGTAAGGGTGGAAAAAAGGCTTGGTAGATAGCCTTATTTTTGTCCACACGGGTAGATAAATGGGCGTGTGTCTAGATCGTGTGTGACACACGGCTTGCCCCATTGGCGTATGGTAAGGCCGTGTGTCCCCTGCACCTAAAGTTGGCAAAACAGAATGCCCAATAGCAACCATACGGGTGGAGACATGGCTGTGTGTCTCAACTGTATGGAGGACACGGCCTAGTACACGGGCGTGTACCATGGCTGTGTACCCTTAAAAGGTTGCTGACGTCAGAAACAGAATGTCAAGGTTTTGGTACACGGGCTTAGATATGGGTGTGTCATGGCCGTGTGAGGGACACGAGTCATGGACACCAGCGTGTGCCAAGCCGTGTGAAAATCCCTGTAAGTTCGAATCGAGAAATAAATTTGTAGAGCTAGGGACACGTGTGTGTCCCGATATGTTTAGGCTGTGTGAGCCATATGGGCCTTCAACATGGCCATGTTAAGAAGACACACAGGCGTGTCGCCCTTCCACACGGGCGTGTACCCCACTAGGAAATGTATGTTTGCATGTGTTGAGATAGGTAGCGCCTCGTACTCTATTCTGGCGTCAGATACGAGTAAGGGGTGTTACAAGAGAAAAATGGGGAAATGAACTGGGGAGAACGAGGAAAATGAATAAGTCGGGTGTGGGTAAAAAAGAAGAGAGCAAAACGACGCCATTTAGCCCAAAATAAATTAACCTTTGCGGCATTTTTCTCTTAACGCCACTAAAGGCAAACCTATTGCGGTGTTTTACCTAAAACGCCACTAAAAATCCAACAAAACGACACCGTTTTGATATAAACAAAATAACCTTTAATGGCGTTTATACCCTAGCGCCGCTAAATCCAACCTATTAAGGCATTTTACGAAAAACACCACTAAGAAATCCAATAAAATGGCCTTTGATACTACTAAATATTTAAAGATTCAATCAAATTTTCTTCTTTGTTTCTATCTTTGAAAGGTTTCTATATTTAATTTGTAAAATTTTATAACTTTGTACGAAAATAATTTTAAATAATACGAAAACTCGAGCTGGATATGTCTTCCATATCAATCTGTTACTTTTTTTTATTTATTTATCAATTTTTTTAAAATCTAATATTTAAATATATCAAATGGTTTAAATTAAATATTTTTAAATATAAAAGCATTAATTGATTGTATAAAATTTCATCATTTAACAAATCTCAAGTAAACCTTAAATCTTACACCATTTAATATATGTAAAGTTTATCTATTATCTCTTAAATAATTTAAACTATAATCATAATTTTAATATATTAAAATTAATATTATCTCTTTTACAATTATATAATAAATTATTTAATATATAAATTACAAAACACTAATTAATCTAAACCTTAAACCCCTAACCTTATCCCTTAAACCCTAAATCTCTAACACTTAACCCCTAACCCCTAAACCTTAAATCCCAACTCTTAAACCATAAACCATAAACCATAATCCCTAAACCCATAATCCATATACCTTAAAATTGTAACTCCTAAATCTTAAACCCTAAACCATTACTATAAACCATAAACCCTAAACTATAATGATAATTAATTCAATATTTTAAAATTAATATTATCTCTTTTACGATTATATAAGAAATTATTTAATATATAAATTAAAAAACAATCAGTCATATACCCAAAAAACTTTAAAATTATTTTAAAAATAGTATTTTAAATTTTTTTCATTTTTAACAAATATTTTTCTATGTTTTTAATTTCAAATTTTTTTCAACATGTCATTATTTTTTTGAAGAATTTAAATATTCAATAAAAAAATTGTATTTTAATTAATATAAATAAACCAATTAAATAATAAATAGACAGATAAAATATTTTTGCGACGTTTTTTAAAAAGCGTCGCTAATGCCACTAACGCTCAACATAAAACGATTGCGTTGTGCTTACTTTTTTTTTTGCGGCGCTTTTCAGAAAGCGCTGTTAATGGTCAACCTATAGCGGCATTTTTTTAAAAAGCATCGCTAATGCTCGATCTATAGTGGCATTTTTCAAAATGCTGCTAGTGCCACTAAAGCTTAACATAAAATGACGGCATTGTGCTTAATTTTTTTGTGGTATTTTTCAAAAAATGCCGCTAATGGTCTACCTATAGCGGCATTTTTTAAAAAGCGTCACTAATGCTTGATCTATAGCGGCGTTTTTTATCCAAATGTCACTAAAAGCCTGTTTTGTTGTAAAATTAATCTTTCACATATTTAGTTTATGTGCTTTTCTAGTTAGGTGTGATTATAAATTATGATTTCTTGTTTCTTCTTGTTATTTTTAGAATATAGTTTTTTTATTTAAAAATAAATATTTGGTTAAAATATTTAGACCGTTACAATTTCCATGCATGTGTTTTAACTTCATTTTTTAAAAAAAAAAATTTGTTTAGATTTTTTGTTACCTAGTTTTAAATAGAGGTGTTCATGGGTTGGGCTACCCGGTCCGGTCCAAAGGTCCGCCCGAAATGTGGGAGGGTTTGAGAAAAATATAGGCCCGAAAAATGGGCTTGGACAAAAAAATAAGGCCCATTTAAAAAATTGGCCGGGCCTCGGGTAAGGTATTTTTAGCCTGGGCCCGGCCCGAATTCACTAAAGGACAAAAATCTGTATTTTTTTAAATTTTTGAATGTTATTTTCTTGTTGTTTTTCTCCCTATTTTGCTAACAATTTACTATTATGTTACTACTATTTTGTTGTTATTGTTTGGATATTGTATAAAACTTATTTTATTGTTAATTTTCTTATTATTTTAAAGGCATTTGTTAATTTTTTTATTACTTTAGAGCCATTTACTTGTTAAGTTGCATTTATCTTAGTGTTATTTAAGTCTACATATTTTTTAAATTTTATTTTCAATTTGTTGGGAAATATTTATTTTTGATGTTTTTAGTATTTTTGATATATTATATATATTTAAAAATATTATAAAATAATATAAAAAATTAATACGGATGGGCCGGGCTGGGCTCGAGTTTTAATATTTTTATCCGGGTTGAGCTTGGGAAAAATTTTAGGCCCGTTTTTGGGCCCGGCTCGACCCGAGCCTAATAAATGAGCATGATTTTTTAGTTGAGCCCGACCCAAATCTGGCTCGGCCCAATCATGAACACCTCTAGTTTTAAACTTTATTTTTATTTTTAAAAGAAGTGAGAGTAGTTTGTCGGAAGTTTTTTTTAAACAACATGCAACTGTGTTTATTTTTAAATTTTCAACAACATACAACATTTACTATTAACCCTTATGTTTTGTGGATGTTTCATTAGTAGTAGTATTTTAATTTGATTAAATTTAGTTTTTTATTTTTTAAATCGGTCAATTTTAGTTTTTATATATTTTTTTTATTTTGAAATTTTAGTGTTAACTCAAATAGTAGCGGTTAAATATGTTTTTGTTAATTTTAATTATTAGTCTTGTACTATGCGTACAATTATAGATTTAGTCTATACTTTTCAAATGAATCATTCTAAGCCCTTATACTTTCTGATTATGAAATTTTAATCATGATGTAAATATTAGTTGTTAATCCATTAACTAGATTTTTAGTGAGTAATATGTGAAAATAACAAGCTAGCATGGCATATTACACATGATAATACTTTTGTCATATCAGATTTTAAAAATAGCAAAACTTAATGAATTTAACCGTTATCGTTTATTGATGATTGAAATTTTAAAATTTGAAAAGTATAGAGACTAAAAAAGATCAAATTAAATTACATAGATTAAATCGACAACTTTCAGAAAGTACATGGACTAATGTTAGAATTTAACTTATTTTTTATTTTAGTAAAAATTCTAAAAATTATATTATAATAATATTGAAGAAAGTAAACAATCCGTTGTTAAAATTAAAGTTGGCAAAACAGGCCTGAACTCAAATGTTCGATCATACATTTTTTTTTATGATCCCTAACGGTCCAAGTTCGTAATGATACAAGCCTATAATAATTTGAGCTTGAACCCGATATATATCCAATCCAAAACTAAAAAACTTAAATTTATAACTAAATATACATTAATAGTTAATACAATTATATGATTGTATTTAAAATAAAAATAAACTATAAATCAATAAATGATAAATATTTAATTTATGAAAATATATTTATAAATATTATGTAATTATATTAACAATTTATTAACAATAAAAACAATTAATAATAATTTTTTATTTTATATTATAAATTAAAAAATGGATTATGAGGATAAATATTTTTAATAAAATTGTTATATATGTATAATAAATATAAAAATTTAATAATTATTCAAATTTATAAAATTTAAATTTATTGATTATATTAAAATATTAATTTAATAATATAATAATTCAAATAAAATAAATTAATTTTATAATTCTCAAATAATTTTAAATCATTAATTATATATACACATATTATAACAGCTTTATCTTTCAAATTTTCTTCCTCATAATTAAAGCATAAATCATATTCATAATATCACAAATATATTATCTTTTAAAGACTTAAGTATATTATTTAAGTTTTTATATGTTTCAAATATTATTTTATCAATAATTTTAATTAATATATCATTATTTAAATAATAAAAAATTTATAAAACACACGAACAATTCGTGCATTGCACAAGATAAAAAACTACTTTTTTATATAATTTTAGAATTTTTAAATTCTGTAAATTTTAAAATAAGTTTTTGATTTTCATTAAAAAATAAACTTTTATAATATTCAATATAGTTTTATGTTTTCATTAAAATTTGGTTTTATCACACATTTAACTCGATTAGTCCATTTTTTAAATAAAATTTTCATTAAAATACAAAAAAATATATAGAAAATTATAACTATTTTTTTATACTAATCGCACAAGATGATGTGCATCATCAGTTGAAAGTATTTGCCACAATCTTATTTTAAGTATTAAAAAAATGGAGTGATAAAAACCAAATTTGGATACCTCTGTAGATAATAAAATTTATGTAATAATTTGAAAATTGAAAGTAAAATTAGATACCAAGAAGTATATATACCCATAAATAAATTATGATTGAGCTAATGTATTTAAGAGAGTCAAACTTTAGGTGAACAAATTAGGAAAAAAAATATTATAAGTTTAACAATTTTTCCATTAAACAATATATCTATGGGTGCAACGTCTTAGTTCTTTGCTGAGGGAAGAAAATGTTTAATACACCAAGGAAACAAATCGTTAGGAATTGGCAGAATTAGAATGAATACGAACAATAGCCATTCCTGCAATTATACTACAGAGCAAATTTGTATATCAAATCACAGAATATAGTCGTAGTAAATTTCCCTTACTCCATTTCACTTACAAGAAAATATTAGTTGTGCAACATAAATATAGGACTCAACCGGGCATGAATCAATCAAAGGTCAAAAGTACAACTTTGGTCCCATATTTTACATAATTATGGATTTCAGCTTCCTATCTTTTTATTTCTATAATGTAAAATTGAACGTCGATAATAAAAATAAAAATGAATAGTAAAAAAAATAATACATACAGAATTTTACGTGGAAATCCTTTCAAAAGAAAATAACAAACAAAGGAGAAGAAAAGGAAAGACGATTACTGTCTATTTATAGGTTTAAAAAACTTATTCTAATAAAAGCCAAATAAAAGTAATAGAGTAAAATTAAAATACATTATTCTAATCAACATCAAATAAAGTGAATAATCTTCTAAACGAATTTTACTTTACCTCTCAAACTTCGCCCTTATAAATCTTCCTATCTTATTACCTATATTTATTTTAATAAAAATTTAAATCACATAACTTTGGACACATAAATTACACAGATTATACATCAACTATTATTAAACTTGGGTAGAAACATATCTAATGATTGCATAACGTGGGAAGTGTTAACAGCTTCACAAATATCCAAATGAAGTTGCAATGGAGTCATCCTTATCATCATCACCTTAGAAAATGCAAGAATTTTCGTTGATATATAAAAATATTATTATTGATCAGTCTCTCTACTTAATAAAAGTTGTAGATATAATCTCTATATTTTCATTAGATCATTTTTAATTTTTATATTTTTCAAAAATTAAAATTTTAGTCCCTATCAAATAATAATTGTTAAATTCATTAAGTAAAATTCTACTATTTTCAAAATTTGATGCGCCAAACATATTAACATATACATAATGTCACCTCAGTTTGTTATTTTCACATTTTACTCACTAAAAATCCAGTCAATGGATTATCAACTGTTATTTACATTAAGACTAAAATTTCAAAATTCGAAAAGTATAGAGACTTAAAATAATCCAATTGGAGAAAATGAACCAAATCTACAACTATATGAATAGTACGAGACTAATAATTGAATTTAACTAAACAAATTTAATTGCTATTATTTGGGTTAGGACTACAATTTTAAAATTTGAAAAGTGTAGGGACTAAAATTTACCAATAAGTATAAAGATTAAAATTAATCAAATAAAAGTCCAGAAATTAAATCCACAATTTTTGCTAAATACATGGATTAATAGTAGAATTTAACAAAAAAAAATTGCCATTTACTCATTACCATGGATGCCAATGGGGTTGAAGAACATTTTTAAAATTTGGATCATCCCATTCCAACGATTCCCACCAAAATGTGCTTGACGTGATCTTAAGCGAAGTTGGAGCATATCCATATGGCTGACCATTGACAATAAGGGGAACAAATGGAGGAATTCTCTTCAATTTATCACAGCAACTAACATTGATAACCTGGAGAGAATCACAAATCATTGCTCCACTTCTACTACAGATGCTCTTCAATTCTGGTAATGCATGCAATTCCAAGTTTCTCAATTTAGGAAGGTTGAATTTGATAAATGCATCGCTTCCTTTTTCTGCATCCTGGTCATCTTCTAATGTTGATGTTCCCAATATTTCTACTAGCTCATCACAATCTTCCACCCAGATTTCTTCCAGGTTTTGGAGGTTGGGAAGCAACCAATGTGCAAACAACGTCTTCATACTCATGCAGCGCCATATAAGAACTCTTTTAAGATGGGAAAAGGTGGCAGACTGAATCAATCCTTCAACTTTTATAAGTTCACTTAACTCTAGCAAATGGCGAAGATGCAATAGCTCGAGGCTATGAAATGGATGAGAGCAAGAATAGGAAAAAGAGGAGGAAACAAGAAACTCTAATCCATGGCAGTCAGAAATATCCAACTGTTGAATATCAGTTGGAAGCATAATAAACTCACCTTGGCAAAATTCAAGTTCATTGATTGATACAAATTTATCTCTTTCATGTTCCCAACATGAAGGCCCCACCTGTAACCGGTACTTGATAAGATTGCTCTTACATTGCTGCATTGAGGAGGCAAACTTATTCAATTCATGCTTGTCTTTGAAACGCCCGCAAAAGGATCCAACTTCTCCAATGGCACAACCTCCTCTGCTTTTAGGCTTGTTTTTTCATTATCCTCATCAAACCTCAAGTGTTGAAGGCGAGAAAGTTTTGGTAAAAGTCCGATAGCTATCTCTTTCAATGTGACAACATAAAGATCAAGATACCTTAGATTTATCAACATATCCATGCCTTCAGGGGCTTCCTCAATTTTGGTCTGACAAAGATTCAACTTCTTCAATCCTTGAAGCTTTGAAAGGCAAGGCAAATATCTTAACGCTTGACAACCATCAAGCAATAATGTAGTGAGATTCTCTAATTTGGAGATGGAATTTGGTAAACGCTCAATCTTCGTTCGTGACAAATTAAGAACACTCAAACAAGGCATGTTTGCAAAGAAAGAATTTGGGATCTTTTCTATAGGATTGTCTTGCAATAACAAGGTCTTGAGCAGTTGATGTTGTGGAGACAACCTATCTTTGAGAATCCGTGATATGGAATTTCTCATAAGCGACACCTTCTCAACATCTGCCATCCATCCATCCTTTTTCAATAACTTTTCTGATTGCTTGCCTGCTTGTATCATATATCGAGAATTCACATTTGTGATGGACAATGCCATATCTCTCACTGCATCATGCATTTTCACGCAAGTCCAATGGAGGTGATTACTACATTTTTCCAACAAGCAGTTATCTTCCAACTTTTTCATAATAACATGGCCCTTATCTTTCATTTCTTCTGTTGTATCCATTTCATCTATGAATCCCTCATCAATCCAACACCCGATTAGCTCATTCTTTGGAATTTTAAAATCGTCAGGATAAAATGCACAATACAATAAGCAATACTTCACTTTGTCATCTTTCAAGTGGTCGAAACTGAATTTCAAACGCTCAATTACTTCGGCTTCTGCTCCCTCCACCTTCCCTATTCTCTCTTTCAATCCCTTGAGTGCATTTTTCCAAATACGAGGCTCATTTTCTCCTTTCAGGGTTCCAGCTACTACAACAATTGTAAGAGGTAGACCAGCACATTCTTTGACAACTAGCCTCAAAGTTGGCATTAAAGTTGGACTCTGCACTATGTTAGGTCCAACTTTATTCAAGAATAATATCAATGCCTCTTCTTCCGAAAGGGGCTTCACTTTTATCACCTTACAATCTATATATTTACAAACTTGCTCTGAACGAGTTGTCAACACCATCTTGCAACCATTGCCGCTAGTAGGCTCAGGGATCCCCACTTCCTCTAGAGAAATTTTATCCCATACATCATCCAGGATTAGAATATGTTTTCCAGCTTTCTTCAACATTTCTGACAAGAATGCAGCTCGTTTGAGCTTGTCTCCTGCCTTGTCCAAATCTTTCTTCAAATTCAATGCACTTGCAATATCATCTTGTAGCTTTACAACATTGAACTCCTTTGATACAGTAAGCCAAATTACCCTATAGAATATCCGTTCTTTCAAAAGATCATTGTGGATGTGCTTCATGATGGTTGTTTTGCCCACACCGCCCATCCCCCATACCCCAATCTTACTCACCTCCTCCTGCATTAAACATTGCCAAATTTCATCTTTCACAGGTTTCTCACCAACTAGTTCTGATGTTGGCAAAGGCAACCCAACACTTGGACCATCAATGACAAGACTGCCCAAGGCATTAGGAACTTTGTCAAGAAGTTTCTTCATTTCTCGAGTCTTTTTATCAACCAACTTTCCATTCCAAGCACGACAGACATATCTCCCATTAGTGACTGTATTTTCAACATCTTGTGCTTCCTTAATCATCACTTTCACTTTTGCTAACCAATTTTCAACTCCTTTCTTTGGTATCTTTCCCATAGGATGAAGAAGCTCTGCTTTCAATTGCAGCTAATATCTTCCATTTGGCTACCCAGTTCATCTCTGATTATCTTGAAGTTTCTCACATAATAATTCAACTTTCTGTGATACTGCAAGTATTTACAAACTGGAGTTCCGATACAATTTGCAATGCAAAAGATAGGCTCTACATACTCCATTATATGTCCCTGCAATCATATATGTATTATCATTTTATATGTGTTATCAACTTAAAAGAAGTTGAGAACAAATCGTGTACATCTATGAACAGAAGGAAAAAAAAAAACAAGAAGCAAGCATAGCTCTACAATCAATTAACGATCAAACGAAGCAAAGAATGGGGATTAGAAATTCTTGAGAGACGAAAACTGAAAACAAAAAAGTGAACAAAGGGGCCAAACCAAAGAACCACTTCACTTCGTTGCGAATAACGCAAAGCTGCTATAGCAGTAGCATATACATAAATGTAGATATATATTAACCAAGTGAGGTTCTGAAATAATTAAAATATGTGGGATGTATTGGGTTTTGATGAAATATTTTATAGTCAAATCTTGTTTTCTAAAACAAGCAGATAAAATATGTCACCATATATATGAAAAACGAAACATGTATGCTACTTTCCAAGCTTGAAATGGTAAGTTAAAAAAGTATACCGACTCACTGATTCAGATTTAAATCCAACGTAAAAAGCTAAATCAACTGATTTTATCACAGTTTATCTTTCTTGTTATCTAAATGGCACGAAATCATAAACTATGATAACATAGCCAACAATCTTAGTGACAGTGGGAAGGAACTATATAACCTGGACCCAGATAAAAGCAAAGAAAAGCATGTCATGTCATGAGTTAATAAGCTTAGAAACGGAATTAAGCAAGCAAATGAGCTGAAACGCAAAATTACCTTGACTGGCTGGTTGACTACTTCTGCAAGACCTCGGAGATTGAAAGAACTTAAAAACAGTGAAGAAGAAATAATAGCAGAGTTGTGGGAACAATAATGAAGAAAGTACAGAAAAACAAGCAAAGTTGAGTCAACTTTTATGGTGTTGGGTGCTCAGTAGCTTTTAAAGGATAACCTTAAGTTGTTTCACATTGCCTTGATTCATTTGACTTGATCTGTAGAAATCCCTAAGTTATATTATTATCCCTCTCGAGACTAACGTCTAACCCTAGGTTGAATAATTGAAATCTCTTTCTAATTAACTCCCTAGAGTTGCATTAACTCAATTTATGGACCCCCTTATTAGGTTTCACCCTAATCCAGCAAAACCTTGTCACCCTATCTTTAGGCGTGCAATCAACTCCGCTTAATTATGACAAATGTACTCTTAGACAGTGTCTATTCCTCCTCTGAATAAGAGCTTAACTTGAATCAATATCCTGGAATATCAAAATAAGAATTAAGAACACATAATTAAGAACAAGTCAAATATTTATCATACAATTCAGATAATAATAACAAGATCAGTATTAGGTTTCATTCCCCTAAGGTATTTAGGGGTTTTAGTTCATAACTAAAATGGTAAACATCTCAGAAGAATAATGAATACAAAACATAAAGAAAGAAACCCAAAACTTTTGAAGGAAAATTGAGGGGAGATCTTCAGTCTTGATGATGAATCCAGCTTCTGAGGTGGATCAATCGGCTTTCCTTGAGCACTTCCCTACTTCCTTCTCTGTGTCTGTCTTTTTCCTCCTCCTCTAGGGTGTATTTATAGGCTTTAGAATGCCTAAGAACTCTCAAAATTGGCCTTTTCCGAATTGGACTCAATTTGGGCTCGATAGGGACACGTACGTGTATGATTACTTTAGGCCGTGGTCAAGCCTGTTAAATAGGCACGAGCATGTGGTCCACTCTTGTGAGTCGTGCTTCGATTCTGCCAAATTGACACGGCCGTGTGGTCTGCCCGTATGAGGAGGTTCAGGCTGTGTTAATTTCGTACGTTGGCCTATTTTCTCCGTTTTTGGCCCGTTTCTCGTTCCTTTCACTCTCTTATGCTCACCTAAGTATAAAATATGAAATTAAGGCATTAGGAGCATCGAATTCACCAATTTTAAGGAAAAATCATCCATAAAATATGCTAAACTTGGGAGAGAAATATTTATAAATTACGGTTTATCACTTACCTCTCTATTGAATGGTTATGGTGGTTCGAGGAGTTTATACTCCTCATTCCTGCTGTGAATCTCATCAAAATAAGGTTTGAGGCAGGTATTGTTTACCTTAAAAGTGTTGAACTTGGGATGACTTACCTCGACTGTACTGAATGGAAAAATGCTAAGTACCGTAAGAGGGATTTCTTCATTCGGTTTGGCAGTGACAATGTGAGGATCTGCGGCATCTAATAAAACTTTATCTCCAACCTTAAGTTGATTTGGAAAGGTATTGAGCTTGTTCTGGCATAGTGATAAACCGTAATTTATACATATTTTTCCCTCATGTTTAACGCATTTTATGGAAGATTTTCCATTAAAATTGGTGAATTCGATGCTCCTAATGCTTTAATTTCATGTTTTACACTTAGAAGAGCATAGAAGAGTGAAAGGAACGAGAAACGGGCCAAAAATAGAGAAAATGGGCCAAAGTACGAAATAAACACGGCTTGGACCTCCTCACACTGGCAGACCACATGGCCGTGTCAATTTGGCAGGCTCGAGCACGGCCTGAAGTAATCACATACGGGTGTGTCACACAGGCGTGTCCCTACTGAGCCCAAGTTGAGTCCAATTCAGAAAAGGCTAATTTCGAGGGCTCTTAGGCATTCCAAAGCCTATAAATACACCTTAAAGAAGGAAGAAAAGAGGACAAAGAGGAGGGGAGTAAGGAATTACTCCAAAGAAGTCGATTGATCCATCTCAGAAGTCAGATTCATCATCAAGACTGAAGATCTCTCCTCAATTTCCTTTCAGGAGTTTTGGGTTTTCTTTATGTTTTGTATTCTTTATCATTCTGAGATGTTTTCTTATTTAGTTATGAACTAAATCCCCTAAATACCTAAGGGGAATGAAACCTAAGATGAATCTTGTTATTATTTTCTGAATTGTATGATAAATATTTGACTTGTTCTTAATTATGTGTTCTTAATTCTTGTTTTGATATCCCAGGATATTGATTCAAGATAAGCTCTTATTCAGAGGAGGAATAGACCCTGTTTAAGAGTACATTTGTCATAATTAAGCGGATTTGATTGCGCGCCTAGACATAGGGTGACAAGATTTTGCCAGATTAGGGTGAAACCTAATAAGGGGATCCATAGATCGAGTTAATGCAACACTAGAGTGTTAATTAAAGAAAAGTCTCGGTTATTAAATCTAGGGATTAGATGTTATTAGTCTTGAATAGGGATAATAACATAATTTAGGGATCTCTACGAAACAAGTTAAATGAATAAATCATCCGATTCGGAGCCAGAATAACAAGTACAGTCTAGTGGATTTTTCCTTAGGTATTGCCTTCATTCAATCGATTTTCCCAAAAGAAATTTCCAATTCTATTCTCTGTGAGTTCTTAGTTTAGATAATTAGTTAGTTAAAACAAAAAACCTCTTTATTCTTAGGCTAGATAATAAAAAGACAGTCATTACTAGTACTTTTAGTTCCTTTGGGTTCGACAATCCGGTCTTGTTAAAACTGTACTACTGTTCGATAGGTACACTTGCCTACATTACGATAATAGTCAGTTTCAAGAATGAGTAATTATAAATATTTAAAACCTATCAAGAATCACGCGATCACGTAGTTTTGGTTTATCGTGTGTTCTCAATTTATGTGTCTGCCATTCATCTAGCTCCTCGATTTTTAACCTTCGTTCTTTATGAATAGGTCCTCTACTATTGCTTGAAAATGGCTTATGTACTTCCTTCAAACTCATTTCCTGCATAGTAGGTTGCACCATATTGTCAGTTTTAGTAGAATGGTTTAGACAATCACCTTCAATTTTCGATGTGTTGCTAGAATTGCGAGCTTGAAAGGATATTGTTTCGTCTCCCACACGAAGTGTGAGCTTACCTGTGCCAACATCAATAATCATTCTAGCAGTTGCTAAAAAGAGCCTTCCCAAAATTAAAGGAATGTTACTATCCTCTTCTATGTCTAAAATAACAAAATCAACTGGGAATATAAATTTGTCAATTTTAACGAGTACGTCTTCAATGATACCCTTAGGAAATCTGATAGATTTATCTAATAATTGAATGCTCATCCTAGTTTGTTTGGGTTTCCCTAGACCTAGTTGCTTAAACAATTTGTAAGGCATAACATTAATACTAGCCCCTAGATCAGCCAACGCATTATTAACATCTAAACTACCAATTAAACAAGGAATCGTAAAACCCCCTAGATCTTTTAGTTTGTTGGGTAGCTTATTCTGAAGAATGGCTAAGCAAACCGCGTTCAACTCCACATGTGACCTTTCATCTAACTTTCGATTATTTGCTAGAAGCTCCTTTAAAAATTTGACTGCTTTCGGCATCTGCGAAAGGGCTTCAATAAATGGTAAGTTAATATGTAGGTTCTTTAAAAGTTTAAGGAATTTACCAAATTGTTTGTCTGATCGGTCTTTCCTTGTCATATTGGGGTATGGAACATGAGGTTTATAATCTGTACTTACCAACTTTGGGTCATTTTGGTCTACCTCACCTTTACCTTTGCTTATCTCAGTTTCTTGCCTTTGTTCTGGTTCAGGTGTGACTAACCCTTCTTCATCTTGACTAGTAATCGAGTTGAGTTGCTCCATTGGGTTAGATTCTGTGTTGCTTGGCAAGCTAACTTGTGGTCATTTAGAAATCAACTTGGCAAGCTTTCCAATCTGAGTTTCGAGCCCTTGGATCGATGCTTGTTGATTCTTAAGTACGGTCTCGGTATTCTGTAAATGAGTTTCTGACACCGATATAAACTTTGATAGCAACTCTTCAAGGTTCGACTTCTTTTTGTGTTGGTAAGGTGGTTGTTGGTAGCCTGGAGGTGGTCTTTGATTTCCTTGGCCTCCCCATAAAATATTTGGGTGGTTCCTCCAACCTGCATTGTAAGTATTGCTATAAGGATTGTTTTGAGATCAAGAATTGTTACCCATGTAATTCAACTGCTCGTTCTCCATGTTGTGGTCGTAAGGTGGGTATTCTAAATTGCTCTATCCACCTCCATTTGCTTCACATTGCATTACTAGGTAAACCTATGAAGAACTAAGAAAACCATCAATTTTCTTATTCAGGAGTTCTACCTGATTAGAGACCATGGTGACCGAATCGACGTTATAAACACCGACTGTTTTCGTTGGCTTTGTCCTCATGACTTGACACTGATAGTTATTCCGTGACATCTCTTCAATAAATTCGTAAGCTACCTCAGGTGTCTTATTATTGATAGTCCCTCCAACGACTGCATCAATCATCTACCGAGTCGAAGGATTCAGGCCATTATGGAACGTTTGAACCTGTAGCCAAAGTGCTAACCCATGGTGAGGGCACCTTCTCAAAATGTCCTTGTATCTCTCCCGTGCATCGTAGAGTGTTTCTAAATCCATCTGTACAAAAGAAGAAATATCATTACGTAATTTGGGTGTTTTAGCCGGTGGAAAGTATTTTAATACAAATTTTTCGGTTATTTGTTCTCAAGTAGTGATTGACCCTCGTGGTAACGAGTTCAACCATTATTTAGCCTTATTCCTTAATGAAAAGGGAAACAACTGAAGACATATGTCATCATAAAAAATGCCATTGATTTTAAATGTATTGCAAAATTCTAGGAAATTTGCCAAGTGAGCGTTGGGATCCTCGTCCTGCAAACCATCAAACTGAACAAATTGTTGTATCATTTGAATTGTGTTAGGTTGCAGTTCAAAATTATTTGCAACAATAGCAAGTCTAACTATACTTGACTCAGTTCCTGTTAAATTAGGTTTAGCATAATCATACATAGTGCGCGGAGCAGGATTTTGATTAACAGCAATTGCAGGAGGTAGCGGATTTTCTTGGTTTTTAGCCATCTCCTCGGTTGTGGTTTGAATATCGTCCTCTTGCTCGTTCTTTGTGTATCTTAAGCTTCGCCTTATTTTTCTTTGGTTTCTGCGAACTATGCGGTCGATCTCACTATCAAAAAGTAATGGTCCTGACTAGTTTCTTTTAGTCATAAACTATAAAAACCTGCTAGAAAAAGGAAAAAAGAAGAATTAGTAATAAAAATTAGAGTAAAATTTAAATTGTAGAAAAAGTAAATAGCTAAAGTAATAAAAAATCGAGTGTTCCTAATATCTTAGTTCCTCAGCAACGACACCAAAAACTTGGTACATGATATTCGTGACAGGTTTTAAATATTTATAATGAATCATTCTTGAAACTAACTATTATCACGATGAAGGCAAGTGTACCTATTGAATAGTAGTATAGCTTTAGCAAAACCGGATTATTGAACCCAAATGAACTAAAAGTACTAGTATCAACTTTCTTTCTATGATCTAGCCTAAAAAATAAGAGGGTTTTGTTTTAACTAACTAATTAACTTATAAATTATAGTTTATCACCACCTTTGAGTCCCTCGTAGCATAGATTCGCCTAAGACTGGGGATTACCTATACAGATGAACAGATGGGTAAGTTATGAAACTCAATGTCTAATCCCATATCAAATAACCAAATAGTGAGCATATACAGTCTAGGCCTAAGCCCAATTCAGTAATGGTTCAGTGTCAGTTACGACCTTAGCCTATTACAGTATCAGTATCAGTTTGGGCCTAAGCCCATCTCAGTGACAGTAACAATACAGATATGCAATTGAGAGATCCTACCCAGCCAGTCTCTACACTCCATCTCCGTCCAACCCTGCACTCCATGTGGGGATATAATCAACCCACCCATCCCTACATTCCAAATAGTACCGGTTGCAACACTAAATAGTATTTCCAGTAGAGCTGCCACAGTACACTTCCTCCAATCATAATAAAACTAAACCCCATGCAACCTTACATGGTAATTAGACCATTAGATTTGATAGTGGATTTTAATGGCTTGGCAATTGTGTAATTAGTAATGCTTTTAAAGGTTAATTAAGTAATTAGTAAATAATGTTAATATTAAATAAAACAAAAGTTAAAGTTATCATCTTTAACCTTTGTTCAACCGAAACTTCAAAGAGAAAAAGAACCATGGAAGCTTAACATTCGGCCATCCTTATATGCTCAATTAGGTATGCATTTTTGTCTCATTTTTGATGATTTCTATGTTTTCAAGATCGTTGTAGCTTAATCAAGCTAACCCGGGGACTAATTTGTGAAACTGTTAAACTATTAGGGTTTTTGCATTGATGCATGTACATGAGTTTTTAAGTTTGATGATAGAAAATGGTTGGTTGTTATTAGATAAACAACTTTTGTACAGAGATTTTTGGTGAAATTGTCAAATAAGGACTAAATTGCAAAATAGAAAATATTACATGGTGAAATTGTGAAATACATGAAACATAGGGCATGCTAGGGACCTAATTGATATTCGGCCAAAGTGGGTGATGGTAGAATTTCATGAATTTCCATTTTTATGAGCTAGGGACTAAATTATAAAGAAATTAAAAGTATAAGGGCAAAATGGTAATTTTGGAAAAATATGATTTTGGGCTAAATTGAATGATTTATAAATTAAATTGAGTTAAATTTATCCCTATAGATCAAGTCAAACCTTGTATAGTGTCAGATCAGAGTAAAGAGAAAGTCTCGGATTAATCGCCTCAATATCTACGTATACTCATCGAGGTAAGTTTGTGTAATTAAATCGTGTTTATATGTTTTAAATTGAATTATACATGTGTTATGAAATGTCATATCTATATACTAGTTGCATATCCAATAGTGTACAACGATTACTAAGCCCCAGTTGAACTTTAGGAATTCGTATGATACAAATGACATGCCATTAGGGTTTACATGATTCGAATACTAGTCCTAAGCATCCTACTAATGACTGAGGTCATGCATGTGTTGCAGATACTCCACAGCTCATGTGAGCAGCATCGTGTAGCTACGTGAGAGTATACCGATCTACAGCTCAAGTGAGCATACGATTCACAGCTTGTATGAGTAAACATGTACCGGATTTGACGGATTACAGTTATATGAGCTAGCACACTATGTGTGAGCTATCTCGGGTATCCAACGGTATTCTAAATAGTTCAACAGGCAATGTTTTGATATGAAATGATAAGAGTTCGATACGAATGATTACAGGTATACATATGAATTACATGGAAATGTTGTTACATGGTATATGGAAACTTGAATTGGTTGATACATGTATTTGGAACTTGATCAATTGTTGTATTAAACCAGGTTTATTGGTTTATATATGTGTTTACATGGCTAACATGGTTGGTGAATATGTGCTTAGGCATTTGGCCAAATTGTGTTTGGAAATGTTTGGCTTACTTACCTATTATATGACTAAATGGTAAGTTATATTCTATGTTATACGAACTTACTAAGCTTAAATTCTTACTCTGTGTTATTTTTTGTGTTTTATAGTGAATCAGAAGCTCGTTCGGGTTTGAAGCTTGTCGGAGTTATATCACACTATCCATCGGCTCTTTTGGTACTTTTAGATGTTTAATTTCGGTTATAATGGCATGTAAAGGTATTTTTGGCTAATGTTGGCCATGTGCTTTGATTGTTGAAATGGCCATTTTGCTTGGCTTGTGTTTTGACATTTTTGTTGGTGAAATGGTATATTTTGGTATGTAAATAAGTAGCCTTAAAATGGTTGATTGATAACTTAATATGGTTGAATGATGAAAGATTAAATAATAGATGAATATGCATAATATATATGGCTTATGACTTGTTGAGAATTGGTACTTTGTTTGGATGGCTTATATGACTATTGATATTATTTTTTGAATGGTATATTTGGCACCATTTGGTATTGATGCAAACTTAGTTGGAAGTTAGTTAATCATTTTGGCCAAATTGATTACATGGTTAGACATGTTTATATTTTTTCATTTGAGTGCCTATAGGCATATTGGTTGTATGTGAATATACCATATGTATGAAGCTAGAATATGCATGACTTTGGTGCCTTGTTATGGCTTGTATATAGGTGTACTTTTGGTTGTAGGTACATGCCTAGTTGGGTGAGAAAAATGGCTTGTAAAATGGCCTATTTCCGTCCACACGGGTAGAGACATGGGTGTGTGTCTCAGCCTTGTGTGACAAACGGCCAGGAAAAATGATCGTGTGTCCCTTGTAGCTTTCAAAGAGTTGCAAGTTAGGCTATTACACGACCTGACACACGGGCATGTGAGGTTATTTCAAAGGGTACATGACCTGGCACATAGGCGTGTGGCTTGGCCTTATGACCCAAGTCAGTGAGTTACAGGGGTACGGACACGGGATGGGACACAACTAGGTGTCCCTTTTTAAAAAGCCCACACGGCCTAAGACACGGGCGTGTCTCTTGGTCGTGTGACCCCTATAGTGCTGAAAATTTTCTATGTTTTCTGAAAAATTCTTTGAGTTTCCAATTTGGTCCCGACTTGTTTCTAACGCTTATTTAGGGCCTCGAAGGCTCGTGTAAGGGACAATATGTATAATTTGACTTGGTTTAAATATGTTTATTGCTATGATATGAAATATTTGAAATTTCTGTCCGATTGAATTGTAAACTCCGGTAATGCTCCGTAACCCTATTCCAACGACGGATACGGGTTAAGGGTGTTACACTATGACTATTGGTAGTGTGACTAGTTTCTTTTTCAATTCCCAAGTGCTTATAAGCACGACTCATCAAAATTGAAAGATCTGTTATGTTCTAACAATGTACACATGAATTTGGATATTTTCGAAAAATCTTTGATAAATCGTCGATAGAATCCTGAACAGCCAAGAAAACTGCGAATACCTTTAACTATGAAGAGTGGTGGAAATTTCTCAATAACCTCAATTTTTTCTTTGTCGACGACAATCCCTTGTTGCGAAATTTTATGTCCCAGAACAATGCCTTTATAGACCATGAAGTGGCATTTCTCCCAGTTGAGAACAAGGTTGGTTTCTTCACACTGACAAAGAACTTACTCCATATTTTTTTAAACAGTCTTCAAAAGTATCGCCAAACACAAAGAAGTCATCCAAAAAAAACATTCAAAAATTTCTCCACCATGTCCGAAAATATTGTCATCATGCAACACTGAAATATTGCAAGGGTATTACATAATCCAAAAAACATTCTTTAGAACGCAAAATTTCCATAGGGACATGTGAATGTAGTCTTTTCTTGATCAGTAGGAGCTATGGCAATCTGGTTGTACCCCGAATAACTGTCTAGAAAATAATAGAAGGCTTTCCCCGCTAATCTATCTAACATTTGGTCGATAAATGGTAGAGGAAAATGGTCATTCATTGTTGCTTTCTTGAGTTTCTGATAGTCCATACAAACTTTCCATCCCATGACAATACGAGTAGGAATGAGCTCGTTGTTTTCATTGTTTACCATAGTGGCACCCCCTTTTTTAGGCACACATTGGACAAGGTTCACCCAAGAACAATCAGAAATCAGGTATATAATTACAACATCTAACCATTTGATAACCTCCTTTTTGACAACTTCCTTCATAATGGGATTCAATCTTCTCTACTACTCAATAGATTTGCCATGGAAATCCTCCACAAATATCTTGTACATGTAGATTGCTGGACTAATTCCTTTAATATTCGCAATTGTCCACCCCAATGCCTTATTAGATTTCTTTAAAACTTTCAACAATTGAGCCTCTTGATCTAATGTAAATACCGCAAAGATAATTATTGGCAATGTGTTCTAATCTCCCAAGTAAGCATACTTCAGATGTATTGGCAAAAGCTTCAATTCCAACGTAAGAGGATCTTCTATAGATGGTCAAGGAGGTTTAAAAGAATAGTCCGATAAATTTAATGATTCAAAACTTCTCCTTGATCCATTCTCAATTTTCTTAGCTCCCATCAGTTCACCAAGCTCTTCAATCATTTCTGCTTCAATTAACTCAAATGAGTTTGCATCATCATTAGAATTATTGTGATAAAATTCTACAAATTCTTCTTGAACTATTGTGTTAACAATATCAATAGCACGGCATTCTTCATCTCTATTGCACACTTCATAGCATCAAAAACATTAAAGGTTATCTGCTAATCCTTAATTCTCATTGTTAATTCACCTTTTCGTACATCAATTAATGTTCTACCAGTTGCTAGAAAAGGTCTCCCAAGTATGATTAGTAGCTCTTTAACAGCCTCACATTTCAGAATAATAAAATCTACTGGAAAAAATAAATTTGTCAACTCTTACCAACACATATTCGATTTTATCTTCTAGATGTGCATATGAACGATCAGCTAATTGCAATGTGACAGTTGTAGGTCTTTCCTTCCCTATTCTAGCTTCATGAAAATAGACATAGGCATTAGATTTATACTTTCACCTAAGTCGCATAATTCTTTGCCTACATAATAATTTCCAATAGAGGAAGGTATAATAAAACTCCCTAGATCCTTCAGTTTTTGTGGCAATTTGTTTTAACAGCATTGTTGTGCACCTATCAGTGAGAGCGTTAGTTTCGAACTCCCCTAACCTTCTCTTCTTTTATAAGATATCTTTCATGAATTTCACATAGTTGGGCATTTATTCCAATGCTTCCAATGGTATGTTGATATGCAATTGCTTTAGGACATCTAAGAATTTATTAAATTGAAAATCTTACTTAGATTTTTGGAAACGCTGGGGAAAAAGTGGTGGTGGCATTCCTTCCATTTGTTGAGGTTGTTTTGTCGTGCAATTTTGATTGGCAATACAAGATGAATCTAATTCAACATTTTTCTTCTTTCTTTTTTCTTTTGTAGCCTACTCTACTACTGGTTCTGAATTCTTCTTATTTGTGAAATTTGAACTACCTTCTTCAATAGTGGTGTTATTAACAACTCCTGGTAGTTGCATGCCACTTCTAAGTGTAAGGACTTTGCACTGTTCCTTCCTTTGAGTCGTGAATTTTTGGTATCACTCGGTAGTTCTCCTTGTAGCCTTAAGCTTAATGCTTTGGCAATTTACCCCACTTGATTTTCTAAAGTTTTTAAAGATGCAACTTGACATTGAATGATAGCATCATTCTTGGCCATGTATTCCTTCATAGGTCTTCCATAGCTGAAGAACTCGAAGCTAAATTTTGCTAGGCATTTTGCCATGGCATGGGCTGATTGTATCCAGGTGGTGCACTTGCAACATTCTACCGATTAGCATTGCTGGAATTTCCCACCCCTTGATTACTCCAACTAAAATTGGGATATTGTTTCCACCCTGAATTATATGTGTTGGAATATGGGTTGTTCTTGAGATTAAAATTTCCCATATAATAAACTGAGGCTGGGTTTGATGGGCAATCATCAAAAACATGATCTTCTCCATAATAAACACATGTTGACTCAGCTACTTTCATTTCCTGCACTATAGCTGGTCTTTTTAGTGTTTTAATCATATTCGTTAAAATGATACCTAAGTTGTTAGGGAAGTCATCACATCAAGTTCTATTGCTCCAGCAACTCTTCTTCTAGTCCCTAGTTTTGTAGTGGGGTATTGATAATTGTTGTTTGCTATCCTGTCCAAAATTTCATATGCCTCAATATATGATTTATCGAGCAAAGTCCCATTGGAAAATGCGTCAACCACCATCCTTGTATGCGTATTCAATCCATTGTAAAACATTTCCATTTGTGTCCAATGTTGAAAATCATGCATTTGGCATTTTCTAATTAACTCCTTGAATTGCATTCATGCTTCATATAATGTTTCATCCTCAGATTACCAAAAGGCCATAATATCATTCATCAATTTGGTGTTCATGTTTGGAGGATTATATCTTAGTAGAAACCTCTGACAAAGTTCATTCCAAGATGCCACTGCACCTAATTGTAATGCATTTAACCATGCTCTGGCACGATCTCATAATGAATAAGGGAATAACTTCAGTCTCAGGGATTCTTCAAGAACACCCAGCTCCCTAAATGAATCACAGACTTTCAAAAAGAGTCTTAAGTGCAACCATGGATCTTCAGTAGGCAATCCGCTAAACTGCCCTATAGTTTGTAACATTTGAAACATCACCAGCTTTAACTTGAAGTGTTGAGCTTGAATATGTGGCTTGACAATTCCTGGATTCAGATCATCCAAGGTCAACAATTCATGTTCTCTGATGAGTCTGTCTCTATCATCTATTATTCGAGGAATATCAACATCCTTTCCATTTTGATGTAATGGCTCTTCTCTGACTTGATCATTTCTAATTATTTCCATTTCTCGTAATTTTTTTCTCCTTCTTCTCAAGTTTCTCTCAACTTCTAGATCAAAAGAATACTCTTCAAGTGCAAAAATATCTCTACTCATGCACCAACAAAAATCTTGAAAAATAAAAATCAAAACAACTAATTAAGCTAAACTAACAAAATTAAATAGGTAACAACACACCAAATCTTCACCAATATTGCCGATCCTCTGCAACGGTACCAAAAACTTGTCTCGTGTGAATGTGTAATGCGAATGTGCAAGTATACACATCAAATCAAGTAATAAAGTGATGAGTGAGTATCGTCTCCATAGGGATCAAAATTGATAAAAAAAATGGGTATGCTATTATTATGAATTTGACTAAATAAACTATGCAAAAGAAATAGATGACAAATTGATGAAGAGAATTAATGAATGGATTAAAAAAATCAATAATGAATGAAAAATGCTAGGGCAATTGAAATGTTGTGGTATTTCTCAAAGAATAAGTGGTGAGGATTTGCACTGTTGAATGATAAAGGTTGGAATTACTCAGGCTTTATTCTTATATCATAATAATGCCATGGAAAAATCTTGACCATTCTACTGCTCAGGGATTCACTATTGCAGTCTACTTCTTTCGAGAGCCAGACCTTAAGCTATTATTTTAAGTTTTTGTATACCTACAAAACTCAAGAATGATATCCAAATTTTTCTTCCCTACCTTGTACAAATCGCAACTTCTACGTCTAGAGTGCTACGAATATTCTTTCAAATACTTGCCTGTATCAACCGATAATAATCCAATTTATTTAATCCTTTCAAAAATAAATTAGATCTAACAATATACCATACAATCATCTATGTCTAAAGCTTGCACGCATGCATTTAAAATAACCACAAATCGAATGAAATAGTAATCTACTCAAAATTAGACCATGGGCATTAAAGATAGTAAAAGTTCACCCAAATAATTCCAACCCAATGGGATTTAGCTCATTGATTGGACATTCAAATCCAAAATAAAACATCCAACATCACTATTCAAGTTTACAAATCACAAAGTTCAAATCAGAAAATAAAGTCAAACTACAGGGTAAGTACCTCCCTCCTCAAAATCCTCGTCCCCTCTTTTCTTTTCTCTTTCCTCCTTTATAGGGTAAGTACCTCCCTCTCAGCACACATCTTTTGCTTCCTCTTTTTCAGGGTGGTTTATCTGGTACAAGTACAATTGACTAAGAGTGACGTGGACTAAGTACTCCATCATATTCCTAGAATTTCCATGGCATTCTTGTTGCCAATGTAACCAACATTTTGCCATGGAAATATTTCACTTCATCCATTTTCTTTCTCCTTTATCTCTTCTCTTCTTCATCTGGCACTTGCTGCGAACAATAACCAATACATTTCTTCCTTATTAACAAATAATGACATCTATAGCACAATCCAAGCTTGGTTATGCAATCTTCTAAAAATATCCTAAAAATGCAAACATATTTACTTAATTACAAACAATTAATTCAATCTAGAGGCCCGAAATATAACTCTTTTCAAGAGTTATCAATAGGTCTGCTCGATACTTTCTTAGCATAGACACATGAAACACATCATGAATTTGATTAAGCTATAGTGGAAATTTAAGTTTATAAGCCACTAGATGAATCCTTTCTGTCACTTCATAAGGGCTAATGAACCTAGGACTTAGCTTCCCTTTACGCCCAAAAGTTAGCACCTTTTTCCATGGTGATACCTTAAAGAGCACTTGCTCTCCCTCCTGATACTCAATATCTCGCCATTTCAAATTAGTGTAAGACTTTTGTCTATCTGAAACAACTTTTATCCTTTCACAACTCATCTTCACCTTGTCCTTTGTTTCATGAACCAACTCAGGTCCAACGATTTGCTTTTTATCTAACTCCTCCCAAAATGCTTCAAAGGCGCTATTTGAATACTTTCTTGGTAACTGTTGTTATACGCGAATTCTTCTAGAGATAAGTAATGTTCCCAACTTCTTGTGAATTCCAACACACAACTTCGCAACATGTCTTCCAACACTTATATCACTCTTCTAATTGGCCATCTGTTTGTGGGTGGTATACCGTACTAAAATTAAGCTTCGTTCCCAAAGCTTCTTGCAAACTCTTCCAAAATCTTTATGTGAATCGTGGATCTTGATTGACAATAATGGAAATTGGTATGTTGTGAAGTCTCACTATCTCGATAATGTCAAAACTCTGCCAGTTTTTGCAATGTATAGCTTGTAGGAATAGCTAGGAAATGTGTACCCTTTATAAGGTGATCTACAATCACCCATGTTGCATCCTTCTTACTTAGACTTTTTGGAAAGCTTGACACAAAGTCCATGGTGATCATTTCCCACTTGCATTCAAGAATTTTTAGTGGTTGAAGTAATCTTGATGGATATTGATGTTTTGCTTTCACCTTGTGGCAGGTTAGACACTTCACCACAAATTCTATGACAACTCGCTTCAATCCAAGCTACCAATATAATTATCGAAGATCATCATACATCTTGTTATTTCTTGGGTGCATTGCATTAGGACTATTGAGAGCTTCACTAAGAATCACATTCCAAAGCTTTTTGTCTTTGGGCACACAAAGTCTTCCACGAAAATAGATTTTTCCTTCATCATTCACTACAAAGTCCCATTGTACACCTTGTCCCACTTAGCGAATCATCTTCACCAACTCTTCATCTAAATTTTGCTTCTCTTTGATTTTTTGTGATAGGTTTGATCTTACTTGTAACTCTGCAAGTAGTCCTCCATCACTTTCTATACTCATTCATGTGAACAGTGCTCGTAGCTCACTTACTATCTTCCTACTTAGGGTATCTGCTACCACATTTGCCTTGCCATGGTGATACTACATCATATAGTCATAGTATTTCAGTAGCTCTATCCATCTTATTTGACACTTTAATTCCTTCTGTGTGAGAAAATACTTGAGGCTCTTATGGTTTGTATAAATAGTAAACATTTCACCATATAAGTAGTGTTGCCAAATCTTGAGTGCGAACACAACAAATGCTAGCTCTAGATAGTGGGTTGGATAGTTTCACACATGAATCTTCAGTTGTCTTGAAGCATAAGTCACAACCTTTCCTTTTTGCATCAGACGCATCCTAAACCCGTGTGTTATGTGTCACCGTAGACTACAAAGTTCCTCTCTTGTTCTTGTTGAATCATCACAAGTGCTCTCATGAGTATCGCTTTGAGTTTATTGAAGCTTTGCTACCTTTTTAAGTCTATATGAACTCTACATCTTTCTAAAATAACTTTGTTAAGGGCATTCCTATGGTGGCGAATCTCTCAACAAATCTGCGATAATACCCTACAAGCCTTAGAAAACTTTATACTTTAGTAACGCTCTTTAGTAGTCTCCACTCCACAATCACTTTAATATTCTTTGGGTCTACGCGAACTCCTTTTTCTGAAGCCACATGACTAGAAAATGCAACTTCCTTGAGCCACAAATCACACTTACTGAGCTTAGTGAATAGTTGCTCTTGCAAAATTTGTAACACAGTTCGTAATCAGTATCATGTTCCTTGTTGACGAATAAACTAGGATATCGTCTATAAAAACCTCCATGTATCGATCTAGGTACCCATGGAACACTCGATTCATCAAATCCATGAATACAACAGGTGCATTTGTCAACCCAAAGGGCATAACAAGAAACTCATAGTGCCAATATCTTGTTCTGAATGTTGTCTTCAACACATCTGGCTCTGTTACTTTGAGTTGGTAGTAACCAGATTGCAAATCTATCTTTAATAATACTACAAAACCATACAATAGGTCGAATAGGCTGTCAATTCTTGGTAAAGGGTACTTATTTTTTTACAACCAATTTGTTAACTTTCTATAGTCGATGCACATCCTTAAGTTTCCATCTTTCTTCTTTACAAACAGCACTGATGGTCCCTACGGTGATGTACTTAGTCAAATGAAACTTTTGTCAAGAAGCTCCTGAAGTTGTATCTTCAGTTCGTTAAGTTCTTTAGGCGATAGGTGATAAGGCGCAATGGAAACTGGCGAACTACCAAGGTACAACTCGATGGCAAACTCTACTTCGCGGCCTGTAGGTAAACCAAGTACCTCTTCTAGAAATACATCAGGAAAGTCTTTTATAGTACATTTCTCGTAAAACCTTGCTGACTTATCTTGCAAAGCCATCATAAATGCGAGCTAGGCTTTGTAGCCTTTACCCATTATTCTCTCTATTTTCATTGCTAATACCATATTGGACAAAAATTGAGCTCGCTCTCCTACCACCATAATTTCACCGCCTTCACCACTTTGCAAGGTCACCCTTTTTAGTTTGAAATCTATATTGGCTTTATGTTTAGTTAACCAATCCATTCCCAAGATTACATCGAATTCGTAGAATGAAAACTCCATCAAGTTTGTGAAGAAGGCTTGCCCCAAACAAACTAGTGACAATCATGGCTTTATTTATGGCTTCTACTAGAATTCCGAACTCAAAAGCTACTTCACTTAATACATACGAATGAGTAAAACCAAAGTCAATAAAACAAAACAGTGGAATAGTTTGTAGAGTGAAGGTACCTTTGATAACATCAGTCAATCCCTGATCCTGTGGTTCCCTTACTGCATAGACTCGTACGAGACTTTCTGTTTTTTCTTGGGTAGTAACCATGTGAGCTAAAGTTTTCTTCCTAACCTACCTTGTGTTACTACCTTTGCTTCGACCTCATTCATGAACACTGGCTCTTACTTGAGTTGCATTCTGCATTTAGGACCTCTCTTATCGTTCTGGGCAATCTTTTATCATATGCTTTTTGGATCCACTCTTGAAGAATCGCTTAGTCACTTTACGTCATTCACTAGAGCGTCTTCACTCACAATATTTGCAAAGTGGCTAGCTTGAGGGTTTATGTGGACTCCCTTTTTCATCCTAGGTGTTACTCAGCTATCGCAAGTGGTTTGTTCTGAAACTTTGTTTAACATTTCTATCAGAGATTTGTGAGTCACGATCCCTCTTGTATCCTCCTCGTCGAATTACTTGCTTCTTTACTTTCCACATTGCCTTTGTATCCAAAGTTGCTTGTACTACCTTTCTAGTGTTTATGCTTCACCCTGATCACTCGCTTTGCTGCTACTCATCATGCAATCTAACTATCTATAATGTTTAGAAAAGAGTCTGTAACCTCTTTTGAACTCAATGAATATACAAGAAAGTATAACTACATAGCATGCACAAAACATGATTTAAACAAAAGCTTTGACAACATCACTAAATGGCGAATTGGGTTCACCATACTTATGCAAAGTCTGGTTTGCAATTACTCACATTCAGTTAGTTTAAAAACAATAAAACATAATATTTTGAAAAACACAATCTTATTAACATGTACTTTACTGTTGGATAAACGAATCTCCTTATACCTCCTCACTTTGACTCAAAGAGTCTTATCATGTCCCATGTAACACCTCTTACCCGTACCCGAGATCGGGATAGGATGCGAGGCATTACCGAACACATACACAATCATTCATGCAAAAATTGGGCCATAAATTTTTTGTCCAAATTAAAACTTTTCAAACACATGTCTATCGTCCCTTATACAAGCCTTCGATGCCTAAAACATGCATTGGGTGTTCGGGATTAAACCGAGAACTTTCGATAAAATTTGGACAACTTAGAAAATTTCTTGCTTTGGAGAGTCACCTCCCGTGTGTGTTGAACCGTGTGGTCACACACGCCCGTGTGGCTTGGGACACGCCTATGTCCTCAGCCTATGTAACTCTCTATTTGTGACATCAGCAAAACAATTTGAACCACACGGCCAGGCCACACGCCCGTGTCCTAGGCTGTGTCCTCCACACAGCTGAGACACATGGCCGTGTCTCTGCCCGTGTGGCTAACACTTAGGCTATTTTCCAAGCTTTCATGTTTCCCACAAACCCTTACAACCTTATACACATCAAACTCACAACTCATGGCATCATTTTAGTGATTAAACACTCTTTATTAAGACACATTCAACTTTAGCTTGTTATTATACATATGTTCCACCTACTCATGATAAACTAGTCTAGCCACATTATTACACATTCATTTGACCTTGTCATCTCATTAATCACTTATACCATTAAACTATAGTTACTAACTTATACATCAAACATCCATGTTCAAGGCACTATCATCTTATTACCATATTACACGTTTAATTCATGGTCATGACCACCTCGATCGGTCATAAATCATGCATTCAACACACATGACATATTACCAACCATGCATGGCAAACAAACATATTCATATAATCACATCACATGCATTAAAATGTAACATGATTAGCTAGACTTACAAACCATAATCAATATGAGCCACCTCTCATGGCCATATACAATAGCTGGATATAGGCCAATACATTTAGCCAAATCATAATAACACATGTCATAGAACTAGGTCTCTATACATGCCATTCACTTGATATTTCTAACATATGTATCAATACTCCAAAGGTATTGGCTTGATAGTGTGATGCAGCCTCCGACGATCTCCAACCCCAAGTCGACCTGACAACACTAAAAGAAATGGAAAGGAGGGAGTAAGCTTTACGCTTAGTAAGCTCACATGAAAAATAATAAGCAATGTGTTAACATGCTATTTTTTTAATTCCTCTCTATTTATTCAAAGTCCAGTTAAGCTATTTTCTCGAGTTATGCTCACTAAATTATTTATATCCGGATCTATAGAACTCCAAATTGATAACCGCTAATTTTCCCAGAAACTAGACTCACATATCTTCTTACCATAAAATTTTTAGAATTTTTCGTCTAGCCAATAAGTACGTTTTATTCTTTAAAGTTACCCCTATTTTTCTATCTGACAGTTCTGATCTCTTCACTACGAATTAATTATCTCATAGTACGGGACTCAGATGATGCTCCCGTCTATTTCCCTTGAAAATGGACTCATTAATTATTTTAAGCATATAATTTATAACCCATTATTATTTTTGTACAATTTATAGTGATTTCCCAATTCGGAACGGGGGATTCCGAACTCATTCTGACTCTGTCTCACAAGAATTCAAATATCTCATAATATGAAATTATTTTGCTTACACCGTTTCTTTTATATGAAAATAGACTCAATAATATTTTATTTCATATCTTGTTCAACTTATAATTCAATTTTCACCATTTTTGGTGATTTTTTAAATTCACACAACTGCTGCTATCCAAAACTATTTTATTACTAAATTTCACTCTTTCATGTTTTCTTTGTAGTAACTTTCATTGTAGCACTTACTCCATATCAATCTTATCAAATTTCGATCACATATCGAGCATGTTGCTCATAAGTTTACATACACCTTCACTTATTCATCACATAGCCATATTCAATTACACCTAGTCATTCCCCGTTGAACACATCAGAATAATAACGGATGCCCGGTGGCCTGCACATAGTACCACCCTTGTAGTCAAAGCTACCTTCTTCACAAAGTGGCCTTCACATAGTACTACACTTGTGACCAAAGCTATCTTTTACACATAGTGGCCTGCACTTAGTAGCACACATGTGATCAAAGCTATCGGGTACGCATAGTAGCATGCACTTAGTACTACACACATAACCTAAAACCATTTTAAACACATACTAGCCTGCATATAGTACTACACATGTGTTCTCAAAACGGATCATTCGTAACTTTTCTATTCCGAAGGTCCAACCAAGAAATTCCCCACTTTTCAACATTTTACCAATTCATCCATAATCAATTTCAATTCATGATTTACATCAAGTGATTGTTCAATATGTAACCACCTCTCATATAATAACAAAATATTATAACATAAGCAAAAACGATATATTATTTACATACAAACTTACTTTCCTTTTCACTCTTTCACAAATTATCCAACTTAATAAAATGTCATGTTATATAAAATTCTCAATATATTCAGCTATTATATAGCAAGCCATCAATGATTGAACCATCAAACATTTCATGTGCTACTAGTCATATATTATTGTTCTCACAAATTTTATATACCATTCTTTCATCACTTTTCAATATATTAAATCATGCCATTCGTACAATAATAATATATAATTTTCAATTCAAATATAACATTGCAATATTATTGACACACGAACTTACCTCGGCACCAAAATAGCAAAAAGGAACTTAGCCGTTGATTTTCCATTTTTCACCCGATCTAGGTCCAATCCTCATTGTCCTTGATCTATAATATCACATTTAGCCCAATTATTAGTCACATTATTTAATGTGATCCAAAAATCACATTTTTGCAAAATTATGTTTTTGCCCCTAAACTTTATCAAAAGTACACTTTTGCCCATAGGCTCGTAAAGTGATTTTTATTCAATTTTCTCACTCTACAGGCCTAGCCAAACCATTTTCATAACTATACAAATCTACAATTATCATCAAAACACCCTTTTATACCATTTTTACAACTTTTACAAAATGGTCCTTTTGGACGTTTTCATCGAAAATCGCTTAGTAAAAGTTGTTTATTTAACACCCAACACTCATTTTCTACCATTAGACACCAAAATTCATGCATATCACACATGATTAAATTTTTAAATATGAACCCTAGCTCAAATTAATGGTAGAAATAGGTAGATCTTATTACAGGGATTGCAAAAACGTAAAAATATTTAAAACGAGGCTAGAACAGACTTAAAATCGAGCTTGGAAGCTTCAAAAACCCTTTCCATGGTTTCTCCATGCAAATGTCGGCCAAGAGGCTAAAGATGGACAAAATTTGGCTTTTAATTTTTTTTTAATTCATTTTAATAACTAAATGACGAAAATGCCCTTAATGAAAAACTTTGGAAACATGCCTAACCATGTCCATTTTTGTCCACAAACTTAACCAATGGTCTAATTACATATAAGGACCTCCAATTTAAAATTTCATAACAATTGGACACCTCTGGCATGTAAAACTCAACTTTTGCACTTTTTACGATTTAGTCCTTTTGACTAAATTGAGTGCCCAAACGTCAAAATTTTCGAATGAAATTTTCATGAAATCATTCTGTGAAATTGTAGACCATAAGAATATAATAGAAATAAAAATTTTCTCATCGGATTTGTGGTCTTGAAACCACTGTTTCGACTAGGCTCAAAATTGGGATGTCACATCCTATAAGTGTAGCATAAAGCTAAGCACTCTCCAAACACATTAGCATGTCCGATTGGATGGAGTTTAGCTTGACATTCCCTTATCTCTCCAACCTGTCCCATGGCCTCTCGCCCAAAACAAAAAACATAAATGTGAGTATTCACAATCTTATGGATTGCCATTATATCCAATGATTTTATAATATTATAGTGTCAAAAAAAAACTTAAAAATAAAACTCGCAAATCATGATGAGCTCACAAATCACTGTTCATATCTAGCTCGCAGAATTGAGTTCGCATTTCACTGTTCATAAAAACACATTTTTAACATATTCACAAAAAATAGTTTAGAAAAGACTTATGTTTGAAACTTAGGATAAAACCTTAAGCTCTTAATTAACACTACGGTTCACACATGCATGTGGTAATCCCTGAGCACTCACCAATTTGTTGAAAGCTTTAGGCAAGCTTCGCTTTTCCCTTGTTTTACTTGTAGATGGTTCTGTCAAGTTCGTAATTTCACAAACATACACAAGTCACTAATAGCAAAAATTACATTATAGCTCATACATAAACACAAACGAATCGAGGTTCGTACATGCCAATCTTTTGGCCAATCAAGCTTCCTTTGTTGTAAAACTTTCCTAATTACTTCTAAACATCAACACAACAGAGAAACAAAATCTTACCTTAGATCCTAAGAGCTAGGTTATGGGTTCTTGTTCTTGTAAAACTTGACAACAAGATAATTGATAAAAAGATTTGATAGAATTTTGTCGTTTCAAAAGAATATGATTTTTTATGGGAAAGGCTTCATTTACAGGTGCTAAGTGTTTTGATTTTCTTAGGATACCCAAGTTCCAGTAGACATAAGAAAGAGTTACATGCATGGATGGTATTACAAAGAGAAAAAAAAAATTGACTTCCTAATTTTCATATAGTTACCCTTTGACTACTCTTATTTTTGACTTTTGGCCCAAAATAGTAATCACAGTTCACTAGGCCCACTAGCGACTCCAGCTCTCTAATCCTTTTGGTGAACCCCCTACTCACCAAGCCTTTTGGCGAACACCAACTCGTCAAGCCTTCTGGCGAACTCCCCAGGCCTAAAACTCTTAGAATCTATTCGGTATTACAACTCTCCCCCTTTTAAGGGATTTCTTTCTTGAAATTACCTATGTTAGAACAGATGAGGATATTGACACTTTATTGTTTCCTCGGTTTTCCAAGTGGCTTTGCTAGTTTTGTGGTTTCAATACAACATTGTGACTAGGGGAATTTTCTTGTTTTAAAAGACTTTTTCCTTGCAAGCTACAACTTCCATTGGTTCTTCATCATATGTAAGGTTAGGCCACACCTCAATTTCGCCTACTAACAGAACATGGAATGGGTCTACATGATATTTCCTTAGCTTGGACAAATAGAAAACATCATGGATTTGCTCAAGTTCTGGTGGCAACTTGAGTCGATAGGGCATTAGACCAATCCTTTCAACCAAATCATATGGACCAATGAATCTTGGACTTAATTTCCCTTTTCGCCTAAATCTCATAACCTTTTTCCATGGCGAGACATTTAAGAACACTTGCTCGCCTACTTGGTACTCAATATCTCGTCATTTTAAGTCAGCACAGGATTTTTGTCTGTCTAAAACATTTTTCAATCGTTCGCATATCATCTTTCATTTTTCCTCTCTTTCATGACTAACTCTGGTCCAACTATTCGTCTTTCACCCAAATCTACCCAATACAAGGGGGTTCTACATTTTTTTCCATATAATGCTTCAAAGGGTTCCATTTGGATGCTTGCTTGGTAACTATTTTTATATGCAAACTCCGCTGAGGTAAATAACGTACCCAACTTCCTGCGAACTCTAACACACAACTTCCAACATATCCTCCAATACTTGTATCACCCTCTCTAATTGACCATCTATTTGTGGATGATTAGAAATACTGCAATTGAGTTTTGAACTTAGAGCTTCTTGTAAACTTTTCCAATATCTGAATGTGAATCGAGGATCTCAATTGAAGGTAATGGAAACTGGTACACCATGGAGTCACACTCAATTGAAGGTAATGGAAACTGGTACACCATGGAGTCACACTATCTCTATAATGTACAATTCTGCCAGTTTTTGCAAAGTATAGTTTGTGCGGACTGCTAAAAAGTGTGAACTCTTTATAAGGCGATCCAAAATCACCCATATCGCATCTTTTCTTGTTGAAGTCAAAGGAAAGCCTGAAACAAAGTCCATGCGATCCTTTCTCACTTCCACTCTAGAATTTTCAGTGGTTATAATAATCCTGAGGGAACTTGATGCTTTACTTTTACCTTCTAATAGACTAGGCACTTTGCCACAAAGTTGGTGACGTCTCGCTTTAATTTAGGTCACCAATACAATTTGTAGAAATCTTGGAACATCTTATTGCATAGGGCTACTGTGATGTTCTGTAAAGATCACATGTCTAAGCTCTTCATCACAAAGTATGTAGAATCTACCGCAGAAATAGAGTACCCCTTCCTTATTCAATGCTAAGTCTCTCTAAACTCCTTACTCTTGTAACACCCTCGAACCCTACCGGGACGTTATGGTTGAATCTTGCGATTTCACATTGAAGTGTTATTCGTAAGTAATGATATCGTTTGCAAAGCCCAATCTTTATTAAGCCTCTTTGTGTGATCTAAAAGATGATTTTAAAACTTGCGTCACTATCAAAAGTATTTACTTTAAAATGTTATTAATTTCAAGACCTCGTTAGTAGCGAAAGCTTTTTAAAACAATTGCGTACTAGTGTTTACTTGAAAAACATTATTTTCTAGCGGTAGCTCTTAAAACTGTTTACGTATTCGTCATATTTTTTAAAAGCATTTATCTTTTTGAAAACCTGCATTTTTTTCCTACTACTAGCAGTATTAAAGCAAAACAAATTTAAATCCCCAAATTAAAAATAAAATCCAAAAAGGCCTTTGTAACATCCCAAACTAGGGCCTAAACGGAATAGTGGTTACGAAACCACAAATATGAGGTAGAAAATTTTATTTTATTATTATTTTGAGGTTCATGATATGATTTCATGATTGTGTGAAAATTTCATGATGAAATTCTATGCATAAGGTGCTTAAGTTGAGATTAGGGACTAAATCGAATAATTTACAAAACTTGCATTCTAGAAGTTTTTAGTATGAAATTGCTTTGGAATAGTAATGGGGAGGTCTTAAATAGCAATTTCACCAATTTCTAAGTCTATGGACAAAAATTGGACATGGATGGAATTTTTGGAAAGTTTAGTAGTAAGGGCATTTTGGTCATTTAGTTATTAAAATGAATTAAAAACAAAATTAAAAGCCAATTTTGTCCATCTTCTTAATTAGGACGAAATTTCAAGGGTTCTCCATAGCTAGGGTTTGTTTCAAGCTTTCAAACTCCATAGTAAGTGATTCCAAGCCCCGTTTTTAATGATCTTTACGTTTTTGGAGTCTCGATGACTTGATTAAGCTTATTCTAGCAATAATTCAACCTAGGGTTCATATTTGGAAAAATACCCATAGGTGAAATTTGTGTATTTTGGTGTTTTATGATATAAAATGAAGTTTTAAATTATGTTAGACAACTTGTGCTACTCGGTTTTAAGTGAAAACGAGTAAAAGGGCTTAATCGGTAAAAATACCTAATAGTCATAAGTACATGTTAGAGTGTGAATTTGATGTTGTCACAGAAGGGAAAAATTATCAGCATGTCATAAAACATAAGAAAATAAGATGAATTTTAATTTACGAGCCTTGGGGCAAAAGTGCAAATATGTGAAAGTTTAGGGGCAAAAATGTAATTTTGCCAAAGTTTGGGTCAAGGACTATTTTAATAAATGTGAGTATTAAATAAGCTAAAATTTTTTATTATAGATCAAGAAGAACAAAATCCAACCTTAGACCGGGGAAAGAAAAAGATAGTACACTAAATCGATATAGTTGATCGTATTTTGTTTCGAGGTAAGTTTGCGGTAAATAAATGCAATATTCTATTATTTTATGTTAATGTTGTTAATTTCTAGCATGTGTAAATTTATTTTATGAAATTATTCAAAGAAGACTCAAGCATGAATTGACAGAGAAGTAATTTCAGAAAGTCCCGGTTGAACCTTAGGAATGTGTAGGATACAAATGTCATGACATTAGGGTTCAAAAGGATATCACGTAAGACCATGACAATTCATGGCAATGGTAAGGTACCCGTGTATCCTTAGTATTCCAAGTGGTTCAATGGGAAAATTTAAAGAGAATATCAAGGTAAAGTAAGGTAAGGTAAGACGAGTTATACTAAAAAGGTAAGACAAGTTCATGCTAGAAGAGCAAAGGTAAGTACATAATGTTCATGTATGCTTGATAAGGAAAAAGGTAAGTAAAATGTATTAATAAATTTGATTAAGTAAGTAAGTATTTAAGTAAGTGAGTAAGTGAAGAAGTTTAAAATATGTCTATGACAATTAATGAAGTTGCATTATGTAGTATCATGCCAAGTGGTAAGATAGTTCTTATGAATGTTGTTATTTATTTGCATGCAAACTTACTAAGCTTAATGCTTACCCCCTTTATTTTCCTTCTTTTTATAGTTTTTTCAAGCTAACTCGGGGATCTTAAAGTACGTCAAAGGTTCAGGCACACTATCACAAGGATTATTTTGGTATAGTTAGACGTTTCATTTTGAGTATGGCATGTATAACATCGTAGCCATTTTGTGTGTATGATCTTATGACGTGGCTAATAAATGGTATGTAAATGCTTGATAATGATTAGCTGTTGGAATGGCTAATCAAGGACATGTTTGGTGTTATGTATGCCTAAATGCTAGTTATTCCATGGAAATCATGAAAAAGGTGAAATTAGCACAAAACAGAATCAAACAGTAGCAGTGACGTGAATTTGAAAAATCACTACAAATAGTAGAAATGGAATTAAATGATGAATAAGTTATGAAATCAAATATTATTATGTCTATTTTCAAATGGAAGAAACAAAATAGGTAAAAGAGATATATTTTATGAGATATTTAAATTTTTTGTGAAACAGGGCCTGAGCGATTTTTGGATCCCCTGTTCTGACTTTGGAAATTCACCAAAAACTATAAAAAGATAATTATAAGTCATTCTTTATATGTAAAGATTACTTATTGAGTCTAGTTGTATGAGAAATAAACTTCATAGTAATTGGAACTCTGTATAGGGAGATATTTGATTCGTAATACACAGAGGCCAGAGCAGTCGATCCCTAAATTAGGGGAGACTTTAACTAATAAATTGTACTATTTGGTCCGACCAAAAAATTCTAAAAAAAAATTTGTTGATAGATATATGAGTCTAGTTTCAGGGAAATTTTATGAAATTGGATTTTGAGTTTCGTAACTCTAGATATGAATTTTTAAGCGACTGTGATGCAGATTGTCAGCTTCTCTAGAAGTTTTAAAAATAAATTGTTTGAGCTGTTTAAGTAATGAATTAAGTCCGTTAACACCTCGTGTTCGACTCCGACAATGGTATCGGGTACGGGGATTTACATTTTATTAGTATCAGAGCAAAGGTTTTGTCGGTTCTCGAAATATTTAGTATGAGTAAGAGTCTAGCTATACATGTCATACTTATGTGTTGATAGTGTGACGACTCTTGTCGATTTTAAAATGTTTTCTTTTATAGTTATGAATCCCGAACAAGCTGGTGTAGATGATGTACAGAGTAACGTGCCCGTTCCTGCAGAAGGGACGGTGCCACCAAATAGTAGTGAAAGGCCCGTTACAGTTAGTCAAGGAGGAGGGGCTTGAGAAGCCTTATTCCAAGCTATGAATGAATGGTTTGCCGAGTTCGTTCGAACGAATTCGGCTGTTAGACCTCCACCCCCTCATGATCATCAGACCACCCATGTAGCTCCCCCAGTGACAAGTATGGTTATAAGAGAAAAACCACCAGTTGATAAAATTAGAAAACAAGGAGCTGAAGAGTTTCGAGCTACGAAAGATGATGATGCAGAAAAGGCAAAATTTTGGCTCGAGAATACTATCAGAGTCCTTGATGAGTTATCCTGCACACCTGAGGAATGTATGAAATGTGTTGTATCACTCCTAAGAGATTCGGCCTACCATTGGTGGAAGACACTTGTATCAGTTGTACCGAAAGAGAGAGTCACCTGGGACTTCTTTCAAGAGGAATTCCGTAAAAAGTACATCAGTCAAAGGTTTGTTGACCAGAAAAGAAAAGAGTTTCTAGAGTTGAAACAGGGCAATATGACAGTGACTGAATATGAGCGCGAGTTTGTTAGACTCAGCAATTATTCTCGAGAGTGTGTGTCTACAGAGGCTATTATGTGCAAAAGATTTGAGGATGGGCTTAATGATGATATCTGATTGTCTGTTGGTGTCCTAGAAATAAAAGAGTTTGTTATCCTAGTTGAGAGAGCCTGTAAGGCAGAGGAGCTGTTAAAAAGAAAGAGCAAAGTTGAAATTGAGACGCAAGACACGAAGAAAAGACTAATGAGCAAGTCATTTCAGTCTACATCCAATAGGCCTAGAGAGTTCTCCACTAGATCTAATTTTTCAGCTAGATATTCTAGCCGAAACAGAGGCAGAAGATTTATGAGTCCGAAAGCTCAGACCACTTCGATTGCAAGCGTTGGCAGTGTTCAGCCTGATAGACCAGAGTGTCCCCGATGTGATCGACGTCACCCAGGTCAGTGTCAAGCAACTGAGACATGTTGTTTCCGATGTGGTGCACCAGACCATTTTATTCTGGAGTGTCCCAAAATGATTAAAAGGAAGCAATACTGAATGTAAGATCAGGAAAAGCTTCTGTCAGAGGTAGACCACTGAGAAATCTGGGAGTTGGGGCAAATAATAGAAGTGATCTAGAGATTTAGCAGTGAGGCCAGATGTTAGAGTACCTGCGAGGACTTATGCTATCCGTACTCGCGAAGAGGCATCCTCCCCCGATGTGATTACGGGTACATTTTCTCTCCATGATACTAGAGTTATTGCTTTGATTGATCCAGGTTCAACCCATTCATATGTTTGCATGAAATTGATGCCTAGTATAAGTATGCCTATAGAATCTCCAGGATTTGTGATTAAAGTATCGAATCCATCAGGCAAGCATGTATTAGTAGATAAAGTATGTAGAAATTGCCCTTTGATGATTAGAGGCTACTGTTTTCCGGTCGATCTCATGCTATTTCCATTTGATGAGTTTTATGTGATTCTTGGTATGGATTGGTTGACTACACATGATGTGATAGTGAATTGTGGAAAGAAATTCATTGAGTTGAAGTGTGAAAATGGTGAAATTCTTTGGGTTAATTCAGAAGAGTCAGATAGTTCATTTCCCATAATTTCTATTATGTCTGCTTAGAAATGTTTGAGAAAAGGGTATGAAGCTTATCTTGCTTTTGTGTTAAACACTAAAGATCCAGAATTGAAAATTGAATCAGTACCTGTGGTATGTGAGTTTCCCGATGTGTTTCCGGAAGAACTACCAGGTTTGTCTCCTGTTAGAGAAGTTGAGTTTGGTATTGAGTTGATTCCAGGTACCACGCCCATTTCTATTGCTCCTTATAGAATGGCTCCGTTGGAATTGAAAGAATTGAAAGCTCAGTTGCAGTAATTAACAGATAAAGGCTTTGTAAGACCCAGTAGTTCACCATGGGGTGCACCAGTGCTATTTGTGAAAAAGAAAGATAGATCGATGAGATTGTGCATAGATTATCGGCAACTTAACAAGGTAACAGTAAAGAACAAGTATCCATTGCCTAGAATTGATGATCTGTTTGATCAATTGAAGGGAGCTACTATGTTCTCCAAGATAGATTTGAGATCCGGATACTATCAGTTGCGAGTTAAAGAGTCAGATGTCCTAAAGACTGCTTTCTGGACTAGGTATGGCCATTATGAGTTCCTTGTGATGCCATTTGGCTTGACTAATGCTCCTGCTATTTTCATGGACTTAATGAATCAAATTTTCAGACCGTACTTGGATAAGTTTGTAGTTGTGTTCATTGATGATATCTTGATTTATTCTCATGATGAGACTAAGCATGCAGAGCATTTGAGAATAGTTTTACAGATTCTGAGAGATAATTAGTTGTATGCCAAGTTCAGCAAAAGTGAGTTCTGGTTATGAGAAGTTGGTTTTCTTGGACATATTGTCTCAGGTGAAGGTATTAAGGTTGATCCGAGCAAGATTTCAGCCATTGTTGATTGGAAGTCTCCTAGAAATGTATCAGAAGTTAGAAGTTTTCTTGGACTTGCTGGATATTATAGACGATTTGTAGAGGAATTTTCCATGATAGCTACCCTACTGACAAGATTGCTACGAAAGGATGTCAAGTTTGAATGGACTGAGAAGTGTCAACAGAGTTTTGACAAGTTAAAAGCATTGTTGACTAAAGCTCCTATTTTAGTACAACCAGAACCATGTAAGGAGTTTGTGACTTACAGTGATGCGTCCATGAATGGACTTGGTTGTGTACTTATGCAGGAAGGGAAGGTAATTGCTTATGCCTCTAGGCAGCTAAAGCCACATGAGAAGAACTATCCGACACATGATTTAGAGCTAGCTGCCATTGTTTTTGCACTGAAGATTTGGAGACATCATTTGTACGGTGAGAAGTTCCACATATTCACTGATCACAAAAGTTTGAAATATTTGATGACTCAAAAAGATTTGAATTTGAGGCAAAGAATATGGTTAGAGTTGATTAAAGATTATGAGCTAGTGATCGATTATCACCCAGGTAAGGCAAATGTTGTTGCTGATGCTTTGAGTAGGAAATCTTTGTTTGCATTAAGAGCTTTGAACACTAGTCTAGCCTTATCGGATGATGGTTTTATCTTAGCTGAGTTGAGAGCTAAACCGATGTTTCTTGAAGAAATTTGTGAAGCTTAGAAAAATGGCAGTGAGTTGTTAGCCAAAAGAGATCAGTGTGAGTTGGATATAGAGTCAGATTTTTAGATCAGTTCTAACGATTGTTTGATGTTCAGAGATAGGGTATGCGTACCAAAAAATGATGAGCTTATTCGAAAGATCTTACAGGAAGCACATAGTAGTTCTTTGTCTATTCATCTAGGTAGTACAAAGATGTATAATGATTTGAAGAAAATGTTGGGTAGGGATTAAAAGGGACATTTCAGAGTTTGTTTCTAGATGCTTGATCTGTCAGCAGGTAAAGGCTGAACATCAGGTACCTTCAGGTTTATTGCAGCCTGTGCTAGTCCTTGAGTGGAAATGGGATCGAGTTACTATGGATTTTGTGACAGGATTACCGTTGACACCGAGAAATAAAGATGCAGTATGGGTTGTGATTGATAAGTTAACGAAGTCAGCTCATTTTATCCCAGTTCGTACGGATTATTCACTTGACAAGTTGGCCGAGTTGTATATTTCAGAGATAGTCAGACGACATGGGGTACCATTATCGATCATTTCAGACAGAGATCCAAGATTTACTTCACGGTTTTGGAAGAAATTACAAGAGGCTTTGGGCACAAAGTTGAGTTTTAGTACAGCTTTCCATCCTCAAACCGACGGTCAGTCAGAGAGAGTTATTCAGGTACTTGAAGATATGCTTAGATGTTGTGTACTAGAATTTCAAGGCAGTTGGGAAAAATATTTACCATTAGTAGAGTTTGCCTATAATAATAGTTATCAGTCGAGTTTGAAGATGGCACCTTATGAAGCTTTGTATGGACGTAAATGTCGCACACCTTTGTATTGGACAGAGCTTAAGGAAAATCAGATTTACGGGGTTGATCTAGTTAAGGAAGTAGAAGAGAAAGTAAAAATCATCAGAGATTGCTTGAAAGCAACTTCAGACAGACAAAAGTCGTATGCAGATTTGAAGAGAAAAGAGATTGAGTATCAAGTTGGTGACAAAGTGTTTTTAAAAGTATCCCCATGGAAGAAAGTTCTCAGATTTGGCAAGAAAGGCAAACTAAGTCCACGTTTTATTGGATCGTTTGAAGTGATTGAGAGAGTCGGACCATTAGCATATCGGTTAGCTTTGCCGATTAAGTTAGAGAAGATTCATAATGTATTGCATGTGTCTATGCAACATCGTTATCGTTCAGATCCGTCACATGTGATTTCTTAGATAGAGGTTGAGATTCAGCCTTACGGTGAAGAACCGGTAAAGATTCTAGCTCGAGAGGTAAAGCAATTTAGGAACAAAAGTATTGCACTTGTGAAAGTACTATGGAATAGACATGGGGTAGACGAGGCTACATGGGAGCCCGAAGAGGCTATACGAAAACAGTACCCAAATCTCTTCACAGGTAAGATTTTTGGGGACGAAAATCCCTAAAGGGGGGAGAAATATAACATCCCGAAATAAGGCCTAAAAGGAACAGTGGTTGCGAAACCACAAATTCAAGGTAGAAAATTTTATTTCATTATTATTTTGAGGTTCATGATATGATTGCAAGATTGTGTGAAAATTTCGTGATGAAATTCTATGCATAAGGTGCTTAAGTTGATATTAGGGACTAAATCGAATAATTTGCAAAACTTGCATTCTAGAAGTTTTAAGTATGAAATTGCTTTGGAATATTAATGAGAAAGTCTTAAATAGCAATTTAACCAATTTCTAAGTCTATGGACAAAAATTGGAAATGGATGGAATTTTTGAAAAGTTCAGTAGTAAAGGCATTTTGGTCATTTAGTTATTAAAATGAATTAAAAACAAAATTAAAAGCCAATTTTTGTCCATCTTCATCATTAGGATGAAATTTCAAGGGTTCTCCATAGCTAGGTTTTGTTTCAAGCTTTCAAACTCCATAGTAAGTGATTCCAAGCCCCGTTTTTAATGATCTTTACGTTTTTGGAGTCCCGATAACTTGATTAAGCTTATTCTAGCAATAATTCAACCTAGGGTTCATATTTGGAAAAATACCCATAGGTGAAATTTGTGTATTTTGGTGTTTTATGATAGAATATGAGGTTTTAAATTATGTTAGACAACTTGTGCTACTCGGTTTTAAGTGAAAACGAGTAAAAGGGCTTAATCGGTAAAAATACCTAATAGTCATAAGTACATGTTAGAGTGTGAATTTGATGTCGTCATAGAAGGGAAAATGATCAGCATGTCATAAAACATAAGAAAATAGGATGAAGTTTAATTTACGAGCCTTGGAGAAAAAGTGAAAATATGTGAAAGTTTAGGGGCAAAAATGTAATTTTGCCAAAGTTGGGGTCAAGGACTGTTTTAATAAATGTGAGTATTAAATAAGCTAAAATTTTTTATTATAGATCAAGAAGAACAAAATCTGAACTTAGACCGGGGAAAGAAAAAGATAGTACACTATATCGATATAGTTGATCGTATTTTGTTTCGAGGTAAGTTTGCGGTAAATAAATGCAATATTCTATTATTTTTATGTTAATGTTGTTAATTTCCAGCATGTGTAAATTTATTTTATGAAATTATTCAAAGAAGACTCAAGCATGAATTGACAGAGAAGTAATTTCAGAAAGTCCCGGTTGAACCTTAGGAATGTGTAGGATACAAATGTCATGACATTAGGGTTCAAGGATATCATGTAAGACCATGCCAAGGTATGGCAATTGGTAAGGTTTCTAAGGCAAGGAAATCATGTAAGACCATGTCAAGACATGGCATTGATAAGTTACTATAAGGCAAAGGTCCCATGTAAGACCATGCTAAGGCATGGCATTGGTGAGTTCATAAGGCAAGGATACCATGTAAGACCATGTCAAGACATGGCAATGGTAAGTTTCAAAAGGATACCACGTAAGACCATGACAAGTCATGGCAATGGTAAGGTACCCATGTATCCTTAGTATTCCAAGTGGTTCAACGGGAAAATTTAAAGAGAATATCAAGGTAAAGTAAGGTAAGGTAAGACGAGTTATACTAAAAAGGTAAGACAAGTTCATGCTAGAAGAGCAAAGGTAAGTACATAATGTCCATGTATGCTTGATAAGGAAAAAGGTAAGTAAAATGTATTAATAAATTTGATTAAGTAAGTAAGTATTTAAGTAAGTGAGTAAGTGAAGAAGTTTAAAATATGTCTATGACAATTAATGAAGTTGCATTATGTAGTATCATGCCAAGTAGTAAGATAGTTCTTATGAATGTTGTTATTTATTTGCATGCAAACTTACTAAGCTTAATGCTTACCCCCTTTATTTTCCTTCTTTTTATAGTTTTGTCAAGCTAACTTAGGGATCGTAAAGTAAGTCAGAGGTTCGGGCACACTATCACAAGGATTATTTTGGTATAGTTAGACGTTTCATTTTGAGTATGGCATGTATAGCATCGTAGCCATTTTGTGTGTATGATCTTATGATGTGGCTAATAAATGGTATGTAAATGCTTGATAATGATTAGCTGTTGGAATGGCTAATCAAGGACATGTTTGATGTTATGTATGCCTAAATGCTAGTTATTCCATGGAAATCATGAAAAAGGTGAAATTAGCACAAAACAAAATCAGACAGTAGCAGTGACGTGAATTTGAAAAATCACTACAAATAGTAGAAATGGAATTAAATGATGAATAAGTTATGAAATCAAATATTATTATGTTTATTTTCAAATGGAAGAAACAAAATAGGTAAATGAGATATATTTTATGAGATATTTAAATTTTTTGTGAAACAGGGCTAGAGCGATTTTTGGATCCCCTATTCTGACTTTGGAAATTCACCAAAAATTATACAAAGATAATTAGAAGTCATTCTTTACATGTAAAGATTCCTTATTGAGTCTGGTTTTATGAAAATAAACTTCATAGTAATTAGAACTCTGTATAGGGATATATTTGATTCGTAATACACAGAGGTTAGAGCAGTCAAAACCTAAAACAGGGGAGACTTTAACTAATAAACTGTACTAGTTGGCCCGACCAAAAAATTCTAAAAAAAAATTAGTTGATAGATATATGAGTCTAGTTTCAGGGAAAATTTACGAAATTGGATTTTGAGTTTCGTAACTCTAGATATGAATTTTTAATCGACTGTGATACAGATTGCCAGCTTCTCTGGAAGTTTTAAAAATAAATTGTTTGAGCTGTTTAAGTAATGAATTAAGTCTGTTAACACCTCGTGTTCGACTCCGGTGATAGTCTCGGATACGGGGCGTTACAGCCTTTTTACATAAAAATACCCAAATTAAACTACTTGTAAAAACAAAGCCAATCTGATAGTAAATACGATTGTGTGGCCACCTTCGAGTCCCTTGTAACACCGATCTGCCTAAGGCTAGGGACTACCTGTACAGTTAAAAAGAAGGCTGAGTTTACGAAAACTTAGTGTGTAATCCCTTAATAAACAGATAATCAAACACACAGTGAGTAAATACAGTCTGGGCCTAAGCCCATATTAGTAATAGAGACAATATCAGTTTGGGCTTTAACCCATCTCAATATAGGAACAGTCATATGTTTGGGCCTTGGCCCATTGCAGTAATAGTAAACAGTGCAGTAACGGTAAACAGTGCAGAAACAGTATACGGTATGCAAGTCCTACCCATCCAGCCTCTACACTCCATCTCCGTCCAGCCTTACACACCAAGTGGGGATAAAATCAACCCACCTATCCCTACACACCAAAAATATAGCAATGGTTGCGGCACTAAACAGTATTTGCAGCGGAGCTGCCAGTATAATAGGCTTAGAGCCATCAGCGATTTGCAGCAGAGCTACCAGTACAGTACACTTCCTCCAATCATATATAAACTCATCCCCTTGCAATGCATCATGCGACGTGTCATGTCATATCATAATATCATACATGTACTCAATACAGTTACAAATAGAATGTTAAAATATAAACATACATCACATAGGGAAAAACAGTCATCTTACCATATAAGGGCAAAACAGTCATTTTACCATATAAGGGAAAAATAGTCATTTTACCACATAAGGGTAAAATAGTCATTCTACCACATCAGGGCAAAACAGTCATTCTACCACATAAGGGCAAAATAGTCATTCTACCACATAAGGGCAAAATAGTCATTTAATCACACAGGGGCAATATAGTCATTTTCCCACAAAGGGAGTCTAGATATACTTACCAACCCAACAGTAGGTTCACAGTCGTCTTAGGCGACCCATGCAACCTTAACAGTCATACAGTGAAAATGGGCCCAAGGCCCATTATGCGGGCCCATGTGAACCCACACGCCTGGGTGGCCCACTAAGCCCAAAAATGGCCTTGGTCGTGTGAACTGCAAGCCTGACCCAATAATCTCCACACGTCTGTGTGGTTAACCCGTGTGGGGCCCACAAATCCTGAGGCCCACATGGCCCATTTCGGCCTAACGTGGCCCAAAACGGCCTAAGCTCATAAAATCGTTCATGATGGCCTCTACGATCAAACGCTCACGTCTATGCATTCGGATTACCACACAAGCGAGCGCAAGCCCATGTGGCATCAAAGATTATATTTTTTGGCTTTTTGCCGATCTATCGTTTGGTAGTGTTTACACACCTGTTCACGAAAACGTGCGAATAGTCCTTGAGTACTCCAACCTACATTCAGTCACAAGTTTTGGTTAATCGCAACCCAATCGACCTATCTAAGACCCCCACCAAAATACTTTTCCAAAAGCTTACCTATCACTTGATTAGATCAGTCGATTATGACTTGCTCACTGAATCCGTTTGCAATAGACTAATCAATATACTTAGGGGTTATCTGCATTCCAACCAACACTTATCAATAATCAAACAAATAAACAGTTTGAACTAGACGAAAAGTCACTTACCGAAAACATAGAGTCTAGATTAGAAGGAAAGAGCAATCGGCCACACCCACATAAGGCCGAAAGTATAGAGAATGATAGAGGCAAAGTGCAACAATTATACCCCTATCAGTAATCGGCAAAAGAAAGGGATGTTAGAAGAAAAGATCTTAACAGCAGAGAGAAACAAAAAAAGAATCATGAGCACTTACCAATTTGTCAAAGAACAGTTACAAAACCCAAAGTAGAACACAAATAAAAGAGTAAATGAGAGTAATCGGCCGGAATACAAGATAGATAGAGGTGATAAAGGAAACGACTTGAAAGAGAAAGAGAGAAGAAAACAATAACTGTGGAACTGAAAGCAAGAAGGGGAGTAGAAAGTGTTTGGTTTTAGCACACAAGACAGAGATGATGAGAGAAAAAGGTATTCAGCTAAGGTTTGGAGAAGTAAAGAACAATTCCTGAAAGGTCAATTTCGTCTCAACCCAAAAAAGAATGCAAAGAAGAAAAAACAATAGTTACCAAAATGGAAAGCAAATCGAGAACAACTTTGCCACTCTAAGCCAAAACTCCTGTGACCAATTTTTTCAAAATGAATTATCCCAAATCGGCACCCCTAGCACTCTCCTCAATTGGCTCCTCAAACTTCTCCAATCTATCACTATAAATATCCTTTCAAAATCTCCTAACTTTTCTCCCCACAATACTCCTAAAATCACTCCATGACCAATTCAAACTCTACTCTACCCAGAAGTGTTTCAGTTAATCTCTACTACCCACACAGCAAGTGCAGCAGTAACATGAATTTAGAAAATCACCATAAATTGTTGGAGTTGAATGGGAGGCTGATAAATTATGAAATTAAAGCTTAATGAGTCTAGTTTCTTATAAAAGAAACCGTGTAAGAAAATTTATTTCCGATAATGAGATATTTAAAGTTGTGTGAGACAGTGCAGAATGACACTGTAATCCTCTGTTCCGTTTTCAGAAAATCATTATAAATTGTACAAAAATGGTTATAAGATAAAATTTATATGCTTAGACTCCTTAATGAGTCTAGTTTCAAATGAAATCAAATACAACACATTTTGAATTCTGTAAAATGAGAAATCTGATTCGTAGTGAAGAGTGGTCAGATTAGTCAAACAGTGAAACAGGGGAAACTTTAAGAAAAATCTGGTATTGATTGGACAAACCTAAAATTCTGGACATTTTATGGATGGAAGATATACGAGTCTATATTCAGGAAAAATTAACGGAAAGTGATTTGGAGTTTTGTAGCTCCAGTTATAAATGATTTAGTGACTATTGCTCAGGAAAAACAGCTTGTGCTAAATTTGAGATTGTGTTGTAAACCTTGATAAACTTGTTCTAGTTGCTCATAAGCTATTGATTAAACCCATACGTGAATTCTAACTTGTGATATTGGAAAATGATAGATGTAGATTCAGCCAAGACAGTGTATATATGTTATAAGGCCTAATAGCCAATGTGATGAATGTGAAAGTGTATATATGTGATAAGGCCTAATGGCCGATGTGATGAATGTGAAAGTGTATATGTGTGATAAGGCCTAATAGCCGATGTGATGAATGTGAAAGTGTATATATGTGATAAGGCCTAATGGCCGATGTGATGAATGTGAAAGTTTATATATGTGATAAGGCCTAATAGCCGATGTGATGAATGTGAAAGTGTATATTTGTAATAAGGCCTAATGGCCGATGTGATGAATGTGAAAGTGTATATATGTGGTAAGGCCTAATGGCCGATGTGATGAATGTGAAAGTTTATATATGTGACAGGGCCGAGTGGCCAACGTGATGGATGTGAAAGTGCATAAATGTGATAAGTCCCGAAGGGCATTTGTGTCAGTACTATATCCGGGTTAAAACCCCGCAGGCTTTATGCGAGAATATTATCACTGATTAATGTCCGTAAGCTTCGTGCTCGTACTATATCCGAGCTCTAAAGACCCGATGACTACGTGTGGGAATTTTGTCCGGGTAAGACCCGATAACTTCGTGTGGAGATTATGTCCGGGTAAGACTTCGTAATAAGAATTGCTTATAAATATATTCAATGCGAAAGGTTAAACAGGTATGTACTCCAAGTTTATATGTGAGCTTGATTTGCACTAAATCATAAGGTAGTTATGTGATGCATACGAGAGCAATCTATGAGACCATTCCTATGATTATGTGACATCGGATCAGTGTGAGAGGTGATGTGAAATCATACGATATATCTATGTCACATGAGCTCACTTTTATGTGAAAGTTTATCTGCCTATTGTATATGATGAGATGTGCATATTCGGTAAAGGGATGGTATGCCCGAAGGAAGAGTGAAATAAAAATACGAACAACTATGTTATAATTTGATTGTTATCTGTTGACACTGCTTAAAACTTACTAAGCATTGTAATGCTTACTCCGTTTACTCTGTTTCCTCTGTTTTATAGATCTCATTGCGAAGCTACAGGCTCGGGGATTGTCAGCAACTAGTCACACTATCACTATCCACTGTTTGGTACTGCTATGTTTTGGATTATCTTATGGCATGTATAAAATAGACTAGTGGCGGAAGAATATTTTGGTTAATGTATATAGCCATGCGAAAATGGCTTATATATGTTTGAGCATAATGTTATAATCATTTGGTATGGAATGGTTAATCACTATCATAATTTGTGCTATTTATGCCAAAAGGGCTAGTTGAATCATGGAAACTATGAAATAGGTAAAGTCTACCTTAAAGGCAGATGCTGGCAGCAGCAGTGATGTAGATTTGGAAAATCACTAAAAATAGTAGGATTGTAATTAAATAATGAATAAATTATGTAAATTAACCTTGATGAATCTATTTTCATAGGAAAGTAACGAAACAATCATATGGACAGTATGTTAAGAGATATTCAGGTTCTCGTGTGACAGGGCCAGAATGGTTTCTGGATTCCCTGTTCCAAATTTGGAAATTCATTATAAATTAACCAGAGATAATTAGGAGTCATGCCATATATGTATAGATTTCTCTCTGAGTCTAGTTTCTATAGAAACAAACGGCATCAGTATTGAAGCTCTGTGCAGGGAGATATCCAAGTCGTAATGCGCAAAGGTCAGTGTAGTCGATCCCTGTAACATGGGAGACTTTGACTAATAAACTGTACTAATTGGCCCGACCAAAAATTCTAGAAAAACATATGTATATGGGCATATGAGTATAGTTTCAGGAGAAAATTACGAAACTGATTTTCGAGTTGTGAAACTCAAGATATGATTTTTAAGGTGACAGTGTCGCAGTTAGCCAACTGCCTGGAAAATTCTAAAATGGACTGTGATAGTAAGCGAATTTAGCCTGTGAACCCCTCGTGTCTGACTCCGGCAACGGTCTCGGGTACGGGGTGTTACAATTAGTTTACAGTTCCAGTGTCTATTAACAGATGTTTTATGAAGACAGTATCAAAAGTATAGAGTTTTATTTCCGTACAACGCAATGTCTATCAGTATCTAACAGTTTACTACAGTTTTAGCAGACACTACTAAAGAGTTTGCAGTACAGTATACTACATACAGTAGTCTCAGTAATCCTACCTATGACAGTGTTAGTCAAATTCAAAATACAGTTTTCAGAGAGAACTAACAGGATCAGCGCGGAGACTCGGTGAACCACACATCTTCGGTAAAAACATTTCAAATTACTTTCAAATTATTTGAAACAGTTCTTTTTGGAAATTCCAAGTTTTGGAAGAACCCAAATTCGCAGCCAAGTTTTGCAACTTTACTCTGATACCACTAAATGTAACAACCCGAACTTGGCCTAGACGTTATGGCCGAATCTGGTGATGTCACATTGAAGTGTTATTCGTAAGGCATGATATCATTTGCAAAGCCCAATCTTTATTAAGCCTTTTTGTGTGATCTAAAAGATAATTTTAAAACTTACGTCGCCATCAAAAGTATTTACTTTAAAACGTTATTAATTTCAAAATCTCATTAGTAGCGGAAGCTTTTTAGGACAGTTGTGTACTAGCGTTTACTTGTAAAACGTTGTTTTCTTGCGGTAGCTCTTAAAACCGTTTATGTATTCGTGGTATTTTTTAAAAGCATTTATCTTTTTGAAAACCCATGTGTTATTCCTACTGCTAGTAGTATTAAAGCAAAGCAAATATAAATCCCCAAATTAAAAAAAAATCTAGAGAGGCCTTATTACATAAAAATACCCAAATTAAACTACTTGTAAAAACAAAGCCAATCTGATTGCAAATACGGTTGTGGGGCCACCTTCGAGCCCCTCGCAGCACCGATCTGCGTAAGGCTAGGGATTACGTGTACAGTTAAAAAAAAGGGTGAGTTTACGAAAACTCAGTGTGTAATCCCTTAATAAACAGACAGTCAAACACACAGTGAGCAAATACAGTCTGGGCCTAAGCTCATATCAGTAATAGAGACAAATCGTTTTGGGCTTTAGCCCATCTCAATATAGAAACAGTCATGTGTTTGGGCCTTAGCCCATTGCAGTAACAGTAAACAACGCAGTAATGGTAAATAGTGCAAAAACAGTAAACGGTATGTAAGTCCTACCCATCCAGCCTCTACACTCCATCTCCGTCTAGCCCTACACACCATGTGGGGATAAAATCAACACACCCATCCCTACACACCAAAAATATAGCACCGGTTGAGGCAGTAAATAGTATTTGTAGTGGAGTTTCCAGTATAATAGGCTTAGAGCCATCAGTGATCTGCAGCAAAGCTACCAGTACGTTACACTTCCTCCAATCATATATAAACCCATCCCCATGCAAGACATCATGCGGCGTATCATGTCATATCATAATATCATACATGTACTCAATACAATTACAAATAGCATGCTAAAATATAAACATACATCACATAGGGCAAAACAGTCGTCTTATCATATAAGGGCAAAATAGTCATTTTACCATATAAGGGCAAAACAGTCATTCTATCACATAAGGGCAAAACAGTCATTCTACCACATAAGGGCAAAATAGTCATTCTACCACATAAGGGCACATAGTTATTTTACCATATAAGGGCAAAATAGTCACTTTACCACATAAGGGCAAAATAGTCATTTAATCACACAAGAGCAATATAGTCATTTTACCACAAAGGGGGTCTAGGTGCACTTACCGACCCAACTGTAGGTTCACAGTCGTCTTGGGCAACCTGTGCAACCTTAACAGTCATACAGTGAAAATGGGCCCAAGGCCTATTATATAGGCCCATGTGGACCTGCACGCCTTGGTGGCCCACTAAGCCCAAAAATGGCCTTGGCCGTGTAAACTACACAGCCTGGCCCAATAATTTCCACACGTCCATGTGGTTAATTAGTGCAGGGCCCACAAACTAATGGAGCCCACACGAACCATTTCGGCCCAACGTGGCCCAAAACAGTCTAAGCTTATAAAATCACTCATGGTGGCCCCTACAATCAAACGCTCACGTCTATGCATTCGGATTACCACACAAGCGAGCGCACATCCATGTGGCGTCAAAGATTACATTTTTCAGCTTTTTGTCGATCTATCGTTTGGTAATGTTTACACACCTGTTCACGAAAACTTGCGAATAGTCCACGAGTACTCCACCTTACATTCAGCCACAAGTTTCGGTTAATTGCAACCCAATCGACCTATCCAAGACCCCTACCAAAATACTAGTCCAAAAGCTTACCTCTCACTTGATTAGACCAATCGATTATGGCTTGCTCACTAAATCTGTTTGCAATAGACTAATCAATAGGCCTTAGGGGTTATCTGCATTCCAACCAACACTTCTCAACCATCAAACAAATGAACAGTTTGAACTAGATAAAAAGTCACTTACCGAAAACACAGAGTCCAGATTAGAAGAAAAGAACAATTGGCCATACCCACACAAGGCCGAAAGTACAGAGAATGAGAGAGGCAAAGTGCAACAATTGTACCCCTATCAGCAATCAGCAAAAGAAAGGGATGTTAGAAGAAAAAATCCTAACGGTAAAGAGAAACAAAAAAAGAAAAATAAGCACTTATCGATTTGTCAAAGAACACTTACAAAATCGAAAAGAAAGCACAAATAAAATAGTAAAGGAGAATAATCAGCGAGGGTACAAGATAGACAGAGGTGATAAAGGAAACGACTTGAAAGAGAAAGGGAGAAGAAAACAATAACTGTGGAACTGAAAGTAAGAAGAACAGTTGAAAGTGTTCGATTTTAGCAACACAAGAAGGGGCGCTTGATGAAAGTTGAAAGAACAGAGATAAGGAGAGAAAAAGGTATTGAAAGTGTTCGATTTTAGCAACACAAGAAGGGGCGCTTGATGAAAGCTGAAAGAACAGAGATAAGGAGAGAAAATGGTATTCGGCTAAGGTTTGGAGAAGTAAAGAACAATTCCCAAAAGGTCAATTCCGCCTCAACCCAAAAAAAATGCGATGAAGAAAAAACAATAGTTACCAAAATAGAGAGCAAATAGAGAACAACTTCGACACTCCAATCCAAAAGTCCTATGATCGATTTTTCCAAAATGAATTTTCCCAAATCGGCACCCCTAGCACTCTCCTAAATTGTCTCCTCAAACATTTCCAATGGATCACTATCCATATCCCTTCAAAATCTTCTAACTTCTCTCCTCATAATACTCCTAAAATCACTCCATGACCAATTCAAACTCCACTCCACCTAGCAATGTTTCAGTCAATCTCTACTACCCACAAGACAAGTGTAGCAAAATAAAACACTCCACTGCTCAAAGTAGGATTTGAACCTAAGACCTCAAGTAACCATAGCACGCCACTTATCCCTTAGACTAGTAGGCCCTTTCTATCATGTTTTACCCATATTTATTCAAAAAGCTTACATTCTCAAGACAAGGGTTTATCTAATTAAAACAATTTTTTTGCACATGCCCAAGCTTGAACCGAAGACTTCTCTGACACTTCCCAGGACACTTAACCACTGAGGCAGACATGCATTTTTGTCACTTTCTGGGACGACTAAATATTTATGTGTAGCCTCCCGATAGTTCCCATGCTCAAGACCTAATACTTCTAGGCCCAAATTCGGGCCATTACAACTCTACTTGGTAAACCCACCTTGCTAAGTCCTTATCTATGGTTTGCTTCTCTTTTATTTGTTGTAAAAGGGTTTGTTTTACTTACAGTTCTCCGAGTAGTCGCCCATCACTTGTAACATTTAAATGTGTGAACAAAGCTCATAGTTCGCTCATCGACTTCCTACTTAAGGCATATACAACCACGTCTGCCTTTTCAAAGTGGTATTCTATCACACAATCATAGTCATTTAGCAATTCTATGCAGATTCTCTATCGCAAGTTCAACTTTTTTTGTGTGAGCAGATACTTGAGGCTCTTATGGTTTATGTAGATGGTACATCACTCGTCACATAAGTAGTGTCACCAAATCTTGAGCGCAAATGCCACCGCTACTAAATCCAGATCATATGTTGGATAGTTTCACTCATGAAGCTTTAACTGTTTCAAAGCATAAGTGATACGAGTCACAAAAGCCCAAATTCTTGAGGGCAAGGCCCAATAAGAAGATTCCAAGCCCAATCAAGAAATCCACCCATACTTAGTTGAAAATCAGGCCAAATTGTCAAAGTGGCCCAAGTTGTAAAGTTTTATTTTTATTTATTTATTTATTTTACTTAGTTTAAATGTTTATCCAAGAGTCCCAAATAAAAGACCCTTGGCCGAATTTCCATATTAAAATAATTAGGAGTTTTTTTTTAGTTTTAGTTTTAGTGTTCTAATTAAATTAGGAAAACATTTGAAAGGCCTATTTATATGGCTTGGCCAACCACCCTACATAACATTACAATTACATTGAAAATTTCAGATTTGATTTGAGTGAAAATTCTCTTTGAGTTCTTCAAGGATTTTCTCTTGGGTTTTCTTTAGAAGTTGTTTTAACAATCTTTTTGATTGTGGGAGCCATCTTCAACCTTCTTCTTGCCATTGATATTCTTTGGAGGGGAGATTAGAGCCGTTTGAAGGGAGTTGTGAGATCTTTCGAGATTTCAAGGCTTCTTAGGACTTATCTTTTAATTTCTTACTGTCAATTCTTTCTTTATTTCTACTTGTGCTGAATCATTATCTAATCTATTTTCTGTTCTTATTGTGTTTTCAGCCTTTTTCTATCTTAAGGAATCAGCCCAAAAATCCCCAATTTCTAGGGTTTTTCCATACTCTTTTTGGGTGAAATTAGATTGTCAAAATTTGGGGAAAACTATCTTGGTGTTCAATTGGGCAGAATCACAATCTCCTTGAGGGTTTCAAGAACCCTAACACTTATTTCTATTCTCAATTTGATTCTTTGCTGATTTGGGGATTTTATTTTAGATCTGAAAATTCAAAAATCTAATCTTTTAATTTTCTGTTTCGTTTCAGATCTAATTGTTTAGGGTTTTCGTAGGAGTTTCTCGTGACTTGGCAACTCGATCTTGGTCCGCGCGCAACCCCGTATCATTTGGTATCAGATTTTGGACGTTTTGGGTGTTCTTGGTTGATTTCTAAACTGATCTCTATTTTTTAAATTACAAACAGCAGTTTTACCCAGAAAAATTTTCGAAAAAAAATTCATTTGAGTGGGTAAACGTTTTCTGATTGATCTGAAATTTTACATACATATTTTTGGCACTGTTATTGAATATACAAAAATATTTCCCGCAAAAAAATAAGTCGAAAAAGTCAAAAAATTGAAAAAAGACGAAATTCAATAAAAAATTAAAAAAATATCCAGCGGGTTGAATTTGGTGCCCAAATTTTCCAGATCAAAAATCCAATATTTGAAGACATTCCAGATTTAATTTTGTGATTTTTTGAGATCAGGAACACCTCAAACGAAGTTGTCAAGTTACTCCGCAGTTTTTCGGGTTTTCTGTTTTCAGCAAATTTTATTGATTCTTAGCTGTAGGTTTTCATTTGTTTACCTTTATTCTTCCTTTACGTTATCTAACACCTTCTTGGTTCTTGTGTTAGTAGGATTTAAACGTGTGCACAACTTCTTCCTCGGTGCAACACGAATCAATTGGTGTCTCGTCAGTTTTTGGCATCCTAGTGCAAATTAGGATTCTTTGGTAGTTTGGTTCACACTCTCTAATTGGTTGATATAAACTCTGATAAAGAACTCACAAGATTGAATTCGACCTCATTGAGAATTTGATTTTTCTTTTTGAGTGATTAATGGTGAGGTTTGCTAACTTTTATTTTTGAGTGTTGAGTGTTTATTTTTTATAGGTTTTGAAGATGTCTAAAGGTGATAATAATGATGCACTTATGAAAGTCCAACAACAGTTAGACAGACATACTGCTGCAATCACACAAATAAATGCTACACTTCAAGCATTGAATACTACTTTGAATGAGGTACGAGTGAATCAAAAACATCAATATCGAGATCCAATTAAGAAAGATAGGGATAACCAGCCCCATAGGTGCAACCCTCAACGTGTCCCTAGAATGGATGATGATTGTCATGATCATGGACAATCATCTTTGGCAAAACCAAAGAGCGAGCAGCAACGAGAACATCTCTTTCATACTCGCTGCCACGTACAAGGTAAGCTTTGTAGAGTTATTATTGATGGTGAAAGTTGCTCGAACATAGCCAGCACGACGATGGTGGAAAAGCTTTGCTTAACCACTACCAAGCATCCACAACCTTATCAACTACAAGGGCTTAGCAACGAAGGCCAATTTAGGGTCACTCAACAAGTGCGCATCGCCTTTTCTATCGGTAAGTATCAAGACGAAGTTGTGTGCGACGTAATGCCTATTCAAGCCTGCCATTTGTTGCTAGGAGAACCATGGCAACTGGATCGAAAAGTCACTCACGATGGTCGTACCAATAGGTATTCTTTCAAGCATCAAGGAAAGAAACTTACCTTAGTGCCGCTCACTCCGGAACAAGTCCATGAGGACCAAATCAAACTGAGAAATTCTGTTAAAACAAGTGAGGAAAAAGAAAAAGAGAATGAAAAAGAGCAAAAAGAGATTGAGAGTGAAAAGGAATGTGAAACAGAAAAGAAAATTGAAAAAGAAGTTGAAGAAAGAAGAGAAAATGAGTTAGAAAAAGAAACAAAAGAAAAAGACGAGGAAAGGCTAGTGAGGAATGTTTCCACTAACCAAGATATGAATTTTTCTTGTGTTGCTACTTTTCAGGTTCCCGAAAGATCGAAAGATAACTTTCAACTTCAATACCTCTCAAATGAAAGACGCTTTCATACGATCAACTTAAGCAAAGATGAAATCACACTACATGATCTCGAAGGTAAGCGAGGTAAGGAAATTTTAGAAACCGAGTCCAGTGCAGATTTGAAAATTATTGATAAAACTTTTGGTGACTTAGTTCTTAAAAGATCCCATCATTTTGATCCGATTAATTGTTACTCTTCGATTGTGGTTGATAAAGTCATTACGAAAAGAAGCGTGATTTGTTATTCTCTTGATTTACCTTGTGTAAAATCCTTGAATTTGTCCAAATCTGTTTTGGAGAATAAGGTAACGAAATTTGCCAAATTTGTTTTCAATTTATATTCTTGCCTTAAACAGTTTATGTGGTTGTACATGAAGTTTGAGTTCCATTTGACAAAGGTTAACTCAACAACGGAGATTCGACTACACTATGCCCCCGATGAACGAAGGTTTGTTTTAAATGAAAAAGGTAAAATCGACCCTTATTCTTTTGCTTATCGAGGTAAGATGCTTGAAACCTTTGAAACACTTTTGTACTCCTCGGATAGTGATAAAGATCGTGTTGATGAACACTTAGATCGAAACATGCTTGACTGTCCTATTTTATTTATTGATGATCTATCTGTTTTGATGGTTGATAAAAAGATTCTTGTTTTTGATAATGCATGTGTGAGTGAATCTATAGACCGTCGATTAATGCATGGTATGATTATGCAACTCTGTGAACCATGTAAATCTTTTCAAATACCTACTTGTGACGATTATGTTTACCATTTGATTTATTACTCGCAATTTATTCATGGTTTGTGGGAACAATGTGAGACGACTGAATGCCTTAAAACATGTCCATCTTTGTTTCAAATATTTGACGAGGCAGTGGTGAGTAAATTAGATTGTTTGCATGGTAATCTGAATCTGTCCATTCACATGCGTTATACCTGTTCTGTTATGCTTATGATTGGACTACAAGCTTGTTTCCGTTGCTATTTACTATCTCATGGCTATTCTTTTCAGTGGACTCAATTGCCATTAGTCCCGTTCGATAGAGGAAAGTCGAGTTCATTTGATTTTTCAGATTCGAGGACGAATCTTTTTGAGGAAGGGGGGAATGATACGAGTCACAAAAGCCCAAATTCTTGAGGGCAAGGCCCAATAAGAAGATTCCAAGCCCAATCAAGAAATCCACCCATACTTAGTTGAAAATCAGGCCAAATTGTCAAAGTGGCCCAAGTTGTAAAGTTTTATTTTTATTTATTTATTTATTTTACTTAGTTTAAATGTTTATCCAAGAGTCCCAAATAAAAGACCCTTGGCCGAATTTCCATATTAAAATAATTAGGAGTTTTTTTTTTAGTTTTAGTTTTAGTGTTCTAATTAAATTAGGAAAACATTTGAAAGGCCTATTTATATGGCTTGGCCAACCACCCTACATAACATTACAATTACATTGAAAATTTCAGATTTGATTTGAGTGAAAATTCTCTTTGAGTTCTTCAAGGATTTTCTCTTGGGTTTTCTTTAGAAGTTGTTTTAACAATCTTTTTGATTGTGGGAGCCATCTTCAACCTTCTTCTTGCCATTGATATTCTTTGGAGGGGAGATTAGAGCCGTTTGAAGGGAGTTGTGAGATCTTTCGAGATTTCAAGGCTTCTTAGGACTTATCTTTTAATTTCTTACTGTCAATTCTTTCTTTATTTCTACTTGTGCTGAATCATTATCTAATCTATTTTCTGTTCTTATTGTGTTTTCAGCCTTTTTCTATCTTAAGGAATCAGCCCAAAAATCCCCAATTTCTAGGGTTTTTCCATACTCTTTTTGGGTGAAATTAGATTGTCAAAATTTGGGGAAAACTATCTTGGTGTTCAATTGGGCAGAATCACAATCTCCTTGAGGGTTTCAAGAACCCTAACACTTATTTCTATTCTCAATTTGATTCTTTGCTGATTTGGGGATTTTATTTTAGATCTGAAAATTCAAAAATCTAATCTTTTAATTTTCTGTTTCGTTTCAGATCTAATTGTTTAGGGTTTTCGTAGGAGTTTCTCGTGACTTGGCAACTCGATCTTGGTCCGCGCGCAACCCCGTATCAATAAGTCACTGCCCTTCCTTCTTGCATTAGCACGCAACCGAGTCCTATGTGCGAGGCATCATTGTAGACTACAAAACCATATCCAAATTTTGGTTGAATTAGCACAGGTGCTTTAGTGAGTATCACCTTAAGTTTTTCAAAGCTTTTTTGTCTTTCCTCTATCCATACAAACTCCACATCTTTCTACAGTAGCTTTATTATGGGTATTGCAATGGTGGCGAACATTTCCACAAATTTGTAATAGTATTCTACTGACCTCATAAAGCTTCGCACCTCAGTAACACTTATTGGTCATTTCCACTCTAAAATCTCCTCAATCTTTTTTTGGGTTTACGCAAACTCCCTCTGCAAAAATCACATAACCCAAGAATACTACCTCTCTTAACAAAAATTCACACTTGCTGAGCTTCATGAATAGTTGCTTCTCACATAAAATATGTAACACAATTTGCAGGTGAGCATCACCTTAAGTTTTTCAAAGCTTTTTTGTCTTTCCTCTATCTATGCGAACTCCACATCTTTCTGCAGTAGCTTTATTATGGGTGTCACAATGGTGGCGAACCTTTCCATAAACTTGCAATAGTATTCTACTAACCTCATAAAGTTTCGCACCTCAATAACACTTTTTGGTCATTTCCAATCTATAATTTCCTCAATCTTCTTTGGGTCTACGCAAACTCCCTCCGTAAAAACCACATAACCCAAGAATGCTACCTCCCTTAACCAAAATTCACACTTGCTGAGCTTCACGAATAGTTGCTTCTCTCGCTGAATTTGTAACAGTTTACAGGTGAGCATCATCTTAAGTTTTTCAAATCTTTTTGCTCTTTCCTCTATCCATGCGAACTCCACATCTTTTTACAATAGCTTTATTATGGGTGTAGCAATGGTGGCGAACCCTTTTACAAACTTGCCATAGTATTCTACTAACTTCTTAAAGCTTCGCACCCCAGTAACACTTTTTGGTCATTTACACTCTAAAATTTCCTCAATCTTCTTTGCGTCTATGCAAACTCCCTCTGAAAAACTACATAACCCAAGAACGCTACCTCCCTTAACCAAAATTCACACTTGCTGAACTTTACGAATAGTTGTTTCTCTCGTAAAATTTGTAACACAGTTCGTAGATGAGCATTATGCTCTTCTTCAGGTCACGAGTATACCAGAATGTCATCTATGAAGACCACCACGTACTGATCCAAATACTTATGGAACATTGGATTTATCAAGTCCATCAACACAGTAGATGCATTTGTTAAACCAATGGGCATGATAAGAAATTCATAATTCCTATACCTTGTTCTGAATGTTGTCTTTAGAACATCTGGCTCCTTCACCTTAAGCTACTAATATCCTGATTGCAAGTCTATTTTTTAGAACATAGTGGTGCCTTGCAATTGGTTGAAGTGGTCACTAATTCGTGGCAATGGGTACAAAAATTTGGTTCGCTAACCAACCACAACAATTTCCACCACTTCACCACTTCGCAAAGTTACTCTTTTTAGCTCAAAATATATCTTCGCTTTATGCTCAGTTAACCATTCCATTCCCAAAATTATGTTGAACCCATAAAAGAGAAATTCCATCAAATTAGCGAAGAAGACATGTCTTTGGATCATTAAGGGACACCTAGGATACACTATATCGACCAAAAAACACTCGCCAAATGAACTAGTAATAGTTATACCCTTATCAATGTACTTGATAAACACCAAATTATACATATCTATGCCCCAAATACTTAGCATATTTATGGATGTTTATTACTAGATTTGTGGATCTTGGTGCTCTTAATCCGGTTATTTCATGTTTTGTACTCAAGAGAGCACCAAGAGTCAAAAGGAGCCAAAAATGAGCTAAAAAGGAACAAAAAGGGGCCAAATCGAGAAGATGACATAGCCTAAGCCTTACCACACAGGCATCTCACATGCCCGTGGCCTTCGGAGGTGTCGACCAAGGTTTTCACGATTCACATGGCCTGGCCATTGAGCCTACACGGCCGTGTGCTATTCAACGGATCGAACACGGCCTGGTAATCACGTCACACGACCGTGGTACACGGGCGTGTCCCTTTTTCAAAGAGTTGTATTTTACACGGAAAAGGGTATTTAGGGAGGAAGAAAGCCAATCCAAACCTATATAAACACCCTAAGTGTGACCTAGAAAGAGGCCGCTCTTTCCAGAACTTTTCTGGAATACAATACCACACGCCAGAAATTACTTGAACGAAGCAAGACAATCCATCTCAAAAGCCGGAGCTACTCCAAGACTGAAGATCTCTCTCAGAATTCCTTCAGGGGTTTTAGAGTTTTCTTTATGTTTTGTTATTTTCATACTTTTGAGATGTACTCTTATTTTACTATGAACTAAACACCTTAGATACCTAAGGGGGATAACACCTATGATGGATCTTGTTATTATTATCTGAACTATATGATAAATACTTGATTTGTTCTTAATTATGGGTTCTTAATGCTTGAGTTAATATTCCGGGTATTAATTCATGATTTGATGTGCTTATGTAGAGGAGGAATAGACCCTGCCTAAGAGTAGATTTGGCATAATTAAGCGGAGTTGATCGAACGCTTAGAAATAGGGTTATGAAATTTTGCCAGATTAGGGTGAAACCTAATACGGGGATCTATATATCGAGTTAATGCAACCCTAGAGTGTTAATTAGAGAAAAGTCTCAGTTATTCAATCTATGGATTAGATGTTATTAGTCTTGAATAGGGATAATAACCTAACTTAGGGATCTCTACGGAACAAATCAAGTGAATAAATCATCTGGTTCAGAGTCAGATAACAAGTGAAATCTAGATGGATTCCTCCTTGGGTGTCGTCTTTATCAATTGCTTTTCTTCAAGTCTTTTTCCAAATTTTCTCTTTACTTTAATTAAATCAGTTAATTAGTTTAATAAACAAACCCTTTTTATTCTTAGGCTAGATAATAAAAAGATAGTTATTACTAGTACTTTTGATTCCCTTGGGTACAGTATCCCGGTCTTACCATTACTATACTATTGTTCGATTGGTGCGCTTGCCTTTTCGTCGTGATAATAGTTAGTCTAGGTTTGATCTTCATTATAAATATTTATTACTTGTTACGAATCACACGATGAAGTTTTTGGCACCGTTGCCGGGGAGCTGAAATATTAGGAACACTAATTTTTTATTGCTTTAGCCATTTATTTTTCTTGCAATTTTATTTTATTTTATTCTATTATTTATTAATTTACTTTTTTTTCTCTCTTAGCAGGTTTTTATAGTTTATGACTAGAAGAAACCCATCAGGACCATTACTCTTTGACGAAGAAATAGATCGTACAATTCACAAAAACCAAAGAGAAATAAGGCATAGTTTACGTTACACAGAGAACGAGCGAGAAAACGATACTCAAACCCCAACCGACGAGATGGTTGAAAACCCAGGTGATCAGCTGCATCCTGCAATTGCAGCTAATAAAAATCCTGCTCCACGTACTATGTATGATTATGCTAAACCTTCTTTAACAGGAACTGAGTCTAGTATAGTTAGACCTGCTATTGCTGTGAATAATTTCAAACTAAAACCTAACACAATTCAGATGATACAATAGTTTTTCAGTTTGACGGTTTGTAGGATGAGGATCCCAACACGCATTTGGCGAATTTTCTTGAATTTTGTGATACATTCAAAATCAATGGCGTTTCTGATGATGCCATTCGTTTTCTGTAATTTCCCTTTTCACTGAGAAACAAAGCTAAACAGTGGTTGAACTCGTTACCACTAGGGTCTATCACTACTTGGGAACAAATGATCGAGAAGTTTTTACTAAAATATTTTTCGCCGGCTAAAACGGCTAAATTGCGGAATGATATCTCTTCTTTTGTGCAGATGGACTTAGAAACACTTTACGATGCATGGGAGAGATACAAGGACTTAATGAGAAGGTTCCCTCACCATGGATTACCGCTTTGGCTGTAAGTTCAAACGTTCTATAATGGTGTGAATCCCTTGACAAGACAAATGATTGACGCAACTGCTGGCGGAACCATCAATAATAAAACACTGGAAGATGCCTATGAATTCATAGAGGAGATGTCACTGAATAACTATCAGTGGCAAGTTATGAGGACAAAACCAACGAAAACAGCCGGTGTCTATAACATCGATTCAGTCACCATGTTCTCAAATCAGGTAGAACTTCTCAATAAAAAGATTGATAGTTTTCTTGGTTCTACACAGGTACATCCAGTAATGAGGTGTGACTCAAGCAGAGGAGGTGTGCATACAGAATATCAATCCTTCAATCCCACAACAGAAGAGGAACAAGTCAACTATATGGGTATTATGATAACTTTAGATCTCAAAATAACCCATACAGTAATACCTATAATGCAGGTTGAAGGAACCACCCAAATTTCTCCTCGGGTGGTCAAGGGAATCAAAAGCCACAAAATCCTCAAGGTTTTCAACAGCCACCTTATCAACAAGAGAAGAAACTGAACCTTGAAGAGATGCTTTCTAAATTCATCTCAGTGTAAGAAACCCATTTCCAAAATACCGAGACAGCACTTAAGAATCAACAAGCATCGATCCAATGACTCGAAACTCAGATAGGCCAGCTATCCAAACTAATCTCCAAACAACCACGAGGTAGCGTACCAAGTAATACTAAACCTAATCCGAGGGAACACCTCAATACAATTAGCACTCAAGATAAGGAAGGATTCATTGCACCTGTGCCAGAAATACAGCAAGACAATTCGATGAACAAAGGACGAGAAGAGGTAAACAATAATGATCCCAAATAGGTAAGTACAACTCATGAACCTCGTGTGCCATATCCTAAAGCGATGACGAAAGACATAATAGAAGAACAATTCGATAAGTTTGTCAAACTCTTAAAGAAATTACATATTAACTTACCCTTTATTGAAGTTCTTTCGCAGATGCCCAACTTAGCAAAATTCTTAAAGGAACTTCTGAGCAATAAAAAGAAATTAGATGCTACATCACATGTGGAACTCAATACAGTCTGCTCAGCTATTCTAAAGAATGAGCTACCTAACAAATTGAAAGATCCAGAGAGTTTTACAATTCCTTGCTTAATTGGTAGTCTATCTGTGAATAATGCTTTAGCTGATCTAGGGGCAAGTATAAATGTTATGCCATATAAAATGTTTAAACGACTAGGTCTCGGTAAACCCAAACAGACTAGGATGAGTGTACAATTGGTTGACAAAATAGTTAGATTTCCTAAAGGTATTATTGAAGACGTTCTCATTAAAATTGATAAATTTATTTACCTAGTAGACTTCGTTGTCTTAGATATGGATAAGGATAACAAGGTACCTTTAATTTTAGGACGACCATTTTTAGCAACTGCCAGAACCATTATTAATGTAGGCACAGGAGAGCTAACACTTCGTGCAGGTGACGAAGCAGTAACACTCCAAGTACGCGACTCAGTCAAAACCTCTAAGACTCAAGATAATGCTATAAAAACTGTCGATGATAAAACTAATATTCAATCGTCCTTGCAGGAACTTCCTCGAACAAAGACAACAGAGACAATGCGCTACTATCATGAAGAGAACAAAGACGTCCATGAAGAACGAAGACTACGGATAGAGGAGCTAGACGAATGGCAAGAACATAAACCGAGAACACATGATAAACCGAAACTAAACAGAAACAAGCCCGATACCTCTCCTATTCCATTGAAGGTTGGCAATACAGTCTTACTAGATGTCGTTGATCCTCACATTGTCACTATCACACCAAATGAGGAAATCCCTCTTACGCTATTTAGTATTTTTCCATTCAGTACAGTGGAGGTGAGTCATCCCAAGTTTGGCACTTTTAAAGTAAACAACACCCGTTTAAAACCTTATTTTAAACCACCCTGACCATTCAATGGAGAGGTAAGTCGAGCTTAGACTATAAATAAGCGCTTCTCGGGAGGTAACCCGAGCACTAACATATTTTGATTTCTTTATTTTTATTTTTCTAACACTTTGGATCTTTAACTTAACCTTTGAATTGCATAGTTTTTCAGCACACACGGCCAGGCACACGGGCGTGCCTAAAGCCGTGGCCAAACAGGGGAAGAGACACGGCCATGCGATACGGCCGTGTTGAAGTAGGACATGATTTCCCCAAAACACGGGGTGCGATAAATCTCCACGACCGTGCGACATGGCCATGGGTGAACTTGATAGGAACACACGAGTGTGGGAATGAAAACCTATGGGTGTGTTAGGGACAAGGCTCGATTCTGTTTCTTCGACATGGCCGTGCGACACGCTCGTGCCATTCAGCCGTGTAAAACAATACACGGGCGTGCTACCATAACACACGGGCATGGGAGAAGTGAACAAAGCTAGGCACGGCCGTGCGACATGGTCATGCGCCACACGTGGGACAGTAGCTGGGCACGACCTAAATTGAAAAATTTGAAAAACAGAGGCTCAAACTCAAAGCACACGGGCGTGGCCTTAGGCCGTGTGGCCCTCCCCTATATAAACAAACCACTGTTCATCTCCCTCCCCCTTTCAAAACCCTAGCCGAAAACTCCTCCTCCCCACTCCCTAATCCTTATTCCGGCCACCATTCCTAAGATTCTCACTTCCCCAACCCTCAAACCACTCTGAAATCCATTCCCCTTGCATTAATCCCCACTTTCCCCTCTTTATACCCTCCATTTTTCCCACCTTACGACTTCCTCTCCGCGTCACACGCCCGTGCTCACCACCACACGCCTGTGCGCCGCAATACAACAACCCTTGGTTTACTTTCTCAACTTTATTTTTCCAATTTGTATTGCTACATTAGTATTCTACATGCTTTACATAGATATTGTACTATTTTGCTTTAGACAAGTTAGGAATTTACTTTAAATTTTTCTATATTTGAATTATTTCAGCCACTAAATAACATATACTAGTTTTGGGCCTCTTGCTTAACTACTGATATATCGTGGATTCTATCACTGCTCATATATTTTCAGGTACATTATGTCGTCATCAAGAGGAAAGAAGGCCGCGGTCCCATCCTCAAAGAGACGTAAAGGACCGGGTTCTTCCTCGGTACGTGCTACAGCCAAAGTTTGGCACTTGTTCCTTGACTTTCCACAAGCTTCGTAGGAGGAGCTATTTCAAATACTACGCGCACGACCCATCACCATAGGTCACATCATCGACTGGGCTACCGTAGAGCAAGTCCAGCTCGCTGACGCCATCCACGCCCTCCTGTCCACAGATCCATGGGAACGGTTTTTCGCTATTACTGAGCCCACTTATTTAGAGCTAACTTTAGAATTATGCTCTACTTTTGATTTACAGGTGGTGATGACCCAGACACCATTCACTTTTGATTAGGCGATCTAGTTCGTGCAATGAGTGTCCCAGAGTTTGGAGTTGCTCTGGAACTTTACACCGATGAGTTTATGGAGAAGGAAGACATGAATGCACTACCACGCAACATCCACATCTCCCCCTCCTTGTGCTGGAAGGCTTTGGCACCACTCTCTTCCACCTACGACCTCAGCCGCTCGAAGGCTTCAGCTCTCCCCCCCTTCCCTACAATATCTCCATGCCATATTGGCACACACCTTGACCGGAAGGAGAGAGAGCACCGGCGTCATAAACACCCACGATGCCTACTATTTATGGTGCATAGAGAGTGCACACGTGACTGACTTGGCCTACTTTATTGCTTTTGCCATTCGCCATCAGACAGAGCCGTATAGGAAGGGAGTGATCTCCATCAGCCCCTACATGACGCGCCTTGCCAGACACTTCAGCCTCCTCAACACCGCGGCCCAGTCATCAGCGCTTACCCTGATAGGTCAGATGTCCCCACAGGGCATCACGACTATGCTACACATGAGGATGATCGAGCACCAACGTGGGATCGATCCTCCTCAGTACCGTCTCTTACATGCCACTGACGAGGAGGATCTTGAGGACATCCCTGATGATGTTCCCCCACAGCATGAGGAGCCTTCTACCGTGCCACCTAGGGAACGACCAGCTCATGCGGCTGCTTCATTTGCACACCTTTTCGACTGACTCGCCTATTTCGAGCAATATTGCACTATGTTATGCTATTATTCGAAGGGAATAAATGAACTATGATTGTGAGATGTTATGTGAATTGAATTTCTTGCGAATAAGTATGCATGATATTCAGTGATGTTTATCCGGACCTAGGGTCCGCAGGCTATGTGCTGGAATTATATCCAGACTAGGGTCCGCAGGCTATGTGCTGGAATTATATCCGGACTTAAGGTCCGCAGGCTATGTGCTAGAATTATAACTAGACTTAAGGTCCGCAGGCTACGTGCTGGAAATATGTCCGGGAAAAAGTCCCACAAGCTTCGAGTTGGTATTATACCAGGTTTAAATTTCCATAGGCATGTGCTGGTAATTAGTTTCAAGTCCTTAGACCTGATAGGCTTAATGCCAGTAAGTTAAGTAAGATTACGATATTGAATGTTCGCAGTAAACCATCGTCGAGTAAGTACTATACATTTAAGATGTTCAGGTACGTATTACTTACTCATCGGTGAATTGATTTCGAAGTGAATCATTAGCATCAAAGAAGAATATATATAAATATGATTGATGGTTATATTTGCGAATATGAGAATGATTTAATCGGTCATGGTATATTTGTATATGAATTATATGTTAAAATTTCTTTATGTACTCATGTACATTCAGTCAATGATTTTGTGAATTATTAGTATTAAAGAATGATACTTAAGTGTGAATGATTGTTATATCTACGAGTAAAACAATGACCTATTCGGTCAAATGTTGTTAATATATGAGATTATTTGATTTAAATGCATCGTATGAACTTTAAGTAGAAGAAAAAAAATATGTGCTGAGAAATCTATGTATATGTTTATGTGTATTCGGCAATGAAGTAATTTGAATTGAGAATAAGTATGTTTAAATGAATGTTTCGATTTTCGATAAGTCTTTAATTGTTTTTGATGCTTAAAACTTACTAAGCTTTGAAAGCTTACTCTGTTCTTTATTTCTCTGTTTTATAGATTGTTGATTTTGGCCACCGACTCGGGGATCGTTAGCAATTCATCACATTATCGATCTTTTTGGTACAATTATATTTTGGACTCGATATGGCATGTACAGGTTAGGCTGATGATAACGATGTTTTGAAATTGTAAATATTTTGGGAAATACGAAAATGTCGTATGACTTAAATATCAGTATGTATTTCAGTTCGATCTCTGTTTATGCTTATTGACAATGTGAATAAGATAATTAAATGTTTAGTTACGTAATACCTCTTAGCCTTAATCCGGCGATCGGATTCGGGTTAGGGGTGTTACAGTCTTAAAGATCGAAGACTATATTTCCTAAAATCACACGATTATCACATCTTGATACAAGATTTACTGCTAGTTGCTTTGCGGTGTTGTATGTCAAAAAAGGTGACGTCTTGTATAATTAAGCTATCCAATATAATGAAAGCTATTTCTGGCAAAGTTCTGAATGTTGAAGAACTTGAGAAAGTACAAGATCAAGCCGCCTTGACTTTATGCAATTTGGAGAAGATCTTTCCACCTTCCTTCTTCACTATTATGGTGCACTTGGTAATCCATCTCCCTCATGAAGCAAAACTTGGTGGACCGGTTTTCTATCGATGAATGTATCTTATAGAGAGGTGCTAATTTATTTGTAAAGTTTTTCATTAATTCATTAATATACCTTTAGTTACAACTTTTGATAATGTTGTATATTGTGTTTAGGTTCCTATTGAAATTGAAATCTTATTGTCATAATAAGCGTTATCCAGAATGATCAATAGCTGAAGAATACTTGGTAGAGGAGTGTATGATTTTCTGTTCTAGGTATTTAGAAGATGTTGAAACAAGACTGAATAGACCAAGTACAAATATTGGGCTCACTGATCATAACGTAGTCGTAACTTATTTATTTCGAAGTTATGGAGAACCCATCGGTAAAGTTGAAATTGCACACTTAGATGATAGATCTTGGATACAAGCACATCGATATGTTCTTTTTCACCACGATTCAATTGAACCATTACGCAAGTAAGTTTTAGAATTTGATTAATATTCATCTTTTTAATTTGTTTATCTTCTAACTAAGTAATCCACTTTTTAACATAGCGAGTACAAACAACTCTTAAGATCTCGTTCACGCTCCCGAAGATTACAATATCGAGAGATTCATAAGTTATTCACAGAATCTTTTCATGAATGGTTAGGGCAAAATGTATGTGACTGAAGCTTTCATTGACAAATAATAATGTTTTCTTATAACATTTATAATTAATCAATTTACTTTCATTCAATAGGTTTGGAGTGGAAAGGATGTCAATGACGAAGTTAAATGGCTTTCCTAAGGTCCGAATAGAGTAGTAAAAAGATATAGTGTCTTCCTCATCAATGGATTCAGGTTTCATACAAAATCTCGCCAAAGATTGAGGAGGACTCCAAATTGTGGAATAGTTGTTAATTCTTCAATTACAAGTTATGCTAGTGCTAGGGACAGTAATCCTGTTGAGGGAAATGTGGAGTATTACGGACTTTTTACTGACATTATTGAGTTGGATTACTATGGAAAACGGATGGTTGTCTTATTTCGATGTGATTGGGTTGATATTAATACTACTCGCAGAATTAAAAAAGATCAATTTGGTTTTACAATGGTGAACTTCTCTCAATTAATTCACACTGGACAACAATTTATAGATGAGCCGTATGTATTTCTTCTCAAGTGAAATAGGTTTTTTACTCGAAAGATCCAACTGATAAGGGTTGGTACATTGTACTCTGTAACACCCCTAGAGACTTGTTTAACATGGGCAATGGAAGTAGAGATGATATCGACGAAAGATTAGAAACTTTTCCTTTTCCAAAACAAAACTTAAACGAAAATATCCCTAGTACTAGTACACAATTTCAATGGGTTCGCTAGGATGTGGATGAAGATATTTATGAATTATGATGTAATAAGATTTTACGATTTTTTAATTATATGTAATATTATATTTTAAATCCTGATCTTGTTAAATATTTCATCTATTTTATATGTACTATTATTGTTATAATTAGTTACTAAAATTTCAACTATTTTATGTGTATTGCAGATAAAATGCCCAGAAGAAAATTGCAAGATCTAAGTATTGTTCAAAATCCTCAAAATTTGGAAGAAACAACTAGTGAGCAACAAACCGGTATTGGATCTTCGAATGTTCCGAATACAGCTGACGAACCTGTAAAATTCAAAGTAATTTTAAACTTTAATTTACATGCATGTTGACTTTTATTATTGATTTGTGTTTCAAATTTTTATATTATAATATACCATTTTTCATTTGAAAGGGGTGGGACACGCAGAACTCGAGGACGTTCGCTACTAAAATATTTATACGAGTTAAATTCCGTCGAGCGTGTCAGAGTAGCTAGAAAAAGTCTTAGGCAGCCTGTTGGATCAGAAGCTCGACTTTTAGCAGGATACTTTGGCATTATAGCACGAAATGCCAATCTTTGCCCATCAACTACGAGTCATGGCATCATATGCCTGATAGTAACAAAAATCAAGCTCTCAATACTATTAAGGTAATAACGTAAATGTAATTTATAATACTTTGTTTAAGTTTCATTTATATTTACTATCTAAACTTGTTTTTTTTTTTGCAGGAGAGATTTACTTTAGAGGTCTCAGATAATTATGTCAAGAAGGCATTAGGTAAGAAATGGAGAGACCATAAAAGTACTTTAAAGAAAGAATATTTTAAGAAAAATATAAGTCTCGAAGAGAAACTGCGAACTGTCCCACCGGGAATGCTGAGGTACCAATGGGAAGATGCAGTTAGATTTTGGAATTCAAAGAAAGGAGAGGTATTACATACTTCCAACTCGTATAATTATAGTATTTACTATATAAGTAATAATGATTTCATAATGTAGGATCGGGAACACGTTGGAACTACAAGTAGGCAAAAGTAAAAATTCACGCACACAGCTGGGTCAAAAAGTTTTGCTTGTGTAGCTGAGGACGAGGTATTTTGAATTTATTAATTTTGTCATATTAATTAATCTCTATTAAATAATATTTTTACTACTATATTGTAGGAACAATTCTCTGGTCAAAAAGTTGGACGCTTTCAGCTTTTTGATATTACACATAGAAAGAAAGATAGATCTCCTATGACTATTAAAGCTGCAGAAATTATGGTATTTTTAATTAATAAAATTTGAATTATTTTAAATATTTATAATGTTTAATTATAATGGTTTAATTCTTCGTTTGTATTGCAAATAATGTTGTGTTGCATTTGTTTATTTTATATATTTCGTTTCTAACTTTTTGATTGATTTATTAGGAGAAACTAAAGGATAAAAAGGCGGAGTATGAAGTGATTGCTTCGAGTGATAGCTCTATTAATCTTGACGACATTGATAACCGAATAATTATTGAAGTTTTAGGTCCTGAAAGGTATGGTCGGGTTCGATTTCAAGGATCGTTTATTAATCCAACCCAATATTTTGGATCCAGCTCGCAACAATATATGCCTTTGGGGAGTCAGCTCAAGCTAAAGTTTAGAGGTTAAAAGACCAAATGGCTCAGATGCAAGCGAGCACATTTGAGCAAATTGCTCAACTTAAAGCGGAGGCAACATCGAGAGAAGTAGAGGTTCAAAGAAAATATGAAGAACTTCAGCTACAATTTAGAGAGGAAGCAACAGTGAGGGAAGCAAAGGCAGCAGTGAGGGAAGCAAAGGCAGCAGTGAGGGAAGCAGAGCAAAGCAGAAAATATGACGAACTCCAGCTACAGCTTCAGAATATGATGAAGATGTTTCAGCGGTGGCAGAATCCGCCATCTTAGATGTTTGTTTTCTTATTGTAAGAATAGTTTAACATTTTAACATTGTTGTAAGAATATTTTGTTATTTCATTTTTTAATTTAGATTATATATATTTTGTTGAATTTGAAGTATCAATTGGACTTGCTATTTTTGGTTGGATTTGTTGTATTTGCTGTTTTTGGTTGTTACAGAAAGGGTTTGTATATGAATGAAAATGGATGTTGAAAATTTGCTAAAATTAGTGGCGTTTTGTGAAAAACAGCAGTAAAAACCAAGTTCTATAGTGGCATTTATGGAAAAAATGACGTTAAAGACTACGTTATATAGCGTTGTTTGTAGGAAAAGCGTCGTTAAATGCCATGTTCTATAGTAACGTTTGCGGAAAAAGCACCACTAAAGACTACATTCTATAGCGGTGTTTGTGGGAAAAGTGCCGCTAAAAGTCACGTTCTATAGCGTCGTTTGTGAGAAAAGCGCTGCTAAAGGCCACGTTCTATAGTGACGTTTCTGGAAAAAGCGCCGCTAAAGGTCACATTCTATAGCGATGTTTGTTAGAAATGCATCGCTAAAGGTAATGTTCTATAGCGGCATTTGAAGGAAAAACGCTGCTAAAGGTCATGTTCTATAGTGGCGTTTGTAGGAAAAATGCCGCTAAAGTTTATGTTCTATAGCGGTGTTGTTTTTCAAATAAACACCACAAAGTTTAGCGGCGTTGTCTATAGGCCAAAAAAAACGCCGCTAAAAACCTGATTTCATGTAGTGTTAGGAAACAATGTTTTGTTTGTTTCTTGCAAAGAAGTTGAAAATGTAATAGGATTTGTAATGAGAGAGGAGAAGATGAGAAGATTAAGATAGTTTATGTCATTGATTTAATTTAATTTTTAATATATTATATATTATATCTTTTAGCTTTGTTTTGATAGAACAAATGTGAAAGATATTATATTACCTCGCTTTAAAAGTCAGTGCATTTGAATATAAGTTTTAGAATATATTACTATATTTTGATTGATATTTTAAATTTGGTTTAAGGCGTAAAAACTCTGAAAAGTTTTGTACTTAATTGGGTACTTAAACTTTTAAAATGTATCAAAAAAGTTTTCAGATTTTTTTCAAAAAAAATAAATAAATTCCTACTCTTTTTATTTTCACTCAATTGGGTACTTAAATTTTCAAAATACATCAAAAAGTTCCTTTGACTGTTAACTATAACAGTTGACATTAAAGTTAACTGTTCCTAGCTTTTTCAGTTAAAGTCACCCTGTGTCATAACCACGGCGTGACATGTGTAAAAAAATATAAAAAATAAAAATCAATAAGAGTTATAAAAATAATAAATTTTAATAAAAATTATTTAAAATAGAATAAATTATAAATATCGTAAAAAATATAAAAATTGTAAAATGTTATAAAAATTATAAAAAAATATAAAATGCATCAAAAATACCCTTTAACCATTAACTTTAAACATTGACCATTAAATTTAACGACCCTCAGTTTTTTTTAGTTAAATCCATTAAGTGTCACAACATAGCATGATATGTGGCAAAAAATTATAAAAAAAATAAAAATCAATAAAAGTTATAGAAAATTTTATGCTTCTTTTGATACGATAATTTTTATAATTTTATTACGAATTTTATATTTCTTTATATTTTTTCTAATTTTCTTACAACTTTATAAAATTTTATAATTTTTTTCTAATTTTTAATAAATTAAAATATTTTTTATATTTTTGTTAAAATTTAATACTTTTTCTAAATTTTATTGATTTCTATTTTTATCACTTTTTTGCCACATGTCACATCGTGATTGTGGCATGTAGTGGCTTTAACTAAAAAAATTAGAGGCAGATAACTTTAGTGGTCAACTATTAAAGTTAATGGTCAAAGGACCTTATATTTTGGCAGTTCAAATACTCAATTGAGTGCAAAAAAAAAAAAACCAGGAACTTAATTGCTCTTTTGAAAAAGTTTGAGGGCCTTTTTGATGTATTTTGACAGTTCAAGTACACAACTGAATGAAAAAAAACAGAGGCTTAATTGTTTCTTTTAAAAAAGTTTGAGTCTTTTTGATACATTTTGAAAGTTAAAATAGCCAATTTAGTGAAAAAAAAGGGACTTAATTGCTTTTTTTGAAATAATTTGGGCTTAAGGATGTAAAAAAACCCTCAACCTTTTTTTAAAAAAAAAAAGCAATTAAGCCTTTGCTTTTGTTTTCACCCAATTGGATACTTGACCTATCAAAATGTACAAAAAAAACTCTCAAACTTTTTCAAAAGAAACAATTAAGCCTCTCTTGTTTTTTCACTCAATTGGATACTTAAACTGTTAAAATACATAAAAAAAGCCCTTAAACTTTTTCAAAAGAGTAATTAAGCCCTTGCTTTTTTTTTTGGCACTCAATTTCCAAAATGCATCAAAAAAGTCATTTGACCGTTAACTTTAACGATTAACCGTTAAAACTAACTACCCTTAATTTTTTTAGTTAAAGTCACTATGTGTCAAAACCATGGTGTGACATGTGACAAATAATGATAAAAATAAATATTTTTTAAATTTTAATAAAAATATAAGAAATATTTAATTTTTATTAAGAATTAGAAAATTATTATAAAAATAGTAAAAAAATTATAAAATTTTATAAAAATCATAAAAAATATATAAAATTGTATAAAGTGGTAAGAAAATTAGAAGAAAATGTAAAGAAATATAAAATTCGTAAAAGAATTATAAAAATTATCATACCAAAAGAAGCATTTTATAATTTTTCTATAACTTCTATTGATTTTTATTTTTTATCGTTTTTCACCACATGTCAAGCTGTATTGTGACACGTGATGACTTTAATTGAAAAAAATAAAGGATCGTTAACTTTAACGGCTAATGGTTAAAGTTAATAGTTAAATGACCTTTTTGATTAATTTTATATTTTTTGTCTATTTTTAGTAAATTTTAAATATTTTTGTATTTTCATTTTTTTATACTTTTTTTTCTATTTTTAGTAAATTTTAAATATTTTTTTATTAAAATTTAATAATTTTTATAAGTTTCATTGATTTTTATTTTTTATAATTATTTTGTTATATGTGACGTAGTGGTTATGACACGGGATAACTTTAACTGGACAAAATTAGGGACATTTAATTTTAATGGTCAACTGTTAAAGTTTAGAGTTAAAGGCCTTTTTGATGCATTTTAACAATTGAGTGCAAAAAAAAATAGAGGTTTAATTGCTTCTTTTCCTTTTAATGCATTTTAATAGTTTAAGTATTCAATTGAGTGCTAAAAGAAAATGTAGGGGCTTAATTACTTTATTTTTTACATTGAAGATTTTTTACACCGTTAAACCAAAAAATTTGAGGACTTTTTACACCCTCTTTTAATTTTAAAGGTAATACTAAAAGTTATTTCCTGATTGCAAGTCCGAAATTTTACTCATGGAGGATATTGCAAATGTTTATACACTTACCGTATTACATTTAATTTAAATAATAATTTTTTATTGTAATTATTCAATACCTAAACTTTATTAATTTTTGTGGAATTTTTTTTATTAATTTTAATTATTTTGATGTGTCACAAAATTAACTAAAAATTTGACTAAGACAAGTGCACTTATCATTTAATAGTATAGTTACTGTGAGCAAAGATATCGTTCCCACGATGACTATAAATACTAGTAATTATCTTTTTTTTATTGTTTAACTTAATAATTCGAATGATTGATTAAAACTAAAATTAACTAATTTAATTAACTAACGAACACGTCAAAGAACAAATCACGAAAATAATCGAATAACAACCAAGAAACGAAACAATACGCAGGAAAGAATCCACTTAGATTTCCTATGTCACTATCAATCTAAATTACACAATTTCTTTACTTAGTACATTGATTTGTAGAAATACTTAAGTTATGCTAATATCTCTTTTGAACATAAGAGTAATTGACTCTAGGCTAATTAATTGAAATTTCTTTCTAAATAAAACCCCTATTATCACATTAGCTCGTGCTATGGAATCCTCTATTAGATTTGACTCTAATCCGGTAGATTTATGTCATCCTATTTCTAAAATTGCATACAACTCCACTCAATTACGTAATATCTATTCTAAAACAGCGTCTATTCAACCACCGAATTAAGCACGTCGAACATGGATCAATACTTTAGAAATATTAAATCAAGAATTAAGCACACATAATTGAAAATAAGAAATTAAGTATTATACATAAAATAAAAAACAAACAACAAAATCCATTATAAGTTTATCTCCCTAGGTATTTTAAAAATCAAACGACAGAATCCATCATAGGATTCATCTCCCTAGGTATTTTGAAATTAGTTCATACTTGAAAGTAAAAGCATCCAAGATAAAGAAACTCATAATTACTTCTTAAGAAAGTAACTGAGAATCTTCAATCTTGACGGAAATTTGCTTCAAAGTCGAATTCAATGGTATTTTTTAAGTTGTTTTATTAAGTATTCTCTGACGGCTCTCTGCTATATTCTTATTTTTGTCATATATACCACTTAAAATGCCTGAAAACCCTAAAAATTGTGATTTTTCGCTATTCAATGTGCAATCTCGTGAAATCGGCATGGCCTACTACACGCTCGTGCGGCTCCTAGAGCTTGCTTTGACACTCTGGTTTTTGCTCCTTTTGCTCCCAAGTGTTCTATTAAGCATTAAAACATGAATTTAAAGGGCTAAGAGTATAAAATTTACAATTAACATCGAATAATCACCCAAAAATGCATTAAGAATAAGATTAAAGCATGTTACTTTTAGCATATATTACATATTAAAAATATATTCAAATTAATATGAGTAATTATATTAAAAAATATATTTACAATACACAAACTATATTTTAATAAGTACATACAATAGTCCATGCATCATATTTAAAAGGAAACTAATTTAACCAATAAAATAATCAAAATACAAGAAAATAAAATATTATATTTATATATTTCCCTAAACTTAAATACATATTTTAACAACATAAGTGAATAGCAGTTTACGTCCTAATATTGAAGATTGAAAACTTATTAATATAATTCTTTATTAATAAATCATATATATTCATGATTGGAAATTAATTAAAGTATTAATTCGAATAAAATTACTAGACTAATTAATTAATCAATATAGATTAATTGAATTTAATAATTAAATTAGATATTTTTAAAATTTTTAATAATTTATTTACTCAGATGAATCAATGACATTACCTATTTAATAAAAAATTTAATTCTAGAAACCTTGCACCGGTCTTGATCTTACTTTCAGTACCCGGCAAATGGTGGCTCCATCTAATTATATGAAAGCCTCGTAGACACCCTGAACTGAAACGTACTTGTACAACAGCCCTCGATGTGAAATCCACATGCAACCCAAAACTAGTTAAATGAGAAGAACTGTTCTCTGTTCTTTTCAATATCTTTTAAAAATTCCGATCGTTAAAAAAATAAAAAAACAAGAAAGTAAGAAAGAAATCTCAAGGTTCTTTTTTTCGGTCTCTTAATCAAATCGAAATATAAAAACCCACATTTCATCTTTTTTTATTCGTCATAATTCTCCACTTTTCTCTTTTTTCTGTTTTAAGTTTAGTACAATAAAGGTGCTTGTTTTGATCCATGATAAATTATCGATCTGGTCAAAATTTACAAATTTTTTTTATATGTTTATCGAAATGGGGTTTTTGAATTTTTGAGTGACAAGGTTGAACTTTGGTGATTTGAGAAACCAAAAAGGTTGAATTTAAGGGCATGATTTAACTCAGAGGGAATTTAATTTGATTGTTGCAGTGAAAAAAAGAGTGAAAGCTTTTTCCGGCAATGGAAGGAACAGTTTTTACTCCATCATTGGAAGGAATGCAGCACATCAGATCCCCACAAGGAGAAATGCTTACAAAGCCATTCCTGGACGTCTGCAAGTTGATTTTGCCAGTCATAGGTTTGTTTTTTTAGGTTAAGCTTGTTAGCTTGGTTAGCTTTTAGCATCTAATTCAAGTTCATTCTTTATGGAAATATTTGTTCAAGTTTGTTAGTGGTACTTGAAACTTTATAGCTGCAGTTTTGTGAGATTTGGAGAAGATTTTAAGATTGAAATGATGATAAAACCATGTTGCACAACAAATGCTTGATAATTTAGCTGACAATACTTCGCTTGAGTTGTCAAAGATAGTATTTGTCAGTATAGATGTGATCAATATGTTTCATTTGGCTGTTAAAGGCCTACATTGTGGAGGGGATTACTGGCTATCTTTCTTTTGGATACAATGTTGATTTCCAGGGAAGAACTGAAACCTCCATGTTGTTACTTTTGCAGATAAGTTTGGAACTGCTATGGCCCTTGTAAAGCGTGATATTGGTAGAAACACATCAGTAAGATGTTTATTTATGAGTAAATGATTTTCTTTTGTCCAAGAGTCCATACACTCCCAGGAAAAGCTCGAATGACCTTCAACAAAAGGGTATCTAAACCCAAAAACAACATTCTTTAAGGAACTCAGCAAAATAGCCTCATAACTTTGGATGAAGTGGAGTCTCCTCACAAAGGGGGGTGCAGAGGGTGGGGCTGTGCCCTTAGCACATAACTTATGTTAATTTCTTGCAACAATCGTGTATGAATTACTGGTTCTTCTGTTGCTTCTTTTTTCAGAGATTGGAAAAAAAATACCAGTCGGATCCCTTTAGATACAACTTCTTGTACAATATGGTGAAAGAAGAGTACGAATGTAAATCAGCGAAAGGATCAACAAGTTGTACTAATGGTATTCTTTGGTTGACTAGGTACTTATATTATATACTTGTCAACATTCTTAGGCAATTGCAGAATCTGATCTTGTTCATTATGTCCTTGGCAACTACTTACAGTTCGTAATTTTATAATTTTTATGATTTTCAGAGCAATGGATTTTATAGTAGAATTGTTCCACAACTTACTTGCACATCCAGATTGGTCAGTGACTGATGCTTGTACAGATGCCTATGGCAAGACCCTGAGAAAATTCCATGGATGGATTGCTAGCTCAAGTTTCACAGTAAATATTTTTATTCTCACTTTGTCAAGTTTTTTTTTTTATTACTGATGAATTGCAACTGTTAGCCTTTGATGTTTTCAAAAATATTATTGTGAAAGATTTCTTTAATGTATACTCAATATCATTTTTTGAGCATTGAATTACTTGTTCTATATCCCCTTAAGTGTGCTGGATGACAGGTTGCTATGAAGCTGGCACCAGATAGGAAGAAATTCATGGAAGTGATTACTTGCAAAGGAGATGTTAGAGCCGACATGGAGAAATTTTGTTTGACATTTCCTCCATATCTTGAGGAAAATCATAAGTTTCTGGTAAGAAAAATTTGCTCAAAGATGCATCTTTTTTGCCACACCAGCAATCCATATATGCAACAATCATATTTCTTGAACTTTGAGAATGATATCATATATTCATATTGGAAAGATCTGTGATATATCAACAAGTTTTAAGAAGCTTAATATAGAAAAGAGCAGAAACTAGTAGAAGAGGAGGAAATAAGGCAAGAATTAAGCTGATTAGGCCATTAGCCATATGAACAAGAAAAGAAGCAGCTTTTGCTTTATTAAGAAATACTCTTGTAATACAAAGATAATTTCCCATAAAACATAGCTCTCTTATTTGTAACTCCTCCTTACAATTATCCTGTTAGCATTACAATAATTTAGGATAAATCATAATCTTCCAGCACAGCTGGAGGTTTCCTTCTTTGGTTGCTACTTTGCCTCTGCCATAATTGAGAGCCTATCATCCTCCATCAATTCTGGGATCATAACATAACCATTCGCTACCAATTAAAGGGACCTTCTCCTCAAGGTTCCAGTCTGAATATTGCACTCTGAATTTATCCTCATCCTCCCATGTTGCCATATTAGTAGGTTCTCCTTCCCATTGGATAACTACTTGTTTCTTTCTTTGCCCATTCAATAACAGTTCATGTCGACTAATAAGAGTCAGGTTGTTTTGAAACTATAGTATCCACATCGAGTAAAGAGAGAGGAATAACCAGTTGGGGTTTGCATTTCTTCAATGTTAAACTATAACAAAAAGGAAAAGGAAACTAATAGAAACAGTATTAATCAAGAAGAATGCATTTTAATCTTGCCTTTTTTGTACAGGAGTAGCACGTGCTTTTATATAGCACAAGCAGTCTAACATATTAACTAATCAACGGATTAACTAACAACTAACTATCAGGTTAATTAACTTTATTAGCTACTCTAACATTCTCCCGTTTTCTTCAATTTTTTTTTTAAGATCAGAAATTACTTGTTAAAACTCGAAGAGCATGTCGAAATGAGGCAAACTGCTTGGGTGTGATGGGTTTTGTGAGACATCAGCAACTTGTTTTTTTGAAGGAACAAAGTTAACCTGCAGTGTACCATCAAGAACTTGTTCTCGAATAAAATGATGATCAATCTCTACATGTTTTACCTAGGCATGATGTGTGGGATTTGCAGCCATTGAGACTGTGGACGTGTTGTCGCACTAGACCACTGGAGACTGACAGATTGGCATACCGATTTCACCTAACAACTGTTTGATCCACAACAACTCAGACACACAATTGGCTAAACTATGATATTCTACTTCAGATGAGGACCTGGACACTACTACTTGCTTCTTGGAACATCATGCAATAGGGTTTGGTCCTAAGTAAACAACATATCCTGTGGTATCCTAAGTAAACAACAGATGAAGCCCAGTCAGCATCAGAGTAGCAGACTAACTCAAATCGACCTTTGGAGAAGTACAAGCCATGATCCATAGTTCCAATGAGATATCTTAAGACTCGTTTAACTGCCTTCCAATGAGTGTTATGTGGAGAATTCATGTATTGACTGAGTTTATTAACACAAAAAAACAAGTCAGGGCGTGTGATGTACATACTGAAGCATGCCAACTATACTTCGATACAAGTGACCATCAACAAACGGTGGTCTGCCAATGAAAGCAACCAATTTGGGAGTGCTCACCATGGGTGTAGGTGTAGCTGCTGCTCCTGTCATTCTTGTTTTGTGAAGTATCTTCGTGATGTACTTTTTATGATTAAGTAACAGCCCCTGAGTTGTGTGTTGAATGGCAATGCCTAAGAAAAAATTGAGTCTTCCCATGTCTTTAAGAGCAAACTTATTATGAAGTTGACACACCACATTGTCTATATCCTTACTGGAACTGCCTATGATTACTATGTCATCTACATAAACCATAAGCAACAAATACTTTCCTGAAGTAGCTCGAATGAACAAGGAAGGGTCAGCTTTTGACGTATGAAGTCCAAGTTGATCAACTAGATACTATTTGAGAGTTTGAAACCACGCACGAGGAGCTTAGCTCAAACCATACAGAGCTTTGTTTAATCTGTAGACAAGCTTCTGACCATTGTGACTTGACACTTCAAATCCAGGTAGTTGATCCATGTATATCTCCTCAGTCAACTCCCAATTTAGGAAAGCATTATTGACATCAATTTGTCACCATGGCCACCCTTTCATGACTGCAATAGCAAGAACACTTTGAATGGTTGCTACTCAAACCACTGGGCTGAAGGTATTTCGAAAATTAAGCCTTGAAAACCCTTTGGCCACCAAACGTGCTTTGTATCTTTCCACAGTCCCATCAGCCTTCTTTTTCACCTTAAATAGCCATTTGTAGCCGATTACTCTTTGATTATTAGGGAGAGAACAAAGGTTCCATGTGTTATTTTGAAGAAGAGCCTGTAACTCACTATGTACTGCTACTTTCCAATACTCATTACACATTGCTTCATGGATGTCAGTAGGAACTTCTTTAGAGAGACAAGTTGCTGTGCTCATGTATGCCATGGATTTGAAAATGCCAGCTTTGCTACAGGTTACCATAGCATGGGAACTAAATGAAACATAGGCTGGAGAAGGTGGTTGGTCGAATATGTCAACAGCATGTGTTCTAGAGGTAGATATTTCAGAAATAGAATGCACTGGACTAGGTGAATTAGATTGAGGGACAGCATTTAGAAGATTGACTTGAGTAGCAGGTGAAGTAACAGATGATTGACTAGTATGTGCAACACGGTCTGGCAATAAGACAAGTAGCCTAGAACTACACTGTGAAGAAGGCATGGGGAGAGCAGGTCCAGAGCTGATGGTTTTAAATGAAAACATTGTTTCATTAAATGTGACATGACGCGAGATATACACTCGACTATTATCATCTTGACAAGGTACCCTTTCTGTAGTGAGGAGTACCCTAAAAATGTGCATGGGATTGACCGAAACTGTAGTTTGTGAGTGTTGTAGGGTCAAAGGTTAGAAAAACACAAGCAGCCAAAGACTCGAAGAGAAGAATAGCTTGGTGGAACCTGAAATGGTTTCTCATATGGCTAGATATTGCCTAAGGGATAGGAAGGCAACCTGTTTATCAAGTAGACAACATTGCTGAAGGCATCATTCCAGTAGCTTAAGGGCATAGATGCATGAGCCAGCATGAAAAGACCAGCTTCAACTATCTGTTTCTGTTTGTGTTCAATTAGGCCATTTTGTGCAGAGGTATAGGGATATGTAAACCGATGAATGATCCCTTGTTGAGCCAAGTACAATTTCAACACTTGAAATTCTCCTCCCCCATCTGTTTGTAAAGCCTTAAGTTTGCAACCAAGAGCTCTTTCAGCTTGCTGATGAAACTGTTAGAAATAGTAAGCACTTCTAGTTTTTTTGTAAGAAATTCTCAACGAAACACTTTGATTTTCTTACTAAACAAATTCTTAACCTCATTTTTAAAATGTTTAAACATATCAAACACATTGTTTTTACTTTTCATGAGATATACATAAGTAAATCTAGAGAAGTCGTCTATAAAAGTGGTAAAATATCATTTTCCACCTCTTGTTAAAGTTCCATTCAATTCACAAATATTCGAATGAATTAAATATAACACTTATTAGGGAACTACTTCTTGGTAATTTTTGATTGAATACAAATTTCACATTTATCCATGAACTCATCATTTCTTAGACTTATATAACCATTCTTTTGCATTTATTGTAAAGTTTTAAAATTAAAATATGCTAAACGCGCATGCCACAAAGGATAAGATTCAACAATATAAGCAGAAAAATTAAATTTATTAATATCAATGCTTAAGTTAAACATACGCTCATTAAGATATCCTTTTCCTACATGTATATCACCCTTAAGCAAGAAAAACTTATTGGATTCCAAGATAATCTTGAACCGTTTTTTACACAGAGTACTCGTAAACATTAAATTCTTTCTCACATCGGGAACATGCAACACATTGGTCAAAGTTAATTTCTTCCCAGATGTGAAGTTGAGTTCCACCGTCCTTTAACTGAGCACATTAATCTATTGATAATTACCTGTAAGCACTTTACGATTTGCCACTAGTTTATAACTCTTGAATTGTTATCGGTCATTACACACATGGACAATAGCTCCAAAGTTGAGCCACCAATTACAGGACTTATCAGTCATGGCTATGCTGATTTCAGTAATCATACCAATCTCCAAACTCTTGATTCCTTCTGTAACCATAGCGACTAAGCACATGTCCTACACCATATTGGCTTTGGAAGTTGTGGCATCTTGCTTCTATTTGAGAAGTTTGCAATCCTTAATATAGTGTCATTTCTTATTGCAATTATAACAATTGTGAGATTTTTTCTTCTTGTCTTGCATGTCCTTGGTCTCGGATATGGCCTTTCGCTTACCATTTCGAGAGTTATTGGACTCGTTCACATGGTTCACTTTAGAACTTTGGGCAAGATGCATCGCATCATGCTTCCGAGTTTCCTCTTCAATATGTAAATGCCTAAGTATTTTCTCCACAGTGAAGTCCTCTGTCATATGCAGAAGTTTCTTCCTATAATTGTTCTAAGATGAGGACAACTTTGAGATGATGGCATCGACTTGTAACAATTTCGAAATAACAACTTTCAAGTCACGAAGCCTGCTTAGAAGGACTTTTAATTCATGGACTTGATCCATGATCAGGACACTATCGAGCATTTTGAATTCAAAATACTTCAACATTAAAAATTTATTAGTACTTCGTCGCTCGGTGTTGTATTTCTCTTCAAGAGCTTTCCATATTTCCACCAGGGATTGTATCAACATGTAGAGGTCATACAATAGATTAGACAAGGTGTTAAGGATGTGTCCTCGACATGTGAAATTGTCTTTTTCGTGCTTCTTCTTAAGTTCAGTCACTTCCGCAATTTCCTCAGAGTTTGCATTGGGGGCGGGATCCTCCACAGGTTGTATGTTTGGATTCAAAATGTATGCCACATTTAAGACAGTAAGAAGGGACAACACTTATCCTTCCAACGATTTAAGTTTGAACCATTAAATTGGTCAAGTTTCACAAACTTTTGGTTCATCACTTTGAATGCGGTGTTAGCCTCCGTCGCCATCTCCAAAATAGTTCTCTTTAATTGTTAGAAAACTTGAGTGGAGATGATAGAACTGAAGACTTATATAGAAATAAACATTAGAATTTGAGTCACGGATGACTCTTTTCAAAGAGAACTGTTTACCCCTATACAAAATTGTTAGAGGGTTAAGATAAATATCCTCCCTAGATACAGCAAAGTTTTGAATTTCCTTTGATTAGCAAAATCGAGGAATTTGCTAACTCTTACTCTAGTTTCTGTAAATAGGATTGATTGTAATTGTAATTTGTGAACACCATAGACCATCTATATATATGCATTTAAAAAATACTATTTTGAAGAATCAAGACCCTTCATGTAAAGATACTATTTTGAAGAACCAAGACCCTTCATGTTTGGACATACTTCTTAGAAGAAATATGTCCTATGAAAATATATCTGTTGAATGATAAATTATCACTTTCTAAATGTATCTTATTGTATGACAAATTATAACTTTCCAAAATTGAATAAGTGCTCATCAAAAATTAAATTTGCAATCTGTAATTTCCAACATTAATAACATGTAAGGAAGTTTTAGGTTTTGCTAATCATACTTCTTCAATATTCTCTGGTATATCTTCGCATTCTAACTATAATAACATTTTGCATTGGTGAGTGGTGGAATAGGGCTTATCACAATCATAGCATCACCCTTTAAATCTACATTATACCATCTCAACTCTTCTTAAACACCTTATGACTGAAGATACGAATATAGGTGTTGAAGAACTAATAACTATAGTATTTGACATACCCATATGAACTAATATCTATCACAAGTTTGACAACCCAAAACTTGTTTGAGCATTTAGTCATGCCCCTTGTTGATTATTAAGGACATGTAACAATTGCTGTTTTTATTCAAAAGTTCTAGCGAGACTCGTAGCCATAACAAAATTAAAGGGTTTTGCATTTGAAAATCAAGTCGAATAAAACCATCCTGCCTAGCCAAGAATAATCCAACATTTTGATCTGACCAAACATAATGACCAACCCTTGCCAATTCTTCCTAAAGTTACGGCTAATAGATCTCTCTTATTCCTGTTTGCTTCATAGTGATCAAGTCTCTTGAGATACTGCTACTTACCGAAGGACCAAAACAAAGGGAACAATAATTATGAAACCAGTTTGTCATACACCCTTCCAATTTCATTTGACAATACCAAAGTTGCGCCTCTCTTAGCACGTGGAAAGCTATTTAAGCCTACATTGTCTACCTCATTGGTGCATTGGTTTCTTCACATTGATGCAACTAGATCAAGGGATCTTCTGATATGCCAAAATTAAGGAAAACCGGGTTTGTATACCTGGGAATAGTTCCTCCAACTGGTGGAATCATCTCACCCAATGGTGGTGATGCTACACCTCCATTAACAATGGGTGATTGGTGTGTCGGGTCTAGTTGTGTTGCCGGATTGTTTGCGTTTCTGTCCCCAACAGTTGAGTTATTTCAGTCAAAAGTTAATGTTTTCATTTGTTCTTCCATTTTGAGAGTCAATCCCTGGAATTGGTTTTCCATATGATCTTATAAGTTGACAAATATAGTCTTCACCATGAAGTTTGTATAAGCTCGGGTGTCATCGCCCATTTTGATTGACTCTGATGTCGAATTACTAAAAACATATGGATGAATAATGGAAAAGTGAAAATCAATTACCTTCCCCTTATCACAATTCTTGGGATGACCTATGGTGATTAATGATTCAATTGTTCAAAGGGAGACTAGAACCTTTAGAACTTGTTTAGGGAGAGACCTAGATATCTTAAATGAAAGATAAATATTTTGCTTATATTTTCTTCCTCACCACGTCCCTCAAATATGGACTAGTTACACCTAAATTAAAAGTTTGTAGAAGAAAAATAAACAACTTAAATCTAAATTAAACGTAGCTTAAAATAAACCAATGCCTAAAGTAAAAGTAAAGTAAATATTTGTAACTACTTGCCTTATCTTGTGTAGCTTCATGGAAGTCTATAACTAAGGATGGGGGATAGAAAATGTAGATTTACATATTTTTAAATATTAATTTTTTTTAAATTTAGATCATATATAAATTTAGATAATCTAATTATTATTCATGCTGGATTTGAAACGAATGTAGGCATTAATCCGTAAAAATCTACTATCTATGTCCTCTTTATTTTTTTGGTTAACATATTTGAATAGTCATTATCTTATCACTTTTTTTTGTGTGCAGATAATAAATTCAAATATCCATTATATAAAAAATCTACTATCTATTATACATTTTAAAATTTTTATTTAGAAATTCCTTTAGACTTACTAAGTTCATAGGTACGGATATCTACTGTATAATTAATTAATTGGGAGTTTAGATTCGAATAGTAATATTCGAATTTAATATAAATAATAAATAAATTTGAATTTTAAATAATTTGAATTTTACAGAAATCTCAAATGCGTTCATTAGCCTCCCTAAAAGTAACGGACTATGAGAACATTAAAGTTGATGATGGCTACATTTTGGGTTGAAGGATTATAAATATTTTACATTTTGAAAAAAAAAAGACTAATCAAATGCGTATATATTTGATGCAGTCTAAGTTTGGGTTGGATGATCTGAAGGCTTGACGATGGAAGAATTACTTTTATTTACCTATTATCTTTTTAAATTTTTTAATTCTGCTTTCCTTAAAATTATTAGATAATTAAAATGGTCTGATCATATTTCACCTTGAATAGATTGTTTATTTGTGTTAAATTATAAAGTAAAAATATGAATATCTTAGATACTTTAAGTTTCTATACACTTAATACATTTGGAATTTAGTGTCATTTTTTATTTTCACGATTTTATAACTCTCTCTACTTTTCGAATTTAAAAATTTAGATCCGATTGTTATCATCATTAAAATTCTTATATTAAATTCATGGTGTGACATTTTGAAATTAAAAAATATACATTCATTTAGTAGTCATGTAATAATAAAAAAAAGATGAAAATACTGATTAGGATTTCCTCTTAAAAACATTTATTCAAACTCGTCATAATAAAATAATTTTGGAATAAATCTCAAAACTATAATAAACCCTGGTCTAATGTGGCATTTCATATACGAACTTTGGTTTTGTGCAATTCTATATATGGAATTTTGATTTGATTCAATTCTCTTATAAATTATTAACACAATTATCAATATAACATCATTTTATATTTATATATTGCATATACAAATAATTATACTTATTCAATATAAATTAAATGGATATATTTATTTTTCTTAAATGTTAATAGTTGAATCAACATTAAAATTTCATGTATAATCTTAAACCACAATCAAAGTTTTATGTATATAATTTTACCAAATCAAAGTCCATTTAAAGAATTGCACATTAAATCAAAGTTAATGTATAATTTTGAGATTTATCTCAATTTTTTTGTTGGAGTAATGTTTTTTAGAAAAATTGACATCAAGATTTTAATTAAATAATTAACAATGACAAAAATTTAGACTAGCTAATAACATTATAAAATTAAAGGAATCAAATTATATTAAAAATTAAAACATATAAATTAAATCTCAAAGTAAAGAAACCAAATTTTATTAAAAATTAAATTAAGTATATTTTATTTAAAATAATATGTTATTTTTTAATTGTGTAATGAAATTCTAATAAAATATTTTTAATCAAATAATTAAATTAAATTATGTTTGATTTGGTTTATTATTATTTTATTTTTGATACCATAACGACCAAGACAAAGATCATAGACATAACGGAAACACAAGTAGAATTTAAGATTACCTTAAGTTTGAGACATATCTCCACTAGTCCTTCACCCATTCTTGGACAAGAAGGTATTGTAACACCCCTTACCTGTATCCGATGCCGGGACAGGGTTCGAAGCATTGTCGGACTTAAGTATTCACAATTATGCAAAACTGGGTCACAAAATTTCGTCCAAAATTAAAAATTTTCAAATACATGTATATCGTCCCTTATATGGGCCTTCAAGGCCTAAAACATACATTGGGGCGGTTCGGGACTAAACCGAGAACTTTAGAAAGTTTTAGGAAACTTATAAAAATTTCATAAAACGGGGTCACACGCCTGTATGTCTCCAACCCGCCTGTGTCCTCAGGCCGTGTAACTCATTGTTTATGATGTTAGCAAAACAAATTGAACCACTCCGCCAGATCACACGCTCGTGTGCTAGGCCGTGTCCTCCACACGGTTGAGACACATGGCCGTGTCTCTGCCTGTGTGGCTAGCACTTAGGCTATTTTCCAAGCCTTTTTGTTACCATTAATACCTCACGTACTTAAATACATTATAGACACATACAATGTAGCATCAAGTAAATGATTAAACATCCTCCATTAAGACTCAATTGTAATATTCATATATCATCATACATGTGTTTTGCTTACTCATTTTATACCAAGTCTAAACATACTAATTCACAATCAATTGATCATGTTATTTTGATTATTACTTATACATTTATACCATGCTTGCTTAAGTCATTCCACACCAATTTCATGTTCAAGCATTATTAACTTATTGCCATATCACATTTTTATTCTCTGATTATAACCACTTCGTTTGGTCATAAAACATTCATCAAGCATACATGCCGTAATGCTAACCATTCATATACCGTAATACTAACCATTCATACCAAACAAATATAATCACATGACCACATCACAAGGCATCAATACATAACTTGGATAAATAGGCTTACAAGCCATGACCATCATAAGCCACATCTCATGGCTATATACAATGTACTAATATAAGCCAACATCTTGGCCAAACCATAAGAACACATATCAATAACTAAGTCTCTATACATGCCACTCACTTGAAGACGTTTAAGACCCGAAAGTGAAAGCTTGATAGTGTGATGCTGTAACACCCCGAACCCGAGACCGACACCGGAGTCGGACACGAGATGTTAACAAACTTTGAAAAATTTTCCAGACACTGCCCAGTCTGAGTACTAGTCGCTTCAAAAATCATATCTTGAGTTCCACAACTCAAAAATCAGTTTTGTGATTTTTCCCTGAAACTAGACTCATGTCCCCACCTATGGATTTTTTTCTAGAATTTTTGGTTGGGCCAATTAGTACAGTTTATTAGTCAAAGTCTCCCATGTTACAGGGGTCGACTACACTGACCTTTTCCCATTACGACTGGGATATCTCTCTGCACAGAGCTTCAATACTGATGCCGTTTGTTTCTATGGAAACTAGACTCAGAGAGGAATCCATACATATATGGTATGACCCCTAATTATCTCTGGTCAAATTATAGTGAATTTCCAAAGGCGGAACAGTGAATCCAGAAACTGTTCTGGCCCTGTTCCACAAGAACCCGAATATCTCTTTCTGTACTGTTCCTATAATTGTTTCGTTACTTCCATATGAAAGTAGATTCATCAAGGTTCGATTACATAATTTATTCACTATTTAATTCCACTCCTACGAATTCTTGTGATTTTTCCAATCCACACCACTGCTGCTATCAGCTTCTGTTTTCAAAGGGAACCTTACCTAATTTGGGGTTTCATGGACCAACTAGGGCCTTGTCATACATAAGCCCACATATGATCATACTTAGCCATTCTAGTGGCTGATCATTTGCTCAACACTTCCATTCCAACATAGTTACATCATGAAACCATCTATACATTCATAAATACGAATGGTCTAATGCCATACTCCACTTCTACAAGCCATTTTCGCATGGCTGTACACTTATACATTTCATAAAATACTCGAAAGACAACAACGGGTAGTCCTATACATGCCATATCAAAATTCAACCAAAATAGTACCCAAAAGAGCCTTTGATAGTGTGGGCGACTTCGACTTCAAGATCCCGAGTCCGATAGCTGGAGAACCAAAAATCTATAAAACAGAGGAGCAATGTAACGAGTAAGCAATTTATGCTTAGTAAGTTTGAGCAAGGAAATTCCAGCATGCACAAAGAATATCACACATTTAGCTAAACGGAATATTTCATAATACGCAATTTATCGATTTTAAACTTGTTTCACAACATTAACAACCCTTATACACATACACAATAGACTAACTTAGCCGAAGGCCGATAGCTCGTTTATCAACTGAGCGAACATTTATTTGTAAGGGCTCGATTTAATTCAACACATACTTAACATATCCCCATATTGGGATGTTTTTCGAGTATTCGCTGGAATTTTACAGCAAGCTCATTCATTACCAAATCACGTACCTTCGGGATTTAACCGGATATAGCTCCTCGTTCAAATGCCTTCGGGACATAGCCCGGTTTTAGTAACTCACACAATGCCTTCGGGACATAACCCGGATTTAACAACTCGCACGAATGCCTTCGGGACTTAACCCGGATTTAATAACTCGCACGAATGCCTTCGGGACTTAACCCGGATATAATAACTCGCACGAATGCCTTCGGGACTTAACCCGGATTTAGTATCTCGCACAAAGGCCTTCGGATCTTAATCCGGATATATTCACTTAGCACAAAGCCTTCGGGACTTAGCCCGGACAGCATTCAATTAATCATGCACATCTAACAATAATTCATAGCACATTCATATTTCATTTTCGTTTACGAAACTCAAACACAAGGCACATATTGTCCTTGCACATTCGGCTCAATAGCCACACATAGAGCATGATTTAATCACATCGAAATTTAAGCTCTCTTACTCAAGAACTTACCTCGGGTGTTGTCGAACGATTCCGCTAGCTATTCAACCACTTTTTCCTTCCCTTTATCGGTTTTATTTCCCCTTTGCTCTTGAGCTTAATCAAACAAATAAATTGACTTCATCATTTTAGGCATCAAAAGATGAACACAAGGCACTTAGCCCATATTTATACATTAGACATTAAAGTCTCATACATGCAAAAATTATGCATCAACACAACATATTAGCTAATTTCTTGCCCTTGGCCGAATATGCATGTCCATTTTTTTGGGGTCGATTTCAACACTTAATACACACATGTACACACTAGTAAAGCATCCTCCCCCTTTTCATCAATTTAACACATGCATTGCTCATTAACATGCCAAGTTACATTCGGCCTTAGCACACATCTTGCTAGCCGATTCTTCTCCATTTAGCAACCAATGCACATATGTGCTCACACAACAAAAAAAAATGCTAAAAAGGAGGTTCAAGAATCATCAAGCCATCATCACATGCATCATTAACAAGCTTCATATTTTGCATGCAATGGCATTAACACAACCTCCACCTAGGCCGAATCTTAACTCATCCTCATGCCTCATCACCACAACATCAAACATCAACAAAAAATGATTCATCCATGGTCAAGTGCCATTTCCATCACATGGCAAGATTTAGACCATGGGTTAGGTAGAACTCAAGCTAACAACTAAAACATGCATGCCTCTCATGGAACATCATCAAACATACCTTAGCCTAGCTACATGCATGGCCGAATCTCTTCACCTTTCTTCTTCTTTCCTCCTTAAAATTTTTGGCCAAGGATGAACCAAAGGATGAGAAAATTTTTCTTTGTTTTTCTTTCTAGTTTTTGGCAAGCATGAAGATGAGAAAAGGATGAACAAAATCCCCCCCTTTCTCTTCTTTAGCTCACGGCAATGGGGGGACAAACACTACACACACATTTTTTTTTTCTTTTGTTTTCCATTTCTTTATTACCCATACTCCTTATTTTATTCTTCCACTAACAAAACATGTTTCATGACATGTTTTACCCATCCTTCCTTGTCATGGCCGGCCACTACTCTTTAGGGGGGGAATTTGACATGCAAGTCCCCCCCTTTGTCCACATGCACTAATAGGTCCTCACACATTGACCTATCACATTTTAGAATTTTCTCACATAAGTCCTATTGACTAAATTCACATGAAATCAACTAAATTGAAGCTTGAAATTTTCACACATTCATAATTACATATTCTACACAATAAGTATCACATTCAAACATTTCAGTGACTCGGTTTAGCGGTCCCGAAACCACTTCCCGACTAGGGTCAACTTTGGGCTGTCACAACTCTCCCCCACTTAAGAAATTTTCGTCCCCGAAAATCTTACCGGTAAATAGGTTTGGGTATCGTTCTTTCATCGAGCTCTCGGTCTCCCAAGTTTCTTCCTCGATCCCGTGTTTGAGCCATAACACCTTTACTAGCGGAACTCTTTTGTTTCGCAACTCCTTCACTTCACGAGCCAGGATACGCATCGGTTCTTCTTCATAGCTCATGTCGACTTGAATTTCAACCTCTGATGGGCTAATTATATGCGATGGATCAGATCGATAGCGTCGAAGCATCGATACATGAAAGACGTCATGAATCTTTTCAAGCTCCGGGGGCAAAATCAATCTATACGCAACCGGACCAACTCGTTCGGAGATTTTGTACGGCCCAATGAATCTTGGGCTCAACTTGCCCTTACGGCCGAACCTGAGTATCTTTTTCCAAGGTGAAACCTTAAGGAACACTTTGTCTCCCACCTGATACTCGATGTCTTTTCGTTTCAAATCTGCGTACGATTTCTGACGATCCATGGCTACCTTCAGACTTTCACGGATTACCTTTACTTTCTGTTCAGCATCTCTAATCAAATCAACTCCGAAAATTTTGCTTTCACCGAGCTCGGTCCAAAACAATGGTGTACGGCATTTACGACCGTACAAAGCCTCGTAAGGTGCCATCTTAATACTTGATTGAAAACTATTGTTGTAAGCGAATTCAATCAAAGGTAAATACCGTTCCCATGAACTACTGAACTCGAGGATGCAACATCTCAACATATCCTCAAGTATCTGAATTATCCTCTCGGATTGACCATCGGTTTGGGGGTGAAAAGCAGTGCTAAAATGCAGCTTGGTACCCAGAGCTTCTTGCAATTTCTTCCAAAATCGTGAGGTGAATCTGGATCTCTATCCGACACGATAGAAACAGGTACCCCGTGTAATCTCACAATTTGATAAACGTACAATTCAGCTAGTTTCTCCAATGAGAAATCCGTACGTACGGGGATGAAATGAGCCGACTTAGTCAGTCTATCAACAATAACCCATATCGCATCCTTCTTACTTGCTGACAAGGGCAGTCCGGACACAAAGTCCATTGTGACTCGATCCCATTTCCACTCGGGTATCATGATCGGCTGGAGTAATCCTGAAGGCACTTGATGTTCCGCTTTCACTTGTTGACATATTAAACATCTCGAAACAAAGTCAGAGATGTCCCGTTTCATGCCATGCCACCAAAATTGACGTTTCAAATCATTGTACATTTTCGTACTCCCCGGGTGAATTGACATTCGGCTACAATGGGCTTCGTTCAGAATCATCGAAATGAGTTCCGAATTCCTTGAAACACACAAACGATTTCTAAACCTCAAACAATCATCATCATCAATTTGAAACTCCGATTCCTCGTTCGGAAAACACTTAGCCCGTTTTGCAACCAATTCATCATCGACTTTCTGAGCTTCACGAATTTGGTGAGTCAATAATGGTTTAGCTTTTAATTCAGCTACTAACACACTGTCTGGTAGAACAGACAAATGCACGTTCATCGCTCGTAAAGCAAACAATGACTTCCGGCTTAAGGCGTCCGCAACCACGTTAGCCTTTCCTGGGTGGTAATCAATGACAAGCTCGTAATCTTTCAACAACTCAAGCCAACGTCTTTGTCGCAGATTCAAGTCTCGTTGAGTCATCAAATATTTGAGACTTTTGTGATCCGAAAATACATGGCACTTTTCACCAAACAGATAATGTCGCCATATTTTTAAAGCAAACACGATGGCAGCTAGTTCGAGATCATGGGTCGGATAATTCCTCTCGTGTGGCTTCAATTGTCTCGACGCATAGGCCACGACTCGACCCTCTTGCATCAATACGCAACCCAACCCAAGTAGGGATGCGTCACTATAAATGACAAACTCTTTACCTGATTCGGGTTGCACCAAAATTGGAGCTTCAGTCAAATGAGTTTTCAGTTGGTCGAAACTTTTCTGATATTTCTCCGTCCACTCGAACTTAACATCCTTTTGAAGTAGCTTCGTCATTGGTGTGGCTATCATCGAGAAACCTTTCACAAATCGTCGGTAATAACCGGCGAGCCCCAAAAAGCTCCGGACTTCAGTAACATTTCTCGGAGGTTTCCAGTCAAGTATGGCTGAAATTTTATTCGGGTCAACTCGAATACCCGACGCGGATACCACATGACCCAAGAAGCTAACCTCTCTTAACCAGAACTCACACTTACTAAACTTAGCATATAACTGCTTATCCCGCAAAATTTGCAGCACTAGCCTCAGATGCTCAGCATGTTCGGTCTCGTCTCTTGAATAGACCAAAATGTCATCAATGAACACTACTACGAACCGATCCAAATACGGCCTGAAGATCCGATCCATCAAATCCATAAATACTGCAGGGGCATTAGTGAGCCCAAACGGCATCACTAAGAATTCGTAGTGACCATATCTCGTTCTGAAGGCAGTTTTGGGAATATCTGAATCTCGGATTCGCAACTGATAATAGCCCGATCTCAAATCTATTTTTGAGAACACTGAGGCTCCCTTCAGTTGGTCGAACAAATCATCGATGCGCGGCAACGGATATTTGTTCTTTATCGTCACTTTATTCAGCTGACGATAGTCAATGCACAACCTCATGGTTCCGTCCTTCTTTTTCACGAACAATACTGGTGCACCCCAAGGTGAGAAACTTGGTCGAGCGAAACCTCTATCCGTCAGTTCTTGCAACTGAGCTTTCAACTCCTTTAACTCGGTTGGTGCCATACGATACGGAGCTATCGAAATCGGCGTAGTCCCAGGTACAAGCTCAATACCAAACTCTACCTCCCGAACAGGTGGTAAACCCGGTAATTCTTCCGGAAAAACATCCGGGTATTCACAAACCACCGGCACAGATTCGGGTTTCTTTTCTAATTCTTTGTCACCAAGTACATACGCAAGGTATGCTTCGCACCCTTTTCTTACATATTTCTGTGCCAACATTGCTGATATTACAGCTGGCATCCCCTCTAAGTCCGCAGACTCAATTCGGACTACTTCGTTATTTGCGCATCTCAAATCAATAGTCTTGCTCTTGCAATTCGCAATCGCATCATGCGCGGTCAACCAATCCAAACCAAGGATAACATCAAATTCATCAAACGGCAAGAGCATCAAGTTCGCCGGGAAACAGGAACCTCGAATTTCCAGGGGACATTTCTTACACACTTTGTCGACAAGCACGTAGCGACCCAAGGGATTTGACACCCGAATTACAAACTCAGTAGACTCAATAGGTAAAGTCTTACTGGATGCTAAGGTTTCACATATGTAAGAATGAGTAGAACCGGGGTCAATCAAAGCAATTACATTAGTATCAAAGAGGGTGAATGTACCGGTAATAACATCAGGCGAAGAAGCATCCTCGCGGGCACGTATAGCATAAGCTCTAGCAGGCGCACGGGCTTCGGATCTGGTTATATCATCTCTAGATCCTCTCTGACCACCACCAGCATTGCCCATATTTCCAGATGGTCTACCTCGAGCAGTGGTAGCACCCGGTCTCCCACTCTGATTTGCATTCTGCCCCGACAACCTCGGGCAATCTTTAATGAAGTGGTCCACTGATCCGCATTTGTAACAGGAGCGGTCAGGAAATCTACAACTCCCCGAATGCCATTTACCGCAATATCGGCATTTCGTCCTGTCTCGACGTTCATTCCCAACACTGGCGACTGAAGTGCCTCGTGTACCCACAGGGGGTCGATCACGATCTCGTCCAAAAAGGCCCGAAGTGCCTCTAAACTGGCCCGCATCATCTCGAAATCTCTTCGATGTCTGTTGAAGAGACCTCCCCGAGGATCTTTTACGAAACTCTCCGGTTCCCTCGTCAACTCTTTGCTTTTCTTTTCTAAGCTCTTCGGCTTTACAAGCTCGTTCAACAAGTACCACGAACTCTTGTATTTCAAGAACGCCCACGAACATTTTTATATCTTCATTCAGCCCATCCTCGAAGCGTTTACACATAATAGCTTCAGACGAAACACATTCCCGAGCGTATTTGCTAAGTCTAACAAATTTTCGCTCGTAATCAGTAACCGACATGGAGCCTTGCTTAAGCTCAAGAAATTCCTTCCGTTTTTGATCAACAAATCTCTGACTGATATACTTTTTCCGAAACTCAGTTTGGAAAAACTCCCAAGTTACTTGCTCTCGGGGCACAATAGAAGTCAGAGTACTCCACCAATAGTAGGCAGAATCACGTAGCAAGGAGATAGCACACTTTAGGCATTCATCGGGTGTACAAGATAGCTCATCGAGTACCCGGATAGTGTTGTCCAGCCAAAATTCAGCTTGCTCGGCATCATCGCTATCCATAGCCTTAAATTCAGTAGCCCCATGTTTTCGGATTCTGTCAACTGGGGGCTTATTTGACCTTATTTGGTCCGTTACCGGTGGTATTGTAGGTGCGGGGGTAGTATTTGTCGGGAATGGAGGTTGTGGAACAGCCATATTAGTTCGAATGTATTGGTTAAACCAATCATTCATCACACTATAGAATGCTTGTCTAGCTTCATCATTCTGATTACTAGTATTAGGTTGAGAGTCCGCCGGCACTGTCCCTTGGCGGAGCAGGCGCTACACTCTCAAGATCATCAGCTACTTCTCGGTCACGATCGGGATCCATTACTATAAATAAACACATTTACGATTGTCAGAAATCACCACACTATCAAGTAATCACATAAAATGGCATGTATAGCTAGACCCAAAACATTACGGTAGTCCTAGAATCGACTAAACGTAGCTCTGATACCAATAAAATGTAACACCCCGAACCGAGACCGACACCGGAGTCGGACACGAGATGTTAACAAACTTTGAAAAATTTTCCAGACACTGCCCAGTCTGAGTACTAGTCGCTTCAAAATCATATCTTGAGTTCCACAACTCAAAATCAGTTTTGTGATTTTTCCCTGAAACTAGACTCATGTCCCCACCTATGGATTTTTTTCTAGAATTTTTGGTCGGGCCAATTAGTACAGTTTATTAGTCAAAGTCTCCCATGTTACAGGGGTCGACTACACTGACCTTTTCCCATTACGACTGGGATATCTCTCTGCACAGAGCTTCAATACTGATGCCGTTTGTTTCTATGGAAACTAGACTCAGAGAGGAATCCATACATATATGGTATGACCCCTAATTATCTCTGGTCAAATTATAGTGAATTTCCAAAGGCGGAACAGTGAATCCAGAAACTGTTCTGGCCCTGTTCCACAAGAACCCGAATATCTCTTTCTGTACTGTTCCTATAATTGTTTCGTTACTTCCATATGAAAGTAGATTCATCAAGGTTCGATTACATAATTTATTCACTATTTAATTCCACTCCTACGAATTCTTGTGATTTTCCAATCCACACCACTGCTGCTATCAGCTTCTGTTTCAAAGGGAACCTTACCTAATTTGGGGTTTCATGGACCAACTAGGGCCTTGTCATACATAAGCCCACATATGATCATACTTAGCCATTCTAGTGGCTGATCATTTGCTCAACACTTCCATTCCAACATAGTTACATCATGAAACCATCTATACATTCATAAATACGAATGGTCTAATGCCATACTCCACTTCTACAAGCCATTTTCGCATGGCTGTACACTTATACATTTCATAAAATACTCGAAAGACAACAACGGGTAGTCCTATACATGCCATATCAAAATTCAACCAAAATAGTACCCAAAAGAGCCTTTGATAGTGTGGGCGACTTCGACTTCAAGATCCCGAGTCCATAGCTGGAGAACCAAAATCTATAAAACAGAGGACAATGTAACGAGTAAGAATTTATGCTTAGTAAGTTGAGCAAGGAAATCCAGCATGAAAAAAACAAATAAAATATAAAAGAAATAAAATTTAAAATAAAAAAAAAATAATAAAATATCATCAAACGAGTCAAACAATTTACAATCCTTATTTTCTATCAATTTAGCAATATGGATGAAATGAGCCGACTTAGTCAGTCTATCAACAATAACCCATATCGCATCCTTCTTACTTGCTGACAAGGGCAGTCCGGACACAAAGTCCATTGTGACTCGATCCCATTTCCACTCGGGTATCATGATCGGCTGGAGTAATCCTGAAGGCACTTGATGTTCCGCTTTCACTTGTTGACATATTAAACATCTCGAAACAAAGTCAGAGATGTCCCGTTTCATGCCATGCCACCAAAATTGACGTTTCAAATCATTGTACATTTTCGTACTCCCCGGGTGAATTGACATTCGGCTACAATGGGCTTCGTTCAGAATCATCGAAATGAGTTCCGAATTCCTTGAAACACACAAACGATTTCTAAACCTCAAACAATCATCATCATCAATTTGAAACTCCGATTCCTCGTTCGGAAAACACTTAGCCCGTTTTGCAACCAATTCATCATCGACTTTCTGAGCTTCACGAATTTGGTGAGTCAATAATGGTTTAGCTTTTAATTCAGCTACTAACACACTGTCTGGTAGAACAGACAAATGCACGTTCATCGCTCGTAAAGCAAACAATGACTTCCGGCTTAAGGCGTCCGCAACCACGTTAGCCTTTCCTGGGTGGTAATCAATGACAAGCTCGTAATCTTTCAACAACTCAAGCCAACGTCTTTGTCGCAGATTCAAGTCTCGTTGAGTCATCAAATATTTGAGACTTTTGTGATCCGAAAATACATGGCACTTTTCACCAAACAGATAATGTCGCCATATTTTTAAAGCAAACACGATGGCAGCTAGTTCGAGATCATGGGTCGGATAATTCCTCTCGTGTGGCTTCAATTGTCTCGACGCATAGGCCACGACTCGACCCTCTTGCATCAATACGCAACCCAACCCAAGTAGGGATGCGTCACTATAAATGACAAACTCTTTACCTGATTCGGGTTGCACCAAAATTGGAGCTTCAGTCAAATGAGTTTTCAGTTGGTCGAAACTTTTCTGATATTTCTCCGTCCACTCGAACTTAACATCCTTTTGAAGTAGCTTCGTCATTGGTGTGGCTATCATCGAGAAACCTTTCACAAATCGTCGGTAATAACCGGCGAGCCCCAAAAAGCTCCGGACTTCAGTAACATTTCTCGGAGGTTTCCAGTCAAGTATGGCTGAAATTTTATTCGGGTCAACTCGAATACCCGACGCGGATACCACATGACCCAAGAAGCTAACCTCTCTTAACCAGAACTCACACTTACTAAACTTAGCATATAACTGCTTATCCCGCAAAATTTGCAGCACTAGCCTCAGATGCTCAGCATGTTCGGTCTCGTCTCTTGAATAGACCAAAATGTCATCAATGAACACTACTACGAACCGATCCAAATACGGCCTGAAGATCCGATCCATCAAATCCATAAATACTGCAGGGCATTAGTGAGCCCAAACGGCATCACTAAGAATTCGTAGTGACCATATCTCGTTCTGAAGGCAGTTTTGGGAATATCTGAATCTCGGATTCGCAACTGATAATAGCCCGATCTCAAATCTATTTTTGAGAACACTGAGGCTCCCTTCAGTTGGTCGAACAAATCATCGATGCGCGGCAACGGATATTTGTTCTTTATCGTCACTTTATTCAGCTGACGATAGTCAATGCACAACCTCATGGTTCCGTCCTTCTTTTTCACGAACAATACTGGTGCACCCCAAGGTGAGAAACTTGGTCGAGCGAAACCTCTATCCGTCAGTTCTTGCAACTGAGCTTTCAACTCCTTTAACTCGGTTGGTGCCATACGATACGGAGCTATCGAAATCGGCGTAGTCCCAGGTACAAGCTCAATACCAAACTCTACCTCCCGAACAGGTGGTAAACCCGGTAATTCTTCCGGAAAAACATCCGGGTATTCACAAACCACCGGCACAGATTCGGGTTTCTTTTCTAATTCTTTGTCACCAAGTACATACGCAAGGTATGCTTCGCACCCTTTTCTTACATATTTCTGTGCCAACATTGCTGATATTACAGCTGGCATCCCCTCTAAGTCCGCAGACTCAATTCGGACTACTTCGTTATTTGCGCATCTCAAATCAATAGTCTTGCTCTTGCAATTCGCAATCGCATCATGCGCGGTCAACCAATCCAAACCAAGGATAACATCAAATTCATCAAACGGCAAGAGCATCAAGTTCGCCGGGAAACAGGAACCTCGAATTTCCAGGGGACATTTCTTACACACTTTGTCGACAAGCACGTAGCGACCCAAGGGATTTGACACCCGAATTACAACTCAGTAGACTCAATAGGTAAAGTCTTACTGGATGCTAAGGTTTCACATATGTAAGAATGAGTAGAACCGGGGTCAATCAAAGCAATTACATTAGTATCAAAGAGGGTGAATGTACCGGTAATAACATCAGGCGAAGAAGCATCCTCGCGGGCACGTATAGCATAAGCTCTAGCAGGCGCACGGGCTTCGGATCTGGTTATATCATCTCTAGATCCTCTCTGACCACCACCAGCATTGCCCATATTTCCAGATGGTCTACCTCGAGCAGTGGTAGCACCCGGTCTCCCACTCTGATTTGCATTCTGCCCCGACAACCTCGGGCAATCTTTAATGAAGTGGTCCACTGATCCGCATTTGTAACAGGAGCGGTCAGGAAATCTACAACTCCCCGAATGCCATTTACCGCAATATCGGCATTTCGTCCTGTCTCGACGTTCATTCCCAACACTGGCGACTGAAGTGCCTCGTGTACCCACAGGGGGTCGATCACGATCTCGTCCAAAAAGGCCCGAAGTGCCTCTAAACTGGCCCGCATCATCTCGAAATCTCTTCGATGTCTGTTGAAGAGACCTCCCCGAGGATCTTTTACGAAACTCTCCGGTTCCCTCGTCAACTCTTTGCTTTTCTTTTCTAAGCTCTTCGGCTTTACAAGCTCGTTCAACAAGTACCACGAACTCTTGTATTTCAAGAACGCCCACGAACATTTTTATATCTTCATTCAGCCCATCCTCGAAGCGTTTACACATAATAGCTTCAGACGAAACACATTCCCGAGCGTATTTGCTAAGTCTAACAAATTTTCGCTCGTAATCAGTAACCGACATGGAGCCTTGCTTAAGCTCAAGAAATTCCTTCCGTTTTTGATCAACAAATCTCTGACTGATATACTTTTTCCGAAACTCAGTTTGGAAAAACTCCCAAGTTACTTGCTCTCGGGCACAATAGAAGTCAGAGTACTCCACCAATAGTAGGCAGAATCACGTAGCAAGGAGATAGCACACTTTAGGCATTCATCGGGTGTACAAGATAGCTCATCGAGTACCCGGATAGTGTTGTCCAGCCAAAATTCAGCTTGCTCGGCATCATCGCTATCCATAGCCTTAAATTCAGTAGCCCCATGTTTTCGGATTCTGTCAACTGGGGGCTTATTTGACCTTATTTGGTCCGTTACCGGTGGTATTGTAGGTGCGGGGGTAGTATTTGTCGGGAATGGAGGTTGTGGAACAGCCATATTAGTTCGAATGTATTGGTTAAACCAATCATTCATCACACTATAGAATGCTTGTCTAGCTTCATCATTCTGATTACTAGTATTAGGTTGAGAGTCCGCCGGCACTGTCCCTTGAGCGGGAGCAGGCGCTACACTCTCAAGATCATCAGCTACTTCTCGGTCACGATCGGGATCCATTACTATAAATAAACACATTTACGATTGTCAGAAATCACCACACTATCAAGTAATCACATAAAATGGCATGTATAGCTAGACCCAAAACATTACGGTAGTCCTAGAATCGACTAAACCGTAGCTCTGATACCAATAAAATGTAACACCCCGAACCCGAGACCGACACCGGAGTCGGACACGAGATGTTAACAAACTTTGAAAAATTTTCCAGACACTGCCCAGTCTGAGTACTAGTCGCTTCAAAAATCATATCTTGAGTTCCACAACTCAAAAATCAGTTTTGTGATTTTTCCCTGAAACTAGACTCATGTCCCCACCTATGGATTTTTTTCTAGAATTTTTGGTCGGGCCAATTAGTACAGTTTATTAGTCAAAGTCTCCCATGTTACAGGGGTCGACTACACTGACCTTTTCCCATTACGACTGGGATATCTCTCTGCACAGAGCTTCAATACTGATGCCGTTTGTTTCTATGGAAACTAGACTCAGAGAGGAATCCATACATATATGGTATGACCCCTAATTATCTCTGGTCAAATTATAGTGAATTTCCAAAGGCGGAACAGTGAATCCAGAAACTGTTCTGGCCCTGTTCCACAAGAACCCGAATATCTCTTTCTGTACTGTTCCTATAATTGTTTCGTTACTTCCATATGAAAGTAGATTCATCAAGGTTCGATTACATAATTTATTCACTATTTAATTCCACTCCTACGAATTCTTGTGATTTTCCAATCCACACCACTGCTGCTATCAGCTTCTGTTTTCAAAGGGAACCTTACCTAATTTGGGGTTTCATGGACCAACTAGGGCCTTGTCATACATAAGCCCACATATGATCATACTTAGCCATTCTAGTGGCTGATCATTTGCTCAACACTTCCATTCCAACATAGTTACATCATGAAACCATCTATACATTCATAAATACGAATGGTCTAATGCCATACTCCACTTCTACAAGCCATTTTCGCATGGCTGTACACTTATACATTTCATAAAATACTCGAAAGACAACAACGGGTAGTCCTATACATGCCATATCAAAATTCAACCAAAATAGTACCCAAAAGAGCCTTTGATAGTGTGGGCGACTTCGACTTCAAGATCCCGAGTCCGATAGCTGGAGAACCAAAAATCTATAAAACAGAGGAGCAATGTAACGAGTAAGCAATTTATGCTTAGTAAGTTTGAGCAAGGAAATTCCAGCATGCACAAAGAATATCACACATTTAGCTAAACGGAATATTTCATAATACGCAATTTATCGATTTTAAACTTGTTTCACAACATTAACAACCCTTATACACATACACAATAGACTAACTTAGCCGAAGGCCGATAGCTCGTTTATCAACTGAGCGAACATTTATTTGTAAGGGCTCGATTTAATTCAACACATACTTAACATATCCCCATATTGGGATGTTTTTCGAGTATTCGCTGGAATTTTACAGCAAGCTCATTCATTACCAAATCACGTACCTTCGGGATTTAACCGGATATAGCTCCTCGTTCAAATGCCTTCGGGACATAGCCCGGTTTTAGTAACTCACACAATGCCTTCGGGACATAACCCGGATTTAACAACTCGCACGAATGCCTTCGGGACTTAACCCGGATTTAATAACTCACACGAATGCCTTCGGGACTTAACCCGGATATAATAACTCGCACGAATGCCTTCGGGACTTAACCCGGATTTAGTATCTCGCACAAAGGCCTTCGGATCTTAATCCGGATATATTCACTTAGCACAAAGCCTTCGGGACTTAGCCCGGACAGCATTCAATTAATCATGCACATCTAACAATAATTCATAGCACATTCATATTTCATTTTCGTTTACGAAACTCAAACACAAGGCACATATTGTCCTTGCACATTCGGCTCAATAGCCACACATAGAGCATGATTTAATCACATCGAAATTTAAGCTCTCTTACTCAAGAACTTACCTCGGGTGTTGTCGAACGATTCCGCTAGCTATTCAACCACTTTTTCCTTCCCTTTATCGGTTTTATTTCCCCTTTGCTCTTGAGCTTAATCAAACAAATAAATTGACTTCATCATTTTAGGCATCAAAAGATGAACACAAGGCACTTAGCCCATATTTATACATTAGACATTAAAGTCTCATACATGCAAAAATTATGCATCAACACAACATATTAGCTAATTTCTTGCCCTTGGCCGAATATGCATGCCCATTTTTTTGGGGTCGATTTCAACACTTAATACACACATGTACACACTAGTAAAGCATCCTCCCCCTTTTCATCAATTTAACACATGCATTGCTCATTAACATGCCAAGTTACATTCGGCCTTAGCACACATCTTGCTAGCCGATTCTTCTCCATTTAGCAACCAATGCACATATGTGCTCACACAACAAAAAAAATGCTAAAAAGGAGGTTCAAGAATCATCAAGCCATCATCACATGCATCATTAACAAGCTTCATATTTTGCATGCAATGGCATTAACACAACCTCCACCTAGGCCGAATCTTAACTCATCCTCATGCCTCATCACCACAACATCAAACATCAACAAAAAATGATTCATCCATGGTCAAGTGCCATTTCCATCACATGGCAAGATTTAGACCATGGGTTAGGTAGAACTCAAGCTAACAACTAAAACATGCATGCCTCTCATGGAACATCATCAAACATACCTTAGCCTAGCTACATGCATGGCCGAATCTCTTCACCTTTCTTCTTCTTTCCTCCTTAAAATTTTTGGCCAAGGATGAACCAAAGGATGAGAAAATTTTTCTTTGTTTTTCTTTCTAGTTTTTGGCAAGCATGAAGATGAGAAAAGGATGAACAAAATCCCCCCCTTTCTCTTCTTTAGCTCACGGCAATGGGGGACAAACACTACACACACATTTTTTTTCTTTTGTTTTCCATTTCTTTATTACCCATACTCCTTATTTTATTCTTCCACTAACAAAACATGTTTCATGACATGTTTTACCCATCCTTCCTTGTCATGGCCGGCCACTACTCTTTAGGGGGGGAATTTGACATGCAAGTCCCCCCCTTTGTCCACATGCACTAATAGGTCCTCACACATTGACCTATCACATTTTAGAATTTTCTCACATAAGTCCTATTGACTAAATTCACATGAAATCAACTAAATTGAAGCTTGAAATTTTCACACATTCATAATTACATATTCTACACAATAAGTATCACATTCAAACATTTCGGTGACTCGGTTTAGCGGTCCCGAAACCACTTCCCGACTAGGGTCAACTTTGGGCTGTCACAGATGCTGCCTCCGACGATCTCCAACCCTAAGCTAACCTGTCAACACTAAAGAAATGGAAAGGAGGGAGTAAGATTTATAGATTATTAAGTCCATATGGAAATAATAAACAATTTAATCAACATGTTCTCATGGTAACACAATTGAAATTGCACACAATTCCACTATTTGCTCAAATTCCAGTCAAGCTGTCTACTAGTGTCATAGTAACTAAATTATTAATATCTTGAGCTACAGAACTCCAAATTAAGATCCTTTAATTTTACCTGAAACTAGACTCATATATCTTATTACCATAAAATTTTCAAAATTTTTGGTCTAGCCAATAAGTACAGTTTATTCTTTAAAGTTATTCCTTTTCTGCTGTTTGAAAGCTTTGACCTTTCCTCACTAAAACTTATTTATCTCTTAGTACGGGGTTAAGATTATTCTCCCATCTATTTCTTTAGAAAATAGACTCATCGAGAATTTAGTCATATAAATTCTAACCCATAATCATTTTTTTTACAATTTTTAGTGATTTTCCAAAGTTAAGGGAGCCCGAAATCACTCTGACTTTGTCTCACAAAAATTCAAATATATCATAATACAAAATCTTTTGCATACACCATTTCCTCTATGTGAAACTAGACTCAATAATATTTAATCTCATATCTTATTCGGTTTCTAATTCAATTTTCTCAATTTTTGGTGGATTTTCAAAGTCGAATTGCTGCTGCTGCTCAAAACTGTTTTAGTGCAATATGATGATAACTATCATAAGTTCATTTTCAACTAATTATGAACTTACCATTTCATGGATTCCATGTTCAATTACACAAAGACATAATAACATAGCCACAAAGATTATTCATCATTCAAGCCATTTTGCACATTTATCATATGTTCATATAAATACAAATACATAAGCTTTCTCACCATAAGTCATTCTTCATCAAGGCATTACTCATGAGTTTAGCGTACATACCTGTACATATCCGTAGCATATCAAATAACTTTACCTTCATTGCCATGCCTATCTTGGGACTTTCATCGCGTTATTCATTATAATACCCGTTGAACACTTGGAATACTATTGGATACACGGAAACTTGCACATAAGTGCCACATAAACACACGTAGCCAAAGCTACCTTATAACATGTAACACATCCATAATGAACTTGGACCTCTCAACGAGCTCGGATGTTACATGTATCGCATCCATTATAAACTCGGACCACTCAACAGCTTGGATGCTTGCATCCATAATGAACTCGGACCACTCAACGAGCTCAGATGTCTCATATATCACGAACTGGGACCACTCAACAAGTTTAGATTCTCACATATATCACGAACTCGGACCGCTCAACGAGCTCAGATTTCTTAATTCCTAGTGACATGTCACTTGTATCCTAAACTATTCTTAAGGTTCAAACGGGATTTTCCTCATTGCACATAGCATCTTCTTCGTACTTGTTCGTATCGTTGTGGATAACAACCGTAATATCATTCATGCTTACAAATTCACCATTCTTATATTCATGAAATAATCATGGCATTGTTCATAATAACATTTAGGCATTTGTCATATAATACAATCATCATACCAACTATATAAATATTCACCACATAATGTTAACACATCAATTTAAGTTCAAGCATAAACAATGATATTATTGCATTATTATTGGCATACGAACTTACCTCGAAAGCGAGCACGGCTATTTATTCTGATTTAGTCCATAATCTCATTCATTTCCAATCTATGCCCGAATCTCATTTTTCTTGATCTATAATATCACATTTAGCTTACTAATTAGTCATAGTATTCATATGGGTCCAAAAATATACTTTTACAAATTTGCATTTTGACCCTAAACTTTCACATATTTACACTTTTTCCCCAATACTTGTAAAATGATTTTCATTCAATTTCTTTGTACTTTAAGCCTAGCCAAATTATTTTCATAACTATAGCAATCCCCAATTTCCACTAAAACACACTTTTATGACAAAATTTATAACTTTTACAATTTAGTCCTTTTAAACATTTTCACCAAAAATCACTTAGCAAAAGTTATTTATTTAACGCCCAACATTCATTTTCTACCATTGGACATAAAAATACATGCATGACATACATGGGTAAATTTTTAAACATGAACCCTAGCTCAAATAAATGGTAGAAATAGATAGATCTTGTTACAAGGATTTCAAAAATGTAAAAATCATTAAAAACGGGGCTAGAACTGACTTACAATCGAGCTTGGAAGCTTGAAAAACCTAGCTATGTCTTCTCCATGCAAGTTTCGGCCATGGGATAGAAGATGGACAAAAATTGGATTTTAATTTTGTTTTTAGTTCATTTTAATTACTAAATGACCAAAATGCCCCTAACTTAAAAATATTCTATTTCACCTATTTCATGTCCATTTTTTTCCAAAAAATTAACCAATGGTCTAATTGTAACATCTCGAAATAGGGCCTAAATGGAATAGTGGTTCTGAAACCATAAATCTGAGATAGAAAAGTTTATTTCGATTAATTTTTATGATTTACCGAGTGATTAGATGCATGTGTTAGAGTATTGATAAGAAATTTTATAGATTGCATGTTTAATTTGCCTATTAGGGCTTATTTGCAGAAGTTGCTGTAACAGCCTAATTTAGGGCCTAAATGGAACGATGGTTTTAGAACCACGAATTCGAAGTTGAAAAATTTATTTCGATTAAGTTTTAAGGTTTATTTATTGATTAAAATATTGAGTAAAAATATCGTTAAGTAATTTTACTGATAAAGTGCTTAATTGGACTTTTAGGACTAAATTGCAAAAGTTGCAAAATATGTGTTCTAATTCATAAGTACTTGATTGAAATGGGGGTTTAAAGAGGAGATCCTTAAATGGTAATTAGACCATTATATTTCGTTTGGACAAAAATGGGCATGAATAGGATAAAATTTTAAAGAAAGGCCTTAAGGGCATTTTAGTCATTTGGTAATTAAAAGAAATAAAAAGGGAAATAAAGCCAAAATTGACTCATCTTTTTCATGGAGGCCGAAATTAGCATGGGGGAAGCCATGGCTAGGGTTTTCAAGCTTTCCAAGCTCAATAGTAAGTCTGTTCTAGCGCCGTTTTTTAAGTTTTTTACGATTTTGGAATCCCGGTAACTTAATTAAGCTTATTCTACCAATAATTTAAGCTAGGGTTCATATTTGGAAAAATACTCATAGGTGAAATGTGTTTATTTTGATGTTTGGTAGAATATGAAGGTTGAAATTATGTTAAACAACTTTTGCTAAGCGGTTCTAAGCAAAAATGAGTAATACGGCTTAATCGGTAAAAGTTGTTATTGTTCATAACTATGTGTTAGAGTGAGAATTTGATGTTGCCACAGAAGGGAAAAATGATTAGCGTGTCATAAAACATAAGAATAAGGGATGAAGTTTAATTCCCGAGCCTAGGGGCAAAAGTGTAAATATGCAAAAGTTTAAGGGTAAAATTGTAATTTTGCCAAAGTTTGAGTTAAGGAATTTTTTGAATAGTACATTAATTACATAAGTAAAATATGATGTTTTAGATCTCGAAAAACTAGATTTGAATCTAGAATGGGAGAAAAATCAAAAATCGAGAAAGTTGGTAAAATGGCCGTTTTAGTATCGAGGTAAGTTCATATGTATAATAAGCATTAATTCATGCATGTTTCAATGTAAAATTGATATATTTACTATGATTGCCGAGGTGTTGAAAGTAAGTATAATTATGATGATTTAAATGTAAGTATAATTATGATGATTTAAATGTTCAATATTAATTCGACATGGAAATGAGAAAGTATGTAAGTTTGTATGTAAATAATACATTATCTTTATTATGTTTTTGTATTTCAGCATATTTTATGTAGTGTAGCTGATTTTTGAATCATAATTGACTATTGAAAGTATGGAATCAAGTATTAGAAAGAGAGAGAAATCCCGGTTGAACCTTCGGAAAGATTGGATGATACAGATGGTATGTAGCTAGGTCACATGTATGGTGCTGAGTGCACATCATGTGTACAAGAGAGCTACGAGACATTATGATGTAGCTAGGTTGCATGGGTGATACTATGTGTACACCATGTAGACAAGAGAGCTACGGGATATATGTAGCTAGGTTGCATGCGTGGTTTCAGGTGAAGGACACCATGTAGACAAGAGAGGTACGAGATAAACTGGCTAGGTCACATGGGTGGTACTAAGTGTTCACCATGTGTACAAGAGAGCCAAAATTATGTGTACAATCGAGCTAGGTCACATGAGTGGTGCTAAGTGAAGGCCACTATGTGTACAAGAGAGCTTCGATTTTAAAGGTGGGCTGTGTGCGATACCATTGCGTATCTGTTATTATTCCGAAGCGTTCAACTGGGAAATTGATTAAATGAAATTGTGTATGACTTTGTGATGAGCAATATGCTCAATATGTGATTGGAAATTGGAAAGATTGTTATGGGAAAGTGATGAATACAATTGAAGTGTGAAAGATCAAAATTGACAATAAAACTGTTCTGGATAGTTGCAGTGATGTAAATCCAAAAATTTACCAAAAATAGTAGAAATTGAATCAGAGACTGAATAAGATATCAAATTAGAGCATAATGAGTCTATTTTCATATAACAAAAACAGAGCAAACAAAGGAATTCTATATTATGAGATATTTAAGTTTTTGAGAGACTGGTTCAGAATGACTACGTGATCCCCTATTCTGATTTGGAAAAATAATTAAAAATTGTAAAAATATAATTAGGGGTATAATTTATATGCTTGAAATCCTTAATGAGTATAGTTTCAAATGAAATAAACGAAAACATCCATTTAATTCTGTACAAGGAGAAAATTGATTCGTAGTGAAGAGTGGTCAGAATAGTTGAGCAGTGAAACAGGGGTAACTTCAATGAATAAAATGTAATAATTGGATAGACAAAAAATTCTGAAAATTTTATGGTAAGAATATATGTGAATCTAGTTTGAAGGAAAATTAACGGTTTATAATTTGGAGTTTTGTAGCTCCAGAAATAATTAATTTAGTTGCTGGTTCTTTGCTAGACAACTTATTTTGAACCTGTTATTGATTGTAATAGTGAAAGTATGTGTGTTTGTGATGGTAATATTCCGGGAACATATTGTGACTTTGTTTAAAGTATGATAATGTATTGTTTATTAATATTTACATACTTACTTACTAAGCTATAATTCTTACTCCCTTCCTTTCCTTTTTCCTATAGTGTAGCAGATGTTAGCTCGAGTTGGAGATCGCCGGAGGTTAAATCACACTATCAAACTATTGATCGATATATAAAGGTTTTAAAGTATTTAAGTCTTTGGCATGTGTGGAGACTCGTTTAATTGTTATTAAGTTGCTAGGAATTGGCTTAAAATACTGACTTATGTTATTTGAAAGTCTCTATTGTATAAAGTCATTTAATATAGATAGTCTTGATTATGTTTTTAATTAAATGATGCAATTTATGAATGTGCATGCTTGCCTATGTGTGTGGTTGAATTAAAGCATGATATGGGCCTTGTAAGCCCTTTTTAAGGGACAGCTTGAATGTGTTTGAAAAAGTTTTAAATTAGAGTGAAATTATGAATCGGTTTTTATAGATGATTAGTGATTAAGTCCGGTAATGCCTCGTACCTTGTTCCGGTGTCGAACACGGGTAAGGGGTGTTACACTAATTACCATTTAAGGACTTCAAATTTAAAATTTCAAATCAATTTGACACCTCTAATAGGTAGAACTCAACTTTTACACTTTTTACAATTTAGTCTTTTTGACTAAATTGAGTGCCCAAACGTCAAAATTTTTGAACGAAATTTTCAAAAAATCATCCCATGAAATTGTAGACCATAAAAATATAATAAAAATAAGTTTTATTACGTCATATTTGTGGTTCTGAAACTACTGTTCCGACTAGGCCCTAATTTGGGATGTTACATGTATTGCTTGAGTAACTGAGCATTTCAAATTTGAGGTCTTCTCTGTGGGAAAATTTTGGTTTAGAAAATGAATTTGTTGCACAACGAAAAATTAAAATTTCTAAAATTGAGTCTATATTATTTATGTTAGGATTTGGTAACCACCAACCCAATTGACCTAATAGGTTCCGGGTCTCCGACCAGGATAGACCTGACTTGGAAGAAGAATGTTCACTGTAAAGATACTTCACTAGGGACCCCGCAGAGATAGTTCATTGGGGACCCCGCTGGGATACTAGATGTTCGCAAAGATAGCTCGCAGGGCTCACGAGGGACCCTGCTAGGGTACCGGGTGCTCGTAAAGATAGCTCATAAGAAGAGCTTGCGTAAGCCTTGCAGTAATGGGGTCACAAGCTATGCCTGCAAAAGGGATCGTGAGCCCTACAAGGGACCCCTGATTGTGACTAGCGGGTACGTGGCTCGTTGGAGGTGTTAGTCACAGGATAAAAAAGGACCGCGTGCTCTTCAAACACGCGTCCAATAAGCTAGGGGTTGCCCAAGGAATGTCAGCACCAGAGATAGGGAATGTCAGTGCCATCAGCCCCAAGACTGAGAAAAAAAGTGGGCCTTATTATCAGCTGTAACAATAACAGTATGAACATGTATAAATACCCCATGGATTTCCCTTAATACGATATGAGAAAAATATTATTCAACAATTGTTGCGGTGAGCGTGAAACTACTTTTGATCGACATATTTTCTCTAGTTTTATTCAGTTATCTTCAACCATAAAAACCAAATGAATCAGCCAAACGAGACTTTTCCTTTTATTTCCTCCTCAGGTCAAGCTGAAGCGTTGGGTTTCGGCCCTCGGCACGATGAGATAGACTTGTTTGCTGCTTGGTTCATTGACAGACCTGAAACCTCGACAATGTGGTCTATCAGGGCCTTCCTCTTCGCTGGACCTTAATCTTTCCTCGGGTCAGGGAATGCCCTCTTATTTCAACCAAGAACCACCGTCACAGCAGTTCCTAACCCTCTAGGTGTAATAGCCTAAAATTGGGTCTAGTTGGAACAGAGGTTCCGGGACCACAAAATCTGAGATATAAATAATTATTGTATGATTATTTTTAGGTCTATGATATGATTGCATGATTGTGTGAAAATTTCGTGAAGAAATTCTATGCATAAAGTGCTTAATTCGAAGTTAGGGACTAAATTGAATAAGTTGCAAAACTTGCATTCTAGAAGTTTCTAGTATGAAATTGATTTGAAATATTAATTAGAAGGTCTTAAATAGAAATTTGACCAATTTCTAAGTTATGGACAAAAATTGGACATGGATGGAATTTTTGGAAAGTTTAGTAGTAAGGGTATTTTGGTCATTTAGGGGTAAAATGAATTAAAATACAAAATTAAAAGCCAATTTTGCTCATCTTCTTCACCATGGACGTGCATACCAAGGGATACTCCATGGCTAGGGTTTTCAAGCTTCCCAAGCTCAATTGTAAGTCTGTTCTAACCCCGTTTTTCAAGTTCTTTACGTTTTTAGAGTCCCGATAACTTGATTTAGCTTATGCTAGCAATAATTCAACCTAGGGTTCATATTTGGAAAAATAACCATAGGTAAAATTTGTGTATTCTGGTGTTTTATGATACAATATGAGGTTTTAAATTATGTTAGACAACTTGTGCTACTCGGTTTTAAGTGAAAACGAGCAAAAGGGCTTAATCGGTAAAAATACCTAATAGTCATAAGTATATGTTAGAGTGAGAATTTGATGTTTCCATAGAAGGGAAAAGTGATCATCATGTCATAAAACATAAGAATAAGGGATGAAGTTTAATTCCTGAGCCTAGGGGCAAAAGTGTAAATATGCAAAAGTTTAGGGGCAAAATTGTAATTTTTCCAAATTTTGAGTTAAGAACTTTTTTGAATATTACATTAATTAAATAAGTAAAATATGATATTTTAGATCCCGGAAAATGAGATTTGAACCTAGAATGAGAGAAAAATCGAAAATTGGGAAAGTTGGTAAAATGGCCGTTTTAATATCAAGTTAAGTTCATATGTATAATAAGCATTAATTTATGCATGTTTCAATGTAAAATTGATATATTTACTATGATCTCCGAGGTGTTGAAAGTATGTAAGTTGGTATGATAATAATACAACAATAATGCTGTAATTTATATTTGAAAGTTAAATTTAGTGAATTAATTGAATTATTAAATTAAATGATTATGGTGCCAAGTTTATGAATTGATTTAAAAATATGTCTATGGTACATGAAGTGCATTGAATTATCATACATAAATGTGATTTCTATGATTATGGATATTATGGGAAATTGTAAGTTCATATGATTTTTAATAAGACAATGTGTAATTTAATGTTATTGCGTTGATATTAAATGAGATGCAAGTTTATATGTAAGTAATACATCACTATTACTTGTATTATGATATTTTATAATAATATTGGAAATATGTTTGTGGATAATTACTTGATTGGTGAAATTGTTGGAAAAGAGAGAGAAATCCCGGTTGAACCTTCAGAAAGATTGGATGACACAGATGGTATGTAGCTAGGTCACATGTATAGTGCTGAGTGCACATCATGTGTACAAGAGAGCTACAAGACATTATGATGTAGCTAGGTCGCTTGGGTGATACTATGTGTACACCATGTAGACAAGAGAGCTACGGGATATATGTAGCTAGGTCGCATGCGTGGTTCCAAGTGAAGGACACCATGTAGACAAGAGAGCTACGAGATAAACTGGCTAGGTCACATGGGTGGTACTAAGTGTTCACCATGTGTACAAGAGAGCCAAACTATATGATGGGTGGAGCTATATGCTGAAACCACCAAGTATCGAGGATTGATCCGAAGTGTTCAACGGGAGACTCTCTATGTATTGCTTTGTGAGTTTTGTGATGAATAAGTGCAGGAACTTGGTTATGTAAATGATGTGTTCATTAAGTGACCAGGATGTGGTAAGGTTATAAACAAGTAAGTTATACATGAGGATGATTTTATGGTGACCTTGTGATCACGGGCCTATACTTGTGATGTATGAAATGTGGTGAAAATGATTTGTGATATGTATGTTAAAATGAGGTTAATACAAAGAAAGTGTGAAAGAGTGAATTAGCAATAAAACTGTTTTGGACAGTAGCAGTGACGTGATTTTGAAAAATCACCAAAAATAGTATAAATTGAATCAGAGACTGAATGTGATATCAAATTAAATATTAATGAGTCTATTTTCAGATAAAAGAAATATAGAAAGCAAAGGAGTTCTATATTTTGAGATATTTATGTTTTTGTGAGACTGATTCAGAATGATTACGTGATCCCCTGTTCTGACTTTGGAAAATCACAAAAATTTGGAGAAAAATAATTAAAGGCTCAAAATTATACTTTTAAAATCCATAATGAGTTTATTTTCAAGATAAATCAACAAGAACATTATCCGAGTTCTGTACTGTGAGATAATTATTTTTTAGTGAAGAGAGGTCAGAACTGTCAGAAAGTGAAATAGGGGAAATTTTAATGAATAAACTGTACTAATTGGCTAAACAAAAAATTATCAAAATTTTATGGTGGAAATATATGTGAGTCTAGTTTCAGGGGAAATTTACGGATCTTAATTTGGAGCTCTGTAGCTCGAATTATAAATAATTAAGTGACTATGACTCGTGTGGACAGTTTGATGTGAACATTTATTAGTAAATTGTGAAATCGTACTTACAAGAATGCTATATACATTAAGGATGTGGAATGGAGAGGAGGAGGAGGAAAATAAATATATGTGGAATACATGGAAACTATGGTATATGAAATATTGATATAATGAAATAAATGATATGTGTTTATAAGAAAACAAGAAGAGAATGTTATGTATCATGACATGTATATATATATATATATATGACTAGTCTCAATGTAATGCTTGTTGGGTATGGAATTGAATTGAAATGTTTCACGGAAACATGTTATTCTGTGCATCTGAATCGTGGTATTTTATAAAGATATGATCTAGCTTTAAATATGAATGCTTGATGATTAAGCTGAAGATATTTGGTAAGATGATAATCTTGGTATAAATGTATAAGTGGTACTATAATAAACAAGGTAAAATGAGTATGAGAGACACATGTATGATGACATACAAATGCTATGTTTGTGGTTTAATTGAGGATGTTTAATCATTAAATGAATACCATGTTATATGCTTTTGATTTTGTATAAGTGTGTAAGAGATCAATGTTGACCAAAGCTTGGAAAATAGCCTAGGTATATTCCACACAGGCAGAGACACGACCATGTGTCTCAGCCGTGTATGGAACACGACTTTGGGACACGGGCGTGTGGAGCCTTAAAGCATGAAATTTCCAAGATTTTTGTAAGTTCTCAGTTTAGTCCCAAACCCTTTCTAAAGTATGTTTTGGGCTCCGTAGACTCAAATAAGAGACTATGTGTAAGAGAATGAACGCTTTGAAATATGAATAAAATTTTATGGCTCGTATTTTAGTTTAATGTTTGCATGTTTGTTTGGTAACGCCTCGTTCCTTAGCCCGGCCTCAGATACGGGTAAGGGGTGTTACACTAGGAGCAGATGAATTTCATGAGGGAACAGATGGCCGCACAAGAAGTACGATTTTTGGAATAGCAAGCCTTCAAGCAGGAGTTGCTAAGGCTAAATGAGGAAGTGCGCAGAAAAGCACATGCTGACAACTCGGGGTCTTAAGGAAATGTTAACACATAAGATGATGCCCTAAGTACATAGGTGAAAGACTGGCTGAATGAGATGGATGAGCTTCGTTGCGACGTGTAAGCCTTGCACCCTGAGTCATAAGATATGGATTAATTATTTTGCTCCAACAACCCACTGGCCCCTGAAATCATAACAGTAGGCTTACCCCATGATTTCAAGGTACCTAAAGATATGTTTGAAGGAAGAAGGGAGCCATGAGCCCATCTGATGCAGTATAATGACTATATCAACGGATTGGGAGCATTAGTCGTAGCCAAATGCAAGGCATTCTCTACAACACTGAAAGCAAGCGCCAATGACTGGTATCTCTCCCTCCCATAAGGCTTAGTTTGCAACTTCTCTCAATTGGGGCAAATGTTCTTGTATAGGTTTAAGGCCCATCGAGTGATTATGAATACACTCATATGGCTGATGTCAGTAACACAACAAGAGGGTAAGTCCTTTCAAAACTATGTAAAGAGGTTCAATACGACTACACTCAATACAAAAAAAAATGAAAAACTTGTGGGCGATAAACACCTTCATTATAGGAGTGCAAAATGACCACGTAGAGTACTCATTCACAAACAATAGGCCGTAAAGCCTAGACAACCTGTACGAGTGGGCCCATAAGTTTGCAGAGGCAGAAGAAATTACAAGAGTGTCATAGGTCAATTTTCAAAGGGATGATCGACAACACAGGAGTAGAGAGGGACAACACGGTAGGCAATCTCCCATTAACTAGTCCCTATGAGTCAGATCGACAAACTACACAGGACCTTAATCTAAGGTGACACACTTTGAAACCCGCAGAGGCCCCAGTAGGAACATACGAGGCATTATCCCCTCAGGGTATGTTTGAAGCCTACACCTCGTTGAATGCCACGCAAGCCTACATCCTCAACCAAGTAAAGAGCCTGGGCATCCTTCCCAAAGCACCCCTAATGTGGAATACCGGTAGAAGAACAAACTCCAGTATCGATGTGCCTTCCACGATGATATGAGACATAAGACGGAAGACTGTTACAGTCAAGCGTAAAAAAGCGAACACACATGAGAGGTATGATCTCCCTTAGTGCTCCAAAGAGGCCGTGACACAAGGAAAAATAGAGTGCGAAGTTTGAAAGTGACGATGAGGAGCTAATCCGTAATAAGGAGGGAAATGACCCTATGGTAGTTTTGGCTGCGGCAGTAAGCTTTGAAGTTTAGAGGATACTTGTCGATAGCGATAGCGCGATGAAAGTCTTATCTTGAGAAGCGTATAAGAAAATGGGTTTAAAAGAATAGTCGCTATCCAAGGCTAGCCCCCTGTATGGCTTCGCGAACCACTCTGTTGAGGTAAAAGGCGCGATCACGCTACCGGTCACCTTAGGGGATGATGAGCATATGACCGTAGAGTGTGTCCAATTCTATATGGTCAACCATCTGATGACATACAATGCCATCTTTGAAAGACCAATCATAAGGATGGAAAGGATGGTGATGACGTCCTTTTGAATGAAGATCAAATTCCTGACAAGTACCGGTGTCAGCTTTTTATGATCTAACTAGCACATGGCGAGGTAGTGTCACATGTTGTCTATCAGATAGGTAAGAGATTTTGTGATTGAGAGGCAGAGTTGAAGAGAGGAAAAATTAATGAGCCAAGCCATCAACTTGGACGATCTAGATGTAAGAAAAGAACATCGGGATAAGAAGCCCAAAGAGTGGAGCACACCGAGACCCTACAGCTATTTTGCAAAAAAAAAGAGAAAATAGTTAAGATCTTGTCAACATTAAACGGGGAAGAAAAAATGATGTGGGTCAAATGCCTGAGGGGAAATTTAGACGTCTTCGCATGGTCCGTGATGGATATACCAAGTGTAGATTTGTGGGTAATTGTGCACAGGTTGAATGTGCTCCCAGAGGCAAAGCTCATAAAGCAGAAAAAGAGAAAATCCACACCACAAGTAATAAAGGCAGTGAGGTAGGAGGTTTCCAAATTTTTGGCCACCAAGTTTATCAGGGAGGTGGAGTACCCAAACTGGATCTCGAATGTGGTAATGATAAAAAATGTGACGGGCAAGTGGAGGATGTGCATTGACTTCACCAATGTTAACAAGGCATGCCCCAAGGATAGCTTCCCCTTACTATTAACAGATCGCCTAGTTGATGCCTTCGCAAGGCACACATTTATGAACTTCATGGATGCCTTTTCGGGCTACAATCAGATCCTATTAGATCGTGACAATAAAGAAAAAACAACTTTCATCATTGAAGAAGGTCTCTTCTGTTATTAGGTCATGCCATTTGGACTCAAGAACGCGAGTGCAACTTACCAAAGGTTGGTAAACAGGATATTCAATGAGCAGATAGGCCATGACTTAGAGGTGTATGTAGATGACATGCTGGTAAAGAGAAAATCTATGAAGAAACATGTGCGAATCCTCTCTGAAGCATTCGCGACATTAAGAGCCCACAACATAAAGTTTAATTCAGAAAAATGAGCCTTTGGTGTGTGAGCTGGCAAGTTCTTGGGTTTCATGATCTCAGAAAGAGGAATAGATATGAATTTAGAAAAAAATCAAGCCATCGCGGAGATGCCCCTCATGCGAACTATAAAAGAAATTCAGCGTCTCACAAGCAAATTGGTGGCATTGAACAAGTTTATCTCCAGGATGGTAGATAAATGCCTCTGTTTTTCAAAGCTCTAAGGAAACTATTCTCATGGACCGAAGAATGCCAAATTTCCTTCGAACAGTTGAAATAGTACTTCCCATCCCCTCCACTGCTAAAGTCACCTCGAACGGAAGAGACACTATACGTGTACTTAGCAGCCTCAGAGGAGACAATCGTGGCCTTCTTGGTCAAGTATGAAAGCATCCTTTAATTCTCGGTATACTATGTCAACAAAGTGCTTTAGCACGATGAGCTCAGGTACACAAAAATAGAAAAATGCATCTATGCTTTAATTATTGCAACTCACAAGCTACGATCGTACTTTCAGGCCTACCCAATTGTTGTAATCACCGACTAACTAATAAAGGAAGTGCTCGCCAAAGTAGGCACCCTGGAGAGGATAACGAAGTGGAGTATTGAACTCAGAGAGTTTAAGATAGATTTCACCCTGCGAAGGGTGATAAAAAGGTAGGTGTTGGTAGACTTCATAGTAGAGTGCTCGTTCGAAAGAAGCGGGGACATGGCAGGTAACATGAGTTGTAATTTGATGTATCAAATAGTGAAATATCTTGCAGGGATAGTGTAACATGTGAACACTAATGAAAGTTAGCAATTTAATGATGGCATATTTTATGATGGGACATACCACTCTAACGATTCTTATATTCTATGGAAAAACGATACTCACTTTTTATTTTGTACTAAATTTTATTTTCATTGTTGAACACCACAAATAGTAAACACACCCTCAGGATTTGCAAGCACAATAGACAAGTTGAAAGGTTGGTTAGTCTATGTCGACGACTCTGCAGCCAAAACAGGATCAGGGGTAGAAATTCTCGTAGTAGACCCAGTGGGCAACGAATGTCAATATGGACTATTGTTTGGATTCCAAATTTCGAACAACACTGCCAAGTACGAAGCGTTGATCTCTGGCTACAATTGGCATGCTAGTTGAGTGTTAGGGACCTGACCATACACACAGACTTCCAGCTAGTAGCGAGGCAAATACATGGCGAGTACAAGGTGAAAGAAGTAACCCTAAAATAATATCATGTAATTGTAACCCAATTGCTAGTGGGGTTAGGCAAAGCCAAAGGTAGCCAGCTCCCAAAGAACGAAAACACATGTGTAGATACCCTGTCAAAGTTAGCGTCCTCCATCATCATTGAACAGAGAGGAAAAAAAATACAAGGAAATGCCAAGATACGACGCCCCCAAGTATTCTATACGACCCAAGAAGAAACATGGATGACCCTTATAATCCATACGCTACAGGGTAAATAGGAAAGCCAAGATTGAAAAGAACTCGCAAAACTACAACGTAAGGAGGCAAGGTATGTCATCAATACGAACTATGAATACTTGTTGAATTCTCTACTTGAAAATTACATATCTGCCTATTGTGAACTTATTACATACTGAGTTAAAACAACGTGTTTATTTCACCTTTTGATAGATGCACCCTCTTGGACGGTGTGCTATATGGAAAAGGGTTTTCTCACCCAATATTGCGATGCCTTTCTCCCTCGAAAGTTGAGTATATCAAGAATAAAATCCATAAGGGCATTTGCGGTAATCACTTGAGAAGAAGATTGCTAGCACAAAAGATACTTGGACAGGGGTACTATTGGCCTACCATCTACAAAGACACCCAGAACCTAGTTCGCAAGTGTGACTCCTGCCAAAGAAATGCTAGAATACAACGACAACCAGTAGAACCCCTCCAGATCATGGCAGGACCTTGGCCTTTTGCGACCTGGGGTCGATATCCTCGGACCATTCCCTATAGCCACGGCGTAGAAGGAATTCATTGTAGTAGTTGTAGACTACTTCACTAAGTCGATCGAGGCAAAAGCCTTGGGAATTATCACAGAAAAGAAAATGAAGTTTTTTATGTGGAAGTTGGTTATCTGTAGATTCAAAATACCTCGCACCATTATCACGACAATGGTACATAATTTTAGGGGAAATTCAAAAATTTTTGCAAAGACCTTCAGATATCCTTAGCCCAAAGCTTGGTGAAGACCCCACAAACCAATGGCCAAGTGGGAGCTATAAACAAGAAAATTCTAACAACTCTCAAGAAAAAGGTGAGCGAACTAAAAGGGGCTTGGTTGGAACAGTTTCCAAGAATCCTATGGGCACTGTGAACAAAAGTCATAATCCCCGCGGGGATAGGCTTATCACATAGAACGCGACACTTCAACAAAGAAGTTAACCATGAGGCCCTAAGACTCAACCTGGACCTAATTGATGAGCTCATAAAAATAACTAAGTTAGAAATGTAGCTTGTGCCCAACAAGTAGCTTACTACTATGTCTCTAAGGTCAGAGAAAAACAATTTCAAGTAGGTGACCTTGTGCTGAGAAACACTAAAGCTAGCCTACCTGTTTCTCACCGAGAGAAAATGGCTCCAAACTAGGAGGGACCTATAAAGTGGTAAATAAAATAGGCTATGGAGCATATCGGTTAGCAAGAATGGAATGCACGATGGTATCGCGAACTTGGAATTCCCAAAAACTCAAAAAGTACTATGTCTGAATTCTTATCCCATGAATAAAATTCCATTCTAACAAAACTATAGTCAATAAAAACAAGGTTTACAGGCGAAGAGCTGAAGCCTTTGAAACAATTAGCGAGAGCAAAGCTCCCAGCTGTAAAAAAAAGGATCACAGATGACGATCCGTATCCTCTAAAACAGTTAGCTCCCAGCAATAAAAACAAGGTTTTGTAGGTGAAGAGCCGTAGCCCCTAAAACAGTTAGCAAGAGCAAAGCTCCCAGCTGTAAAAACAAGGTTTACAGGTGAAGAGCCGCAACCACTAAAACAGTTAGTGAGAGCAAAGCTCCCAGTTGTAAAAAAAATGTTCACAAACGAAGAGCCACAACCTCTAAAACAATTAGTAAGGGCAAAGCTCTCAGTTGTGAAAAAAAGGTTCGCAGGTGAAGAGCCGTAGGCTTTAAAATAGTTAGCGGGAGTAAAGCTCCTAGTTGGGAAAACAAGGTTTCTAGGCAAAGAGCTGCAGCCTTTAAAACAGTTAGCAAGAGCAAAGCTCTCAGCTGTGAAAACAAGGTTCATAGGTGAAAAGCTGCAGCCTCTAAAACAATTAGCGAGAGCAAAGCTCCCAGCTGTAAAAACATAGTTCACAGGAGAAGATCCATAGCCTTTAAAATAGATAGTGAGAGCAAAGCTCCCAATTGTAAAATCAAAGCTCGCAAGTAAAAATCTTCAGCCTCCAAAATGGTCGAATAAGAGAAAACATCTTAAATATGGAACAGCTCACGGATTTTTATTCCCACCTATGAATTTTAAAATTTTGAAGTATAAAATAGCTTGTAGGTTCATACTCCCAGCTGTGAATGAAGAAAACCCTTAACTACAAAACAACTTGCGGATTTGTATTCCCAACTATGAATTTTAAAATTCTTAGGTAGATAACAGTTCGTGAATCTACATTTCCAACGCATTATTCTCGAAGCGTACTAAATGATACGAAGCTCGTAAACACAGAAAGAAAGCCAACAAGAAATAAAAACAAATACTTGTTCATTAAAGAAAAACAAAATTACAAAATCATTGCTCAGTTACATCATCAACCCCCCAACACCCTAGTTCGTGTTAACAGGAGCGACATCCTCACCAGTAGAGGAAACAATAGTAGCACCTTAAACAACTGAAGGAGGAACCTAGTTCACATCGTCACGTTCAATAGAAGGAGCCATGTCTGTAGTGGCAAAGCCCTTCCCCTCCCCTAGATAAATCTCGTCCTTTCAAGTGGCCACGAAGTAGTCCCAAGTAGGCCCAGAAGGACTGAAAATATCAAAACCCAGGCTACTCAAGTCCACATCAGTGAGCACATCAAAATCCACCTTGCAAACATTAAAAGGACTACGAGCAACCTGGGCATGAAGTAGTAGCTTCTCTTTGAACTTTCAAAGGGTGCCCAAGATGTTATAATATTTTTGTTCCTTAAAAGCTATCAGAGCCTCATATTTCTTTCGAAGGGTGCTATCCACCTACTCTTGGCACTCCCTAATAATTCTTTCTACCTCGGTAGAGTGCCTCACAGTGACCCTCTTCAGCTCTACCTCTAAAGTTATATGCTTCTCCCTCTGAAGCAAGCTTGGCCCCACATACCTCTTCCTTTATATCCATGATTGCAAGGCGTTCGGTGAGGACCCCTTGTTTCTTATTTATTATCTCATTATCATTCATTATCTTGTGATACAGCTCGCGCACCCTACTTAGCTCAACTTTGGTGTCTGCAAGCTCGTTATTGCGGGCCTTCGTGTACCTCAGTCCAAGAGCATTGACTTCAGACAACAAGAGATATAGAGACGAAAAGAAGTCCTCCCCAACCTTGATAGGCATTTTTTTAACAATAAGTGCTACAGGGGAGATCCCAGGAGCTGGGGGAAGGGTTATCCTCATTAATGGTAATCGGTAAGCACGCTTGGGCTATAATTGGCAAGCTTGCCATAGAGGAAGAATGGATTGGAGTGACTGCAACAACAGGGCCATCACGATTGGCTCTCCTTTTTCAGTGATGCTCTAGTTGAGCACCACTCTCCTTCTCATCCTTAGAAGGTTTGATACGTACGACTCTAGCAGAAGTCTTATGCTTTTTGCAGTCTTTGCCCATCAAAGCATCAATATCCATAGCTTCGTTAAACTTGTGCATGGTGTTGTCAGTCTCAGTAGAATTATCCTCGCAGCCCCAATTGGCCCATGTACCATCAGCAATCCTAGGATCAGTAAAAACAATTAATAAGTCAGTACCTCTTCTAGCCCTCTTCTCTTGCCTGAACTCAAGTAGAGCGAAGGGACGGAGCTTCATCCCACAGTAATGGTAGAAGAAGTTCACAGGCTCCTCCAAACGCTCCGCTAATATCATGCCCAGTTGATCAAGGTAATCATGAGGCCAATTACTCCTTGTTGCTCACCCACCAACTGACTGTATGACCTCTTGGTTGTTGCCAACCCTCAAACTGTCTGGGTTGAGATCCTCCAGGAAAAACTTGAAGACATTCCTTACAGTTAGGATTGCCTCCAAGGCCAGCACGCGACCAAAAAATAACCTTTGAAATTGCACGACTGGTTCATCAGTGGTAAGAATCCTTTGGGAGGTGTGCATGTCTTCATTGGGGGAAAACCACCTAGTAGGGAACCTAAGTTCTCACCAAGGATGTTACAGACTTGGATATACTTTTCTTGTTTCAGTTGAAGGCTTTTGCATTGATTTCGTATGATCATCAGTGCCTTCTGGCAAAGGGAAAAGTAGTAGAACCCCGTTAACTCCCCCACATCACTCCCCTTCAACTGGTCCAGATGCTAGAAGACAGAGAGCATTGGTACTTTACCACATTGGTAGCTATCAAGAAAATATACCATGACTAGCCACTAGGAAAAACTAGAGAGTGGGCCAGGAGCGAGGCGATAGTCATCGAGGAGGCTACAAAAGAAAGGATGTAAGGGAAGGTGGAACCCCGCCTACAGGGCATGTAATGGGAGAAGGAAGTTATCTTTCATTTCCTCGCACACCAAGTGTTACCTCGAAAGGATGAAAAATTCATAGGCAAAGTGGTGGAGCTTTATTCCCTGCACAGCTAGAGCCCGTTCTATTTCCTCCGATATAGTAGTGCATATGTGGAGTTTTTAGTTACAATGATTGGAACTAGACAGACCGAGACGACATGGTTGTGGGCTCCTCTCATCCTAACCATGATTTGAGTTAAAAAAATAGAAATGGAAACTAAGAAGCAGAAAAGGTTCGTGAGAATTCCCACGATTCCAACTTGCAAAAAATAGCAAACAGTGAATAAACCTAAACCCCTAGAGACCCTCTTTTAAAAAGTTCCTTAAACTATTTGGATGGCCAAAAATGAACCAACAACCCAGTGTGAGCAAGAAGAAATGATTCGTCTCTCAACGGTTAAATACGCGCACCTAATACCCGGGTTCACACGCGGTAGGGCAGCAGTTATGCACCACAGCTCGTGGCATACCCAACAAGCTGCGATTGAAATAGACCTAAGGCTTGCCACTTTATAACATCCCTTCGGCCCACTAATGGGGGGACTGGATTGTTAGGATTTGATAACCGCCAGCCCAAATGACCCAATAGGTTTCGGGTTTCTGACCAGGATAGACTCGATCTGGAAGAAGAATGTTCACCATAAAGATAGTTTGTCGGGGACCTCGTAAAGATAGTTTACTGGGGAGCCCGCTAAGATGCTATATGTTTAGAAAGTTAGCTCACAAGGGACCTTGCTAGGGTGCCAGGTGCTCACAAAGATAGTTTATGAGGAGAGCTCGTGTAAGCTTCATAATAATGGGGTCGCGAGCTATGTCCGCAGAAGGGATCGCGAGTCCTACAAGGGACCCTCACTAGTGACCAGCGAGTACGAGGCTCACTACATGTGTCAATCAAAAGATCAGAAAGGACCGCGTGCTCTGTAGACACGCCTCCAATAAGTTGGGGGATGCCTAGGGAATGTCTTCACTAGAGACAGGGAATGCCAGTGTCATCGGCCCCAAGACTGAGATAAAATAGTGGGCCCTATTGTGAGTTATAACACTAGCAGTAGGAACATGCATAAATACCCTCTGCGTTACCCTTAATACGATATGAGAAAAATATTATTCAACAATTTATAATAATAAACCTTTACCAAATAGTATTGGTGTTTTGGGTTAATTATACATTGTCGTTCTCTAATTTTCTACAAACAAAAAATTCTCTATTATTCTTGAACCATTGGTTTAGTTATAGAGTGGACTTTAAATTCACAAATCTATTTCACACAATGAAAAAAAGTATTTTCCAGGGGTGGAATTCAATTTCTTCAAGGGCTAGAAATCTAATATGATTTCTCACAAAAAATTGAATTTACGTTAGAAAATAAAATCTCAATAAATTTTGTGAGAGCAATTGCACTTAAGAATGTATAGTTTGATCTAGCTCATATTGTTTATTTATAGAGTAAAATCATAATATTTCTAGTTGAACAAGAGATAACAAGATAATAATATTTTAATAGAAAATACACAACTATGCCATGGGCAGCGCCACCCCTTCCGAGCACTTGGTTGCTGCTAATCAAATGCTAGATGGACCTATTGGGCCTATTTCATTTATCGTAATAGAATCTGTAAGTAAATAAATTTAATTTTTTTCAATAAAACTATGATAACTAATTAATATATTATTTACTTCAAATTTCAATTGTTGAATTACAATCAATTAAATAATAATTCCAAGAAATTAATTTAATCTTTAAGTCATCTTTGTTCATAGCAAGAAAATGTATTCACTGTGGATAAATGAGACATATTTCTATAATTCATCCTTTCTTTTCATTCATTGTATCTATTCAAATGCTATCCATAAAGGGGTGTGTCAAGTTAGTAGAAGGACCGATTGGACATATATAATTCAGGCTCAAATAATTTGTAATTTAGTTTTGACTATTCGTCTATTAATTACCACATTATTTAGTCATGGAGTTAATTTGCTAGAAGTACCATGACTGAACTCTCCTTATTATATATCATTACAAAAGCAACTTATTTTATGTTCATCTAATGAACTTGTCATATGTCTATTACTCTCAGAGGATATCCTTAATCTCTTTTAGTTAAATTTGTTCACCCAATATGATTCTTTTTCATCTCATGGAAACAATTAGATCTTCCATCATAAAAAAGTTAATTACTAACATAAAGTAATTAAATCATTTGAGCCCTAATCGCTTATGTCCAATCGGTCCTTCCGTTTGTTCGTTGAAACTATAAATGAATTGCATATTGAATCAAATGAACAAAAATGGATAGAAATGGTAAAGTTAGAGAAATGAGAAACATTTGGAAATGAATGTGGTTTTCTCTAAATGGAAATGTCCTAAAAAATAATTTATGATTTTCTCATATATTCTTTTACGGTAAAGTCATCATAATTTTAACAAAATTAGAATTGGGTTGAGAAAATCATTTAATTAGGAAATTATTTAATTTATTATGTTTATTTTGGGAAATAAAAAACAAGTATTGGATTTAATTGAATTATAAAGTACTGGGTTAAAAGTTCCAAAAGTACTTATAATTGGACCCAATACGAGAGAGACCCAAAAGCTTCTCATGTTAATACTAGGGACGAAAAACCCTAGTATATTGAACTAGGGTGGCCACCCTCTAATCCTAATTAGAGTAGGATTTATTTATTTTTATTGAAATAGACTTCTGCAATTCAACAAGGGTTACACTTCTTCCTATAAATAGATGTCATCGAGAGTGTTAAATACAGAACTTTGAGATATTTCTATTCTACCCGAAAATAGTAAGAATTTATTTTCTATGTATAAATTCTATTTTTCAGAATAACAATTCTACCAATTTCTATTGAGAGAGAAATTCTGTTTCCCACTAAAAGTAAATAATTTCTGGTTTTGTGTTTGAATCAAATTCGTTTGATCTCACACTCGAAGCAGTTTGTGGTACAAGAATAGCGAAGAAGGTCATTCAGTTGAAAGTCAAGAACGACAAGGATCCATCTAGCCAAAAACACAAGTGCCATTTTGATAAAGAGTTTAATGCTATAAATATAACAAACCAGCTCGATTTTCAAAATTTTATTTTTCCACAATGCAAGAAAATTGTTTTTGAACTAGATTTTTTCCAACAGGGTTCCACCATATAAATGCTATCTTCAAGATAGTTATTTAGAAACATTGTCTTGACATCCATTTTCCAAATCTCATAATCAAGAGCCACCATAATGGATAATAGAATACAAATTGACTTGAGCATCGGTACTAGAAACTTTAAACAGAAGTCATTTACCATAATCATTACCTTTTTTCTATCCATAGCCTTTTGCCACAAGGCTGGCCTTATAGGTCTCAACCTTTCCTTCCACATTTCTTTTCTCATTGTAGATCCACTTACACCCTATGAGTTTTATCCTATCTCGTAAGTCTATAAGTTCCCACACTAAATTAGATTTCATTGAATCCATTTCAGCATTCATAACTATTTCCTAGAGCTTCAAATCAACACTTTGCATCTTTTCATCATATGTGAGTGGGTCATCATTTTTTTGCTTGATAGACTACGTGTATCGAACATTATTGTCATAGATGAAGAAACTAGGTCATTTGGAAACCCTTCCACTACGAACAGGCTCTCTGTTTCGCTAATAGTTTGCAAGCTACTATTCAAAATATAATCTAATATTGAAACTTAAGGGGTTTCTTTACTTCTTAAAATTTCCTCCACTAACAATCTACTTTGAGGTTTAAATTCATCCATGTAACTTTCTTCTAGGAAAGTAGCATGTCTCAATACCTTGACTATTTGGCCTTTGGGGTTTTAAATAATCCACCTATGTTCCTTTCAAATAGCCTACAAACATGCATAATTTAATTTTGCAATGCCCCCAAATTCACGATCTCTATACATGGTCATATCGAGGAATTCAATAGAATTTCGATATGAGAAATTTGAATTTATGATGGATTAATTAATTTAATTGGGAAGCCTTCATAATGTAAATTATGTCAACTAGATTGTGTTTGACCTAATCAAGTAAAAATACGACCCACTCTAAGTGACTTAATGAAGTGGTTCGAAAGGTTCTAAAATTAAAAACCTAGACTTTGATATCACTAAATCTATCACGCCCTAAATGAGGCCTAATAGATGTCGCATATTCATGAGGTAGAACCTCATAGATCTGAAGGCTACAAGTAGAGGGACTAAAATCAAACAAGCTAAACATGTTTTTAATTAAAAAAGCAAATTGCAATCTATAAATATTAATAGAGTTTGATAATCCAAAAATAAGATCCGAGATAAACAAAGTAACCTAAGAGCTTCATATCAAAAGTTAAAACTTAAGTAGTGATATCCATTAGTCTTGAAAATCTAAGAAGAATCACCATCTAGAACTTTCTAAGATAATGCATTAAGTTTAAAAACGTCACTCTGTAGATATCCCACATTCACAACCAAAATCCAAACCTGTAAAATAGTAAAAGAGAGGGTGAGTACAAACTACTTGGGAAGTAACTAATATTCAGTTTGGTTGGGTTAAGCCAAAGTAAGCCAAAATGTTTGAGTAAAAGCAAGTATGAAAAGATGTTCGGAAAATCCATCTAAATTTAATAATAAAATTTCATATCAACATGTATAAGCCAAAATTAAATCTGTAAGTAATAATATAATTATACATGAGACAACTCATTTACGAGATATGGTCACCTTTAACCTAGTGAAATAGGTCGAAAACCACAATTACCCTAGTGGCATGGGTGGAAAACTACAATTATCCCAATGGCATGGATAGAAATTATACCATTATTCTAAATAGTTGGTATGTTTGAAACCAATTTCTAAAAACAGAATACATGTCGACATGGCCAACGTTTAACCCCTATTTGTGGGATCAAAACATAGTGTATCAAGAGCAAGTTCCGAAATACAGAAAGATTGTATTATGTTTAATGTGTCCTAACTTATACAAAATATATTCAATATACAAAAACATATTTCCAAAAGCATATTTCTCAAAACGAGTTCCACATGCGGAAAACATACTTCAATAACATATATATAAACAAAAACATACTTTAATAGAATATGTGTGCCAAAAATATAAGTCCAAAACAATTTCTCAAAAATAGATCATATAATTAGATTTAGGTATGAAAACATGCATTTCATTAACATAAAGATAATGATTTAAGAACTTTACTTGCATGTTTAACCCGATTTTCATGAAAAATGGACAAAACCAAATATTATATAGTAGTGTAAATCATTTAAGGATGAGCTTTCAAGAATTTAAAAACCAAATAAATATCTAGCCTGTAACACCCCATATTGGACCCGATTGTCGGGTTCAAACTATAGGATACTACATTCTAATTTAACAATTAACTATTACTTTCAATATTATTATCCATAATAATAAAGAATGAAGTCAATGAATATATTCGATACTGTTACTAAGAAATTTCAAAATTTTCAAAACTTTATGTCGATGATAAAACACTTTAATTTTATGTACAACAATCTCACTAACCAAACTTTAACTTGTTAAAATAATCACTTAGTATTGAAAGTTTGTATTCTGGCAATTTAATGTCATTTACAAAAAAAAACCTTAAGACTCCATCTCTTGGTTGCCCCACTGTATGTATGTTACAAATAAAAAACAAATTTGCTGCTGCATAGCGAACTCTGACCTGGTCCCTTCTCTAACTCTTCATCCCTTAGTAATCTGGAATACATAATAACATATGTGTAACTTCTAAAGAAGACCCCATTATAGATTAATAGAACAAGTCTACTTACCTCAACCAAGTAGACAGATTGGATGACCCATCTTGTCCTACCTCTGTTTCACAACAACAGATATCCCATTCTTGGTGGTCTTCTTTCTGAATCAGGTACAATTAAGTAGATTCTTAAGAGCAAATCCTTTAGTTGTAGGTTCATACACATGAAATAGTCACAATTGATTGTCATATCCTTCATATGCAACGTACATACAGGTAGCTTATGTACAATAAGAGAATGGATTCATTCTTGTCAGACTCATACAAACGGACTTAGTGTGGAATCATATTTACAAGAAGTTTTGGCAAACATTCCTCAAAACGATAGTCCTGGTGGACTTCCCCATATAAGATAGTCCTAACGGACTTCCACATAAGATAGTCTTCACGGAATTTCCCCATACCAGATAGTCCTCATGGACTTCCACATAAGATAGTCTTGGCAGACTTTTCCCATATCAGATAGTCCTTACAGGCTTCTATATAAGATAGTCCTGATAGACTTTCCACATATCAGGCAGTCCTCATAGACTTTCACATAAGATAGTCATGGTGGACTTTGTCCATATCAGATAGTCCTCACGGACTTCCACATAAGATAGTCCTAGCTAACTTTCCACATATCAAATAGTCCTTATAGACTTCCACATAAGATTGTCTTGGTAGACTTTCCACATTTAAGAATGTCCTGATGGACTCCCACATATATGGCGTTGCCATGGCCATGGACTTTCATTCGTCCCACTAAGGGCTATCATACGTCCCATACAAGGGGCTCTCGTATACTAGTGCACACCATTCTTCGTATCATTTAAGCTCCTTTCCTGGCTCAGTCCAAGGAAACATCCTTGAACGCCACATAAATATCATGTATAACGTAAGCAAATATTCAACCAACAAATACTAACTATCCCGCGACATATAATATGCAAATCATAGCGTTTATGCAACATAATCATATTTACAATCAATTATTCATATAAATTCAATACATACAATGCATCACGCCAAACTTTTCCTTTACTTAACATAGTTAACTTACGACCATTTGCGTATATGCGTACCACACCACACACGATCACCATATATCAAGGATTCTCCATAACATACTCATTTTTTGTAAGTTTATCACAAACTGCATGCAACATGGCACCTTTACTTACATCAAGGATTCTCCATAACAAACAATCTTTTGTAAGCTTATCACAAACTACACGCAACATGACACCTTTACTCACAACCATAGCATGATTTTTCATTTAATACCAAATCAACCATTTTAGCATACGATAATCAAATAGGAACATCTATTTAAGATCTGAGTTCTGCAACTCACCTGGAAGTTGTTGCCAAATCCATCTTCTAAGTTTTATTCCCTTCCTTTATGAGCCTCCTTAGTCAATACAACACAATAACCATTTTAGAATCCAATTGAGACCATTCATTCTCATGAAAAACATCTTTTTTTTTTCATGCAAAGGCCAATTAAATGATCATTCTTCTCTTTACCCAAACAAAAAAGAATTAATAGTCATATGAAATCCTTAACTTCTTTTTCTTAAGTCCGCTAATGCTGAGAGGTTAGAAACTTATAAACGTGCAAAATTTCCAATTTCTAAGACTTAAACCTTAATCTCTCCCTTTCATGAAAAACTGGAGAAAAGAATCAGAACAGAAAAAAATAAAAGAATCATCCTCAAAGAAGAATGCCTCTCCTATATATATAGTCCCTCTGATCCCCCTTTCACTAAGACCAATTCACAGCCACTTGGAAAAATCTTAATCATCATATCTCCTATTAATATATACTTAGTTCAAAACTAATGACAGTATGGTTGGAATATAACTTTTCCTCAATTAGTCCACTAATTGACCTTAATTACAAAAAGAACCTACCATAATAGAAAGCTTTTCAATTTAATCTACAAATCCCCCTTGCAACTTAAGACTTAATAAACCCAGGTGTGACATAGCCACTTAAGACTTAACAAACCCAGGTGTGACATAGCCACTTACTTGATTAACCAAATTGTGACTTGAGAAACAAATATTCAAATATCCTAAAAGCCTAAAATTTACCAAAAACAATCGCAAATGAGAATCTAACCATGAAATCATAAGCCTTAATAGTTATAATCTTCATCGGTAGTTTTAAGACATTTTTGATGTGTGGAAACCACCCAAACAACTAAATAAGTATGGTAAATATATAAATATTTCAACAAAAATTTTGAAAATTAATTTAATATGATGTTTAACTTAATCAAACATAATTTGGCTAACAATAATATTAAAATGAAATAAAATAAAAAAATTTCGTATTCTGAATTTCAAAATTCTCATGACTATATGGCTCATTTTAAGCCATCAAAACTCTAAAATCTTTCGAAAATTTGGTGCCTTTAAAAATATTAATTTAAAAGTCAAATGTAACACTAAAACATGGAATTTTTTTTCATGGAAAATAATCACAAAAACCTAAGATTTGGGGCTCAAAACTTTGATAAGCATCACAATTTGCCCAGAATTTCTAGGTTTTCATTTTTAAATATGCTACTTTGGGAGCTTCATTCTTTTAATACAAAACTCAACTAGGCTATGGAAACATACCAATGGAAAAGGAACACTACATTCTACAAAAATAACTTGAAATTCAACTAGAATGAGCAACAATAGATGGTTTTACAATGCCCTAAATTTAGCTATCCAAAACTATCAAAAACCTATGAACAAAAATTTCAAAATTGTTTTCTCTTAATCTATTCAGCCAAATATGTTGTCACACCTACCATTAGATAGGTCTTGAAGAGACTTTTCATTTGGTACCAACACGGGCGTGTAGGATTCTGGGCCAGGCCGTGTGATCTACACGGCCAAGGCCAATTTGGGCCTGTGCGGCCTACACGGGCAGGCCACATGGGCGTGTGAGCCCAATTTTCTGAAATATTCTGTAAGGTTGCACGGGTCGCCCAAGTCGACTATGACCTACCGTAGGGTCGGTAAGCATTACTTAGACCTCTGATTCTGTGATCTGACTATGAAATGTATGTATTAAGCATGTTACTCTTAGCATGTGTATCTAACCAATTGTATGATCTGTTAAGTTGCATTATAGCACGTCATATTGGTATATTGCCTTGCATCGAGGATTGGGTCAATGATATTTTGGAGGAAGTGTCTAAAAGGCTTTAAGCTTGTTAGCCGGTAGCTCAGTTGCATTATTCTGTTTATGTGCCACATTTCGGTACAGTATGGTGTGTAGGGTTGGGTGGGTTGATTAGAACCCCACATGGTGTGTAGGGCTAGACGGAGATGGCGTGTAGAGCCTGGTGGGTAGGATTCTGATATTCCGTTCTGCATCTGTATCTGATTGGGCTAAAACCCTAATTTATATCTAATTTTGCATCTGAATAGGCTAAGGCCCGAACTAATCCTGTAATAGGCTCCGGCCCCAGATTGTATTTTGATGAATGTTTGAATGCATGTTTTATTTGTGGGGATTATACATTGAGTTTTCGAAAACTCACCTTTTTTTTTGTTTTACCTGTTCAGGTAATCCCCAATAGTAGACAGGTCAGAGCAACAGATGACTCAGTGGTGGCCACACGGTTTTCCACTTGGACTATTTTCTGAATACTTATGATTTTATTTGGGGAAAATTTGATGTAATTAAGGCCTTTATGGATTTTTGCTTAATTTGGGATTTTGCAATGTTTTACGTTTTTTATTGCTAATAGTAGGAAAACTCGGGTTTTCAAAGAAACCAAATGTTTTATGAAACTACCACGTATACAAAATGGTTTAAAAGCTTCTTAAAGTTTAACGTTTTGAAAATGGTTAATGACTAAAAACAAATATGACATCACTAGATTCGGCCATAACGTTTAGGCCGAGTTTGGGGTGTTACATAAAATCCCACTTTGATATGTAAACAACTTTTTGGACCATTTTGGTACTTAAAGTTTACTTTCGATAACCAGTTTATCGATAACCAGTTTAATCCTATTGATTTTTTGACTAGATGTTGACGTAGCCCAATCAAAATGTGCCATGTGACTTTTTTCACTTTATATATATATATGTATATATATGAAATCAATATATATTTTGTCAAAATTAAATTTAACTAAGAAATTATTATTTTTTAATTTCTTTTGTCAATCTTCTTCCTTTAAAGAAATCCCTATAATTTCCTTCTTGCTTTGAAAAAGAAAAAAATGCATCCTAGTAATTTACCTTTCCCTTATATTTTGTTTTTCAAATTAAATTTATGAGTTCTATTTCTCTCATTCTCTCTATATGTGCTCCTAATCCTCCACCACTACCACAACTGCTTCCCCCCTCCACTATCTCCAACTATAGTACACAATACTTGTTGTATACTTGTAAGTTGTAACGGGAAAATATGCAATTCAAGAGCATTCGAGCTTTTTTCAAAGATAAATTTTAACATGAAAATTAGGACTAAAAAATTCAATGAAAATTTTTTTTTTACACTCAAGCTTATAGCGGAGAAAAACATAGTGAAAGAAAGTACAAATTTCAAGCTTTTAATGGTAAAAGATTAAATGGTTACTAAATGAACATGAAGTTTTAATCCAGTGCTGCTAATCAAGAAGTTGGAAACTTGGCCAAGTCTAGAATTGGAAGATCATCTCCCTCTCTTCTACGAAATTCAACTTAATGCTTTTGGTTTTGCTTTCCTTCTTCGTTTTTGACTTAGGGCTTCCATTTATATATAAATATATTTAATATTTTTAAATTTTTTATATATTTTCTAATTTTTTTGGAACTCTTATTAAGGAAAATTTTAGAAGTATTAAAATTAATATTTTAGTTACTAAACATGTTAAAAGTTAATTTGCAATTTCCATTCATGAATCTAAACCATTCATGAATCTAAATAATTTAAATAGTTTTGTTAAGTAAATTGAGTCAGTCCATTTATGATATTTGTAGAGAATTTAAATAATTGGGTTAAATAAATTTAAGTTTATTGTAACTTATATAAGTGTGTTGAAGAAAGTTGTGGATGTAAAGTAACATAAAAAGAAATTTCCTCCTTAATATTAAATAAATTTTTTAGTTAAATATAATATTTGGTCTGCTACCCTCTATAAATTTGGCATCAGAGCCAATATGACCTTTTCAAACCCTTTAACATTCTTCGCCTATTCCCCCAGTCAAATACCTATATTCGAAGGAGAACACTATGAGTATTGGAGCTCCCAAATGGAGACCATCTTCGTTTCTCAAGATCTGTGGGATGTGGTAGAGCAAGGATATGAAGTTGAGTCAAAATCCAATGCGGAAGAAGAACTAGAGAAACAATTAAAGAAGAATACAAAGAAGAATGTGACATCTTTGCAAATTATTCAACAAGGGCTGAGTAAATCCATCTAGCCTAGGATTTTTGGCATCAAAAGTGCCCAAGAAGCTTGGGAAGTTCTGAAGAAGGATTTTAAAAAGGCTAATAAAGTAATCTCCATTAAGTTACATAACTATTGGAGAAGTTTCGATAATTTATCGATGAAGGAAAATGAATCTGTTAAAGACTTTTCTTCAAGGGTGGCCGAGATTGTCAACCAAATCAAGGGTTGTGGTGATACCATTCCTAAGAAAAAAGTAGTGGAAAGAATTCTCGGGTCTCTCCAGAAAAGTTTGAACATATTTTTGTTGTGATAGATGAGACGAAAGACACATCACAGCTAACTCGGTATGAGTTTTTTAGCTCTCTGGAGGCACATGAAGTCAGAGTCAATGGCTATACGAATCTGCCACTAGAGCAAGCTTTTCAAGTAAAGGTCAACCTCAAGGAAAAGAAACATGATGCGAAAGAGGCACAAAGAGGGGGTCCATCATCCAATAGAGGATCATCGAGCAAAGGATGAGGAGGCTTGGGGTCAAGGTCGTGGTCAGGGATATGAAAGGAAGTCATCTTTGGGTGAGCATAGGTTGGACTCATAGTGTCATATCTGTAAAAAGCCCAATCATGAATCAAGAGATTGTTGGCATCATTGGACAAGGAGCAAAGTTCCCAATCATTCTAAATAGGACTATTAGTTTAAATAGAAGGGTGAAGCTATAGAATCTTAGGCAAATTGTAACAGCCCTAACCCACCTCTGAAGCTAGATTAGGGTTCGAGTATTATGACAATTAATGAATTCATTAAAAATGTAAAACAATTCATATATGAATTTAAATATCAAATATTCATAACCAATCATTATTCATAGCATATATACAAATATGAGCCTTAAATCGAGCTTACATAACCCTAAAATCAGTTTGGAAACAAATAGGGATTATTCTAAAAAATTTTTTAGAAAAAACTGAAAGCAAAGGTCACACAGCTGTGTGGCCAGGCCGTGCGAGAGAGCTCAAATTGTATGGCCCAAAAACATGGTCGTGTGGCCAAACTATGTAACAACCTGAGTCCATGTAATTTAGGGTCACACGACTGTGTCACTAGGCTGTGTAACTCTTTGAAGCCATGTAAGTAATATTGTACCAAAAATCAAATGGCTCACACGGTTGTGTAGGGTGATCGTGTGTGGCACACGGCTGTGTGGTAGGCTGTATGCTAAATCGAGTGCACCTAAAATAACTTCAAAACCAAGCCATTTCAGCTACCATTTCATAGGTTCCAAATCATACCATTTCCATCCATTTTTACATATTCAAAACATATTGGACATGCCAAAATAAACTAAAAACATCTAACCCAAGTGCCTAACCAATTTTCCCTCATTGGCACCAATATTCAAGCATTAAATCATACGCATTCATCAATCACATTCACCTTCAAGTGCCTAATATTCAAATCTTAATATCTTACCATAATTAGTCATAATATCTTTCAAGGCATGAATTAACTTGCTCATATGCATATATATAAACATAATTAAGCCAAAAGCACTAAATATGTACACATCCACAAACCTTACAAAACCAAAGTTTTAAACAACATCATTATAAGCAAATGAACTTAGAAATTCCTAGTACATGCCATTTATAAACAAACCAGAATGATTAAAACTTCTACCAAGTTGATGAATGGATAGTGTGTGCTTTGACTTGAACTTCCAACTGACCGAGATTTCCGATGAACTACAAGGAAAGAAAGCAACTAACATAAGCAACTAATGCTTAGAAAGCTCGTATAACTTAAACTTAAACTTACCAAACAAGAATTTACTCAAACCATTCATGCATAGATTCATTAACTAAACCATAGGCACATTATATCCTATACACCACAAATCTCACAAGGTTAGTGAGTTCATCAATAAAAACATATAATCCTATCATGACATGGAACCTTTATAAGTAAACATATAAAGTACACAATACATTTGTCACATATTCAAATAGCATAACTCTTTTCATTTCAAAGTGTTCGTACCAAAATCCTCCATTTCACATGCCAAAATCATATAACATTTCATATACCCATTCATTCATACATTTATCACCCATTGAACCAAATGAAATATTGTCGAATACGCGGGCACGATGCTAACACAAGCTGTAACTGTATTTGCTCACAGAAGTTGTGAAATGGCCCCACTCACACAAGCTGTGGGGGGAATGTTACGCTACATGACGCTACTCACATGAGCAATAGAGAATCCACAAGAAATACAGGACCTTAGCTATCGGTAGGACATCCACGATCAGCACTCGAAACGGTAACTAACCCTAATGACATGTCATTTGTACCCTAAGTATTCATGAGGTTCAAATGGGTCACATTCCATGTCCAAACCATTTAGCTTATACACATTATACCATTTCAGACATACATCCATATAAATATCATTTTTGAAACATAAACCTTAATTTAGCTAATATTACAATTTAATCACATTTCTTAATTGCCATATATCAACAATATAATTTATTCATAATTTCAATATTAGTTATCATATCATCAACAACAACAATTAACCAATTTAATGGACATACGAAGTTACCTACGAAAAAACGATTACAAATGAGATGTCGATTATTCTGCTAACTTCGCTTTTCCACAATTTGTGTTTGATTGATTTGTTTCTTGATTTAAATAATAATTTTCATTCAATTAATCATTTCAAACAACTTAAATAATCAACTTTATGCATATAAGTCATTTTATTATCAATTTACAAAATTACCCCTAAACTTCACAGCTTATGTAATTTAGTCCCTAAACTTGAAACTTTTGAATTGAACACATTTAAGCTTAAGCTAGGCTAGTCGAATTTCTTGTAGTTCTTGTACAACCCATATATTTCACTATTTCAAAATAGTTTCTTGAAATTTAACTACTTTAACAATTTAGTCCTTAAACATTAAAATAACTAAAAGCTAGTTTACAAAATAATCCTATTTAGCTATCAAGCTTAAAAAACTATCATCAAACTTCAAAAACTTCACAAACTCAACAATGTCACATTTCAAAAAGTTTAACAATTTTATGAATTAACCCCCCGATTTAGCTAGATTAAGCTAAAACGATCTCAAAAACATAAAAAACCATTAAAAATGGAATAAAAAATCACTTACATTCAAGAACAAGGGTTGACCGAACCTTCAAGCTTGATAAAATTGATGGTTTTTGGTTTTGGTAAGTGAAAATGAAGAAGATGATATTAGATTTTTGTTTACTTATTTACCAAATTACCCTTAAAAATAACCTTAACAATTAGCTAAATAATGTCCATAAGCGTTTACTATCTATCAATATGGTATAATTACCACTTAAGCCCATAAATTCACATTTCTATAGCCATATAACACCTTTAACTCATAGCAATTTATGACATGAGAGGGATCCGATATGTATTGTCTCAACATTGACACGTGGAAAACATTGTGAATTTTCTCAAGTTCTGATGGTAAAGCTAAACGATAAGCTACCAACCCAATTTTCTTTATAATTTTATTCGAACCAATGAATTATGGACTAATTTTTCCTTTTCGACCAAAACGAAGAACTTTTTCCAAGGTGACACTTTCAAAATACTTTATCATCAACCTAAAACTCGGTGTCTTTTCTTTTTAAATCGGCATATGATTCTGATGATCAGAACCAGCTTTCCAACAATCTCGTATCACCTTTACTTTTTTTCAATTTTACGAATCAAATCAGTACCCAAAAGCTTTTTCTCACTCTACTCGGTCTAGTATGAAGGAGTTTTGCATTTTTAACCCTACAAAGCTTCGTTTGTAGCCATTTTAATACTCGACTAGTAACTTTTGTTATAAGAAAATGCAACCAATGAATGAAAATTTTCCCAGTTGCCTTCAAATTCAAGAATGCAACAACGAAGTATATCTTCAAGTATATGAATCACTCTCTCAGACTGGTCATATATCTCTGGATGAACACTATATTGAAAGTCAATTTAGTGCCCAAAGCTTCGTATAACTTACCCTATAATCTAAAGGTGAATCGTGGATCGCGGTCAAAAATAATTAACAATGGCATACCATGCAATTTGACTATCTCAGAAACATAAAATTCTACTCATTTCTCAAGCAAAAAATCTGTGCGTACAGGTATAAAATGTGCGGATTTAGTCAAATGGTTGACAACAACCCAAATTACATCTTCTTTCTCGGTGATAACGATAACCCTGACACGAAGTCCATGGTAACTCGTTCACATTTCCATTCTGAAATCATAATAGGCTGTAACAATCCTGAAGGTACCTGATGCTTTGCTTTAATGTAACAACTCGTTTTTAGTCAAATCGAAATAGTGGTTTCAGGACCACAAATTCGAGGTTGAAAAATTATTTTAGTATTACTTTAATTATTTACAGCATGATAGCATGTATGTGTAAAATTTTCATTAATAAATTTTATCATTTGATTGGTCAGCTTGTTAAAAAGGACTAAATCGCGTAAAGTGTAAAAATGGAGTTCCATTAGCTAAACGTATTCAATAGCTATGGAATCTTAATTTAAAGTTCCTTATGTGGTAAGTATACCATTGAAATTGTGGGTTGACATTTATGGACACATTAACATGTGCATTAATGATTTATTACAAGGTTAAATTGGTAATTAGTTTTAAAAGTTAATTAAATTAAAACAAAACAAAAATTTAGCTCATTCATCTTCTTCATTGCCATTTCTTAAGGGGAGAAAAATACCATATTGATGTTTTCATTCGGCTAGATTATCTTTGCTTATTAAGGTACGATTTTTGTCCCGTTTCTAATGATTTCTATGTTTTTGTGATCATTGCATCTAGTAGTAGCTAGCCCAAGGACTAATTTGTAAATTTGTTAAAGAATTTGAAAGTTTCCATTGATGAATATGTATGGGTTTTGATGTTTAATGATATATTATGAATATTTGTTGTTAGTTAAACAAGTTTTGTTAAGTGATTTTTAGTTAAAATGCAAATTAGGGGCTAATTGATGAAATATGAAAAATGTGTGGTTAAAATGTGAAAAAATGTAAAATATGGGCTACTAGGGGCATTATGGTAATTCAGCTAGCATGGGTTTATTGTGAATTTCATTAATTTGTGATTTTGTGTAATAAGGACTAAATTGTAAAAAATGTGAAAAATATAGGGTAAAAGTGTAAATTGTTTTAAAGTTTGTTTTGGACTAATTTGAATGAAAATATGAATAAATAAGTTAATTTTAAATATATTTAGACCAAGAAAGGAGAAATACAGATTTGGATCGGGGAAAAGATAAAGTTATTAACGACTCGATTCGTTGTTTTAACATCCGAGGTATGTTTGTATGTTATAATTTTGTTTCAAATGTATTTTTTATGCTTTGATATAGCATGAATTGTGATTATGTGGTTACGAAAAAGTTTGGAAATGATTCGACGATGATTCAAAAATTGGAGTCTCAGTTGACCCTTAGGAATAGTTTAGGATGCTAGTGACATGTCATTAGGGATACCTTGAGTTGGCTTCGGGCCATGATTAGCACTACGGGTGCGAGATAAACTGATTTGGCTTCAAGCCATGCATATCAGCTAATTTGTCTTTGGGCCATGATATCAGAATTTCAGATAAGTTGTGACAGCCCTAAATTGACCCTAGTCGGAAAGTGGTTTCGGGACCACAAGACCAAGTCATAAAAATAATTAACCATTATATTTGATGCTTATTATATGTATATAGGCATGTGTGAAAATTTCATGTTTGAATTTTGTTAATTGTAAGTGAATTTTGCTAAATAGGACTTGTGTGAGAAAATTTAGAAATGTGCTAGGCAAATGTTAAAGTGGCCTATTGATGCATGCTAGAAAATGTTGTCCTTGCATGTCAAAATACCCAAAACTTGGGATGGTGGCCGGCCATGCTATGGGTAAAAAGGTATTATAAACATGTTATGTTAGTGTTTCATGGGAGGAATGATAAAATAAGGAGCATGGTAATAAAATAATGAAAAGGAAAATGATGAAGAAAAAAAAAGAAAAAGTTCTCATGTTGTTCAACTTGGCCGAATAGAAGAAAGAAAAAGAAGGGAAAGAGCTTGGAGAAAATCGGCTATGGTGGTTCACTAGACTAAGGTATGTTGATGTTGTTCCATGAGATTCATGCATATTTTTAGTTGTTAGCTTGAGTTCTACCTAGCCCATGGTTTAAATCTTTGCTATGAGATGGAGATGATATTCGGCCATGGGTGTTGTCTTCTTGATTGGTGTTTGATGTTGTGGTGATGAGGCATGAAGATGAGTTAAGTTTTGGCTAAGGTGGACTTGTGTTGATGTCATTTGCATGCTAAGTGTGAAGCTTTGTAATGATACATGTGATGGTGATTGATGCCTCTTGGATTTTCTTTTTAGCATTTTTGAGTTAGACATTAAGTTCTTTGTTTAACCCATGACCAAAATTGAAATGGTATGGTGTCTTGATGCATTCGGCCATGGTAGGAAGTAGATGAGAATTGGTAGTAAGGTGAAGTGCAGATGTTAGTATTTGATTACTCGTGTATATATGTGTATTAGCCGAGTTTTGAACTTGAAACAAAATGGTATGTAGTCAATACAAGTAACCATATTTGTAGGAAGTATTAAGCATATAATCGGCCTCACCATAGACATGCATATTCGGCCACATGAGGTAGATTGGTGTTGCATGTATTCGGTTAGAGGCAAGCATATTGATGTTTTTATCTTGGCTTAGATAATCGGCTAAAAGAGAGTGTGGGCTAATATGTTGAGTTGATTCATGATTTCATATATATGTGACTCTAATGTCTAATGTATATATGGGTTAAGTACCTTGAGTTTCTCTTTTTGATGTTCAAATGATTAAATCAATTTATTTGTTAAATTAAGCTCAAGAACAAAGGGGAACTAAATCCGATAAAAGGGAAGGAAAAAGTGATTGAATAGCCGTCGAAATCGTTCGACAACATCCGAGGTAAGTTTTCGAGTAATGAAACTTAGTTTACGATTTGATTAAGTCATGACGTATAATCATAACAAATATACGGTGATATAATGATTCTACTTGAATTATATGTTGAGTTAATTAGTCTATACGTATGATAGGTAGCCGTATGTGCATAGAGATCATGTCATAAAGCAAACCAAATCATGCTGTTTGTATGTGGCTATTGAGCCGAAAATGGGAATGCTTAATAATTGACTTGTGTTTGAATTCTAGTTATGAAAATGAAATAAAGATGTGTCATGATTTACTGATATGTGCATGAATATTCGGATGATAACCGGGCTAAGTCCCGAAGGCATTTGTGCTAGTGACTAATTCCGGGCTAAGTCCCGAAGGCATTTGTGCGGGTTACTAATTCCGGGCTAAGTCCCGAAGGCATTTGTGCGAGTTACTATATCCGGGCTAAGTCCCGAAGGCATTTGTGCGAACTACTATATCCGGGCTAAGTCCCGAAGGCATTTGAGCGAGTGGCTATATCCGGTTAAAGCCCGAAGGTACTTGGTTTGGGAATGAGCGATCTTGCTGTAATAATTTCAATTAATATGCTCGTAAAATCCCAACGATGAGGTATGTTTCGTATACGCATTGGATTAGTTGATTCCTTTTAAATAGTATTCGCTTAGTCGATTAATGAGCTTCCGGCTTTTGGTTAAGTTGATTCTCTTATGTATGAGTATAAGGGTTGGTAATGTGAAGTAGGTATGATTTTGAGAATGTGTGTATATGAAATTATCCGTTTAGTCATATGAATGCTATACTTCAATTGTGCCTGATTTCATTGCTCAAAACTTACTAAACATTAAATGCTTATTCCGTTTCTTTGGTTCTCTGTTTTATAGATTTTGGTTCGTCAGCTATTGGACTCGGGGTTGTCAAAGTCGTAGTCGTCCACTCTATCAAAGCCCTTGTGGTACTCTTTTAGTTGAACTCTACTAATGGCATGTATAGGACTGCCCTTGTGTTATTAGTCAAGTACTTTGGCGTTGTATATATTTGGATAGCCATGCGAAAATGGCTTATATGAGCATAGTGTTATAATCATTTTGTATGTATATGGTTATTGAGAGGTGTGGATATGCTTGGCAATGATTGGCCATTGGAATGGTTAATCATGATCATATTTTGTACTATATATGCTAAAGGGCTAGTTGAATCATGGAAACTATGAAATAGGTAAAGTCTACCTTAAAGGCAGATGTTGACAGCAGCAGTGATGTAAATTTCAAAAATCACTAAAAATAGTAGGAATGGATTTAAATAGTGAATAAATTATTTAATCAAACCTTGATGAATCCACTTTCATATGGAAGAAACGAAATGATCATATGAGTCATATTTTAAGAGATATTTAAGTTTTCGTGGAACAGGGGCAGAGCGATTTCTGGATCCCCTAATTTGACTTTGGAAATTCAGTATAAACTAACCAGAGATAATTAGAAGTCATGCCATATATGTATAGATTTCTTTTTGAGTCTAGTTTCATTAGAAACAAACGGCATAAGTATTGAAGCCCTGTACAGGAAGATATCTAAGTCGTAATACATGAAGGTCAGAGTAGTCGAACCCTATAACAGGGGAGACTTTAACTAATAAACTGTACTAATTGGCCCGACCAAAAATTCTAGAAAAAAAACCGTAGATGGAAATATGAGTTTAGTTTCAGGAAAAATTTACGGAACTGGTTTTTAAGTTTTGGAACTCGAGATATGATTTTTAAGGTGACAATAACGCAGTTAGCCAGCTTGTCTGGAAATTTTAAATGAACTGTGTTTTACAATGAAATAAGTCCGTAAATACCTCATGTTCGACTCCGGCAACGGTCTCGGGTACGGGGTGTTACAATTTTATTGGTATCAGAGCTACGGTTTAGTCGATTCTAGGACTACCGTAATACGTTTGGGTCTAGCTATACATGCCATTATGTGATTATTTGATAGTGTGGTGATTTTTGACAATTGAAAATGTGTTTATTTATAGTAATGGATCCCGATCGCAACCGAGCGGTAGCTGATGATCTTGAGAGTGTAGCGCCTGCTCCCGCGCAAGGGACAGCGCCGGCGGACTCTCAACCTATTGCTAGTAATCCGAACGATGAAGTTAGACAAGCTTTTTATAGCGTGATGAATGATTGGTTCAACCAATACATTTGAACTAATACGGCTGTTCCACAACCCCCATTCCCAACTAATACAACCCCCGCACCTGCAATGCCTCCGGTCACTGACCAAATAAGGTCAAATAAGCCCCTAGTTGACAGAATCCGAAAACACAGGGCTACTGAATTTAAAGCTACGAATAGCGACGACGCCGAGCAAGCTGAATTTTGGATGGATAACACTATTCGGGTACTTGATGAACTATCTTGCACACCCGATGAATGCTTAAAGTGTACTATCTCCTTGCTACGTGATTCTGCCTACTATTGGTGGAATACGTTGATTTCTGTTGTGCCCAGAGAGCAAGTAACTTGGGAGTTTTTCCAAACCGAGTTTCGAAAGAAGTATATCAGTCAGAGATTCATTGACAAAAAACGGAAGGAATTTCTTGAACTTAAACAAGGTTCCATGTCGGTTACCGACTATGAACGAAAATTTGTGAGGCTTAGCCGGTACGCACGAGAATGCATTTCTTCAGAAGCTGTGATGTGTAAACGTTTCGAAGATGGACTGAATGATGATATAAAGCTGTATGTTGGCATTTTAGAAATCCGAGAATTTGTGGTACTTGTCGAGCGAGCTTGCAAAGCCGAGGAGCTCAGTAAGGAGAAAAGGAAAGCTGATATGGGAGCAAATGAGTTTCGTAAGAGATCTTCGGGAAAGCCCTTCCAACAGTCATCGAAGAAATTTAGAGATGACTTAGGCCGGTCTAGAGACACTTCGGGTTTTTCTAGACGAGATCGTGATCGACCCCCTGTGAGTACACGAGTCACTTTTGGTCGCCAGTGTTGGAAACGATCGTCGAGACAGAACGGAGTGCCAGTATTGTGGTAAATGGCATTCGGGGAGTTGTAGATTCCATGACCGCTCCTGTTATAAATGCGGATCAGCTGACCATTTTATCAAGGATTGCCCGAGACTGTCTGAACAAAATGTAAATCAGAGTGGGAAACCAGGTGCTACTACTGCTCGAGGTAGACCGTCTAGAAACACGGACAATGCTAGTGGCGGTCAGAGAGGATCTAGAGATGCTACAACCAGATCTAAGGCTCGTGCGCCTACTAGAGCTTATGCTATACGTGCACGCGAGGATGCTTCTTCGCCTAATGTTATTACCGGTACTTTCACTCTCTTTGATACTAATGTGATTGCTTTGATTGACCCTGGTTCTACTCATTCTTATATATGTGAAACCTTAGCAACCAGTAAGACTTTACCTGTTGAGTCTACTGAGTTCGTAATTCGGGTGTCAAATCCCTTGGGTCGTTATGTGCTGGTCGACAAAGTGTGTAAGAAATGTCCCTTAGAAATCAGAGGTTCCTGCTTTCCGGCCAATTTGATGCTTTTACCGTTTGATGAATTTGATGTTATCCTCGGTATGGATTGGCCAACAGTTCACGACGCAGTTGTAAATTGCAAAAGCAAAACTATCGATTTGAGGTGTGCAAATAATGAGATGATTCGAGTTGAGTCTACTGACTTGAATGGGTCGCCAGCTGTAATATCATCGATGTTGGCTCAGAAATATGTAAGAAAGGGGTGCGAAGCATACCTTGCATATGTACTTGATGACAAAGAGTTAGAAAAGAAGCCTGAATCTGTGCCGGTGGTTTGTGAATATTTGGATGTTTTTCCCGAAGAATTACCGGGTTTACCACCTGTTCGGGAGGTAGAGTTTGGTATTGAGCTTGTACCTGGGACTACACCGATTTCGATAGCTCCGTATCGTATGGCACCAACAGAATTAAAGGAATTGAAAGCTCAGTTGCAAGAGTTGACGGATAGAGGTTTCGCTCGACCAAGTTTCTCACCTTGGGGTGCACCAGTATTATTTGTGAAAAGAAGGACGGAACCATGAGGTTGTGCATCGACTATCGTCAGCTGAATAAGGTGACAATAAAGAAAAAATATCCGATACCGCGCATTGACGATTTGTTTGATCAACTAAAGGGAGCCTCAGTGTTTTCAAAGATAGATTTGAGATCGGGTTATTATCAGTTGCGAATTCAAGATTCGGATATACCCAAAACAGCTTTCAGAACGAGATACGGTCAATACGAGTTCTTAGTAATGCCGTTTGGGCTCACTAATGCCCCTGCGGTATTTATGGATTCCAATGAATCGGGTCTTCAGACAGTATCTGGACCGGTTTGTAGTTGTGTTTATCAATGACATCTTGGTCTACTCAAGAGATGAAACCGAGCATGCTGAGCACCTGAGATTAGTGTTGCAGATTTTACGAGATAAGCAGTTATATGCTAAGTTCAGTAAGTGTGAGTTCTGGTTAAGAGAGGTGAGCTTCTTGGGTCATGTGGTATTCGCATCGGGTATTCGAGTTGATCTGAGCAAAATTTCAGCCATACTTAACTGGAAGCCTCCGAGAAATATTACTGAGGTTCGGAGCTTTTTGGGACTTGCCGGTTACCACCGACGGTTTGTAAAAGGTTTCTCGATGATAGCCACACCAATGACGAAACTACTTCAGAAAGATGTTAAGTTTGAATGGACAGAAAAGTGTCAGAAAAGTTTCGATCAATTGAAAACTCATTTGACGGAAGCTCCAGTACTAGTGCATCCCGAATCAGGCAAGGAGTTCGTCATTTACAGTGATGCATCCTTACTTGGGTTGGGTTGTGTATTGATGCAAGAAGGTCGAGTTGTAGCTTATGCATCGAGGCAACTGAAGCCACATGAGAAAAATTATCCAACCCATGATCTCGAACTGGCTGCCATCGTATTCGCTTTGAAAATATGGCGACATTACTTATTTGGTGAGAAGTGCCATGTATATTGGATCACAAAAGTCTCAAATATTTGATGACTCAAAGAGACTTGAATCTGCGACAAAGACGTTAGCTTGAGTTGTTAAAAGATTATGAGCTTGTCATTGACTATCATCCGGGAAAGGCTAATGTGGTTGCGGATGCTTTGAGTCGTAAATCACTGTTTGCTTTACGAGCAATGAATGTACACTTGTCTGTTCTATCCTACAATGTGTTAGTAGCAGAATTAAAGGCTAGACCATTGTTGATTCATCAAATTCGTGAAGCTCAAAAATTCGATGATGAATTGGTTGCAAAACGGGCTGAATGTGTTTCGGATAGGGAATCAGAGTTTCAAATTGATGACGACGATTGTTTGAGGTTCAGAAGTCGTTTGTGTGTTCCAAGAAATTCCAAACTTATTTCGATGATTCTGAACAAAGCTCATAGTAGCCGAATGTCAATTCACCCGGGGAGCACGAAAATGTACAACGATCTGAGACGTCAGTTTTGGTGGCATGGTATGAGACGAGACATTTCCGACTTTGTTTCGAAGTGTTTAATATGCCAACAAGTGAAAGCGGAACATCAAGTGCCTACGGGTTTACTCCAACCGATCATGATACCTGAATGGAAATGGGATCGAGTCACGATGGATTTTGTGTCTGGGTTGCCATTGTCGACAAGTAAGAAAGATGTGATTTGGGTTGTTGTTGATAGACTGACTAAGTCGGCTCATTTTATTCCCGTACGTACGGGTTATTCACTGGATAAACTAGCTGAATTGTATGTTTCTCAGATTGTGAGATTACACGGGGTACCCATTTCTATTGTGTCGGATAGAGATCCGAGATTCACCTCACGATTTTGGAAGAGATTGCAAGAAGCTTTGGGTACCAAGTTGCATTTTAGCACCGCTTTTCATCCCCAAACCGATGGTCAATCCGAGCGGATAATTCAGATACTCGAGGATATGTTGAGATGCTGCATCCTTGAGTTTAGTGGTTCATGGGAACGGTATCTACCTTTGATTGAGTTCGCTTAAAACAATAGTTTTCAGTCAAGCATTAAGATGGCGCCTTACGAGGCTTTGTACGGTCGAAAATACCGTACACCATTGTTTTGGACCGAGCTCGGTGAAACTAAAATTTTCGGAGTTGATTTGATTAAAGATGCTGAGCAGAAAGTAAAAATAATTCGTGAAAGTCTGAAGGCAGCATCAGATCGTCAGAAGTCGTATGCGGATTTGAAACGAAAGGACATTGAGTATCAGGTGGGAGATAAAGTGTTTCTTAAAGTTTCACATTGGAAAAAGATACTCAGATTTGGGCGTAAGGGCAAATTGAGTCCGAGGTTCATCAGGCCATATGAAATATCCGAACGAGTCGGTCCAGTTGCGTATAGATTGATTTTGCCCCCTGAACTTGAAAAGATTCACGACGTCTTTCATGTTTTGATGCTTCGACGTTATAGATTTGATCCATCGCACATAATTAATCCATCAGAGGTTGAAATTCGACCCGATATGAGTTATGAAGAAGAACCGATTCGTATCCTGGCTCGTGAAGTGAAAGAGTTACGAAACAAAAAGGTTCCTTTAGTAAAAGTGTTATGGCTCAAACACGGGATGGAAGAAGCTACTTGGGAGACCGAGAACTCTATGAAAGAACGATACCCAAACCTATTTACCGGTAAGATTTTCGGGGACAAAAATTTCTTAAGTGGGGGAGAGTTGTGACAGCCCTAAATTGACCCTAGTCGGAAAGTGGTTTCGGGACCACAAGACCGAGTCATAAAATAATTAACCATTATATTTGATGCTTATTATATGTATATAGGCATGTGTGAAAATTTCATGTTTGAATTTTGTTAATTGTAAGTGAATTTTGCTAAATAGGACTTGTGTGAGAAAATTTAGAAATGTGCTAGGCAAATGTTAAAGTGCCTATTGATGCATGCTAGAAAATGTTGTCCTTGCATGTCAAAATACCCAAAACTTGGGATGGTGGCCGGCCATGATATGGGTAAAAAGGTATTATAAACATGTTATGTTAGTGTTTCATGGGAGGAATGATAAATAAGGAGCATGGTAATAAATAATGAAAAGGAAAATGATGAACAAAAAAAAAGAAAAAGTTCTCATGTTGTTCAACTTGGCCGAATAGAAGAAAGAAAAAGAAGGGAAGAGCTTGGAGAAAATCGGCTATGGTGGTTCACTAGACTAAGGTATGTTGATGTTGTTCCATGAGATTCATGCATATTTTTAGTTGTTAGGTTGAGTTCTACCTAGCCCATGGTTTAAATCTTTGCTATGAGATGGAGATGATATTCAGCCATGGGTGTTGTCTTCTTGATTGGTGTTTGATGTTGTGGTGATGAGGCATGAAGATGAGTTAAGTTTCAGCTAAGGTGGACTTGTGTTGATGTCATTTGCATGCTAAGTGTGAAGCTTTGTAATGATACATGTGATGGTGATTGATGCCTCTTGGATTTCTTTTTAGCATTTTTGAGTTAGACATTAAGTTCTTTGTTTAACCCATGACCAAAATTGAAATGGTATGGTGTCTTGATGCATTCGGCCATGGTAGGAAGTAGATGAGAATGGTAGTAAGGTGAAGTGCAAATGTTAGTATTTGATTACTAGTGTATATATGTGTATTAGGCGAGTTTTGAACTTGAAACAAAATGGTATGTAGTCAATACAAGTAACCATATTTGTAGGAAGTATTAAGCATATAATCGGCCTCACCATAGACATGCATATTCGGCCACATGAGGTAGATTGGTGTTGCATGTATTCGGTTAGAGGCAAGCATATTGATGCTTTTATCTTGGCTTAGATAATCGGCTAAAAGAGAGTGTGGGCTAATATGTTGAGTTGATTCATGATTTCATATATATGTGACTCTAATGTCTAATGTATATATGGGTTAAGTACCTTGAGTTTCTCTTTTGATGTTCAAATGATTAAATCAATTTATTTGTTAAATTAAGCTCAAGAACAAAGGGAACTAAATCCGATAAAGGGAAGGAAAAAGTGATTGAATAGCCGTCGAAATTGTTCGACAACATCCGAGGTAAGTTTTCGAGTAATGAAACTTAGTTTACGATTTGATTAAGTCATGACGTATAATCATAACAAATATACGGTGATATAATGATTCTACTTGAATTATATGTTGAGTTAATTAGTCTATACGTATGATGGGTAGCCGTATGTGCATAGAGATCATGTCATAAAGCAAACCAAATCATGCTGTTTGTATGTGGCTATTGAGCCGAAAATGGGAATGCTTAATAATTGACTTGTGTTTGAATTCTAGTTATGAAAATGAAATAAAGATGTGTCATGATTTACTGATATGTGCATGAATATTCGGATGATAACCGGGCTAAGTCCCGAAGGCATTTGTGCTAGTGACTAATTCCGGGCTAAGTCCCGAAGGCATTTGTGCGAGTTACTAATTCCGGGCTAAGTCCCGAAGGCATTTGTGCGAGTTACTATATCCGGGCTAAGTCCCGAAGGCATTTGTGCGAACTACTATATCCGGGCTAAGTCCCGAAGGCATTTGAGCGAGTGGCTATATCCGGTTAAAGCCCGAAGGTACTTGGTTTGGGAATGAGCGATCTTGCTGTAATAATTTCAATTAATATGCTCGTAAAATCCCAACGATGAGGTATGTTTCGTATACGCATTGGATTAGTTGATTCCTTTTAAATAGTATTCGCTCAGTCGATTAATGAGCTTCCGGCTTTTGGTTAAGTTGATTCTCTTATGTATGAGTATAAGGGCTGGTAATGTGAAGTAGGTATGATTTTGAGAATGTGTGTATATGAAATTATCCGTTTAGTCATATGAATGCTATACTTCAATTGTGCCTAATTTCATTGCTCAAAACTTACTAAGCATTAAATGCTTATTCCGTTTCTTTGGTTCTTTATTTTATAGATTTTGGTTCGTCAGCTATTGGACTCGGGATTGTCAAAGTCGAAGTCGTCCACACTATCAAAGCCCTTGTGGTACTCTTTTAGTTGAACTCTGCTAATGGCATGTATAGGACTGCCCTTGTGTTATTAGTCAAGTACTTTGGCGTTGTATATATTTTGATAACCATGCGAAAATGGCTGATATATTTTGAGCATAGTGTTATAATCATTTTGTATGTATATGGTTATTGAGAGGTGTGGATATGCTTGGCAATGATTGGCCATTGGAATGGTTAATCATGATCATATTTTGTACTATATATGCTAAAGGGCTAGTTGAATCATGGAAACTATGAAATAGGTAAAGTCTACCTTAAAGGCAGATGCTGACAGCAGCAGTGATGTAAATTTCAAAAATCACTAAAAATAGTAGGAATAGAATTAAATAGTGAATAAATTATGTAATCGAACCTTGATGAATCTACTTTTATATGGAAGAAACGAAACGATCATATGAGTCGTATTTTAAGAGATATTTAAGTTTTCGTGGAACAGGGACAGAGCGATTTCTGGATCCCCTGATCTGACTTTGGAAATTCACTATAAATTAACCAGAGATAATTAGAAGTCATGCCATATATTTATAGATTCCTTTTTGAGTCTAGTTTCGTTAGAAACAAACGGCATAAGTATTGAAGCCCTGTACACGAAGATATCTAAGTCGTAATGCATGAAGGTCAGAGTAGTCGAGCCCTGTAACAGGGGAGACTTTAACTAATAAACTGTACTAATTGGCCCGACCAAAAATTCTAGAAAAAAAATGTAGATGGAAGTATGAGTCTAGTTTCAGGAAAAATTTACGGTACTGGTTTTCGAGTTTTGGAACTCGAGATATGATTTTTAAGGTGACAGTGACGCAGTTAGCCAGCTTGTCTGGAAATTTTAAATGAACTGTGTTTTACAATGAAATAAGTCCGTAAATACCTCGTGTTCGACTCCGGAAACAGTCTCGGGTATGGGGTGTTACATAAGTTACCTTGATTTGGCTTCGAGCCATGATATAGGCACTTATCATGTGAGACCCTTAAGTATCTGACTTCTATTTCAAATGGTTCAACAGGTAAATAAAGATGTAGTTGAGTATGAGATTGGTACGAGATGGTACAGGTACGTTCAGTAATGAATTGGGTATTGAAACTATGGAATTGATAATTTCTTTGGTAAGTTATGTGAATGATCATTTGATAGCTTTGAGATTTAATAGAATTGTTGTATATATTTTTTTTTACTATTTGAATGACTAATGAATGGTGACAATTGCTTATTGTTAACATACGATCTTACTAAGCTATATAGCTTACTTTGCTGCTTTTCCATGTTTTATAGTGATTTCAAAGCTAGCTTGGACTTAGGGATCGTCGGATACTTTATCACACTATCCAATAACACTTTGGTACCTTTGAAACTATGTTTTGGGTCGTATGGCATGTATAGGGACTTTGGTCATTTTGGTTATATCTTGATAGTGAAATTGGCAATTTGTGTTGGCCTATAAAAGTTATGTTTATAATGTTTTATATGGCTATGTAAATTGACCTATTTGTTTGGTTGATGATGTATGTTTAAAAGTGTGCTAATGTCATTTTGTGATGTGTTTAATGTTTGCTTGGAAATGGTTGATGAAATGAGGATGTTTGTGATTGTGGTTTAAGCTAAGAAATGTTTAGATGAAATGGTATGAATTATGTTTGATTTGGCTGTTTTGGGTTACCTATTATGCTTTGTTTTGGTGCCATATGCGTAGGTGAAGGTGTGTACCAAATGGGGTGGCAAATTGGCTTGGTAAATAGCCTATTTTTGTCCACACGGGCAGAGACACGGGCGTGCGTCTCAGCTGTGTGTGACACACGATTAAGTACACTACCGTGTGTCCCCTGGTGTGGTTTTAGAAATCAAGTTAGTATGCTCCATACGGCCTCACACACGGGTGTATGACATGGCTGTATGGCATAAGTCAGTATACCCTATAGGTTTGGCACGACCTAGTACACGGCCTGGCACACGGGTGTGTGTGGCCATTTTTAGGGCACACAGCTAGCCACATGGGCGTGTGTGTTGGCCATGTGACCCAAGTTAGAGAGTTACACGGGGTCAGACACGGGCTAAGAGTTACACGGGGTCAGACACAGGCTAGGACATAGCCATGTGCTCCCATTTCGAATGTCCACACGGCTTGTGACACGGGCGTGTTTGGTGGCCGTGTGAGACACACGGCCTGCCACACAAGCGTGTGTCCCCTGTTTTGTGTAAAATTTTTAAGGTTTCGTGGAAGTTTCTTGAGATATCGGTTTAGTCTTGAACCACTCCCAAAGCATATTTAGGGCCTCGTAGGCTCGTATAATGTACAAATTGATTGAGATTGAATGATAATTATTTGTAATGATTGAATGTATGTGAAATGTATGATTAAATGTATTCTAAGTCCGGTAATGCTCTGTAACCCTATTCTGGTGTTGAATATGGGTGAGGAGTGTTACATTTAACCTGCGGACAAGTGAAACATTTTGATGCAAAATCTGAGATTTCATGTTTCATACATGGCCACCAATACATTTGTTTTAAGTCACTATACATTTTATTACTACCAGGGTAAATCAAATACACGGTATAGTGAGCTTCTTGAAAAATCTCTCGTTTAACTTCAAAATTCTTTGAAACACACAATTTGTTTCAGAAGTACAGGCTATCATCAGCTTCAATATGAAAATCTATACCTTGCAGTTTACCAACTTGTTCTCCTTTAGCAAACAAATCAAGATCATTTTTCTGTGCCTCATGAATCTGCTGTAAAATAGAACCATCATCAACATGTGTAAGACAATTATGCAAAGCTTTCAAAGAAAACAATGATTTTTGACTCAAAGAATCCGCATATTAGTTTTTCCCAGATGATAGTCGATAACCAAATTGTTGTCTTTTAACAACTCCAACCATCTACGTTGTCACAAGTTCAGTTCTTTTTTGGACATCAGATATTTCAAACTCTTATGTTCAGTGGAAATATGACATTTTTCTTCGCATAAATAATGTCGCCAAATTTTCAGGGAAAAAACAATTGCCGCAAGTTCCAAATCGTGTGTCAGATAGTTTTTCTCATACAATTTCAACTACCGGGAAGCATAAGTGACAAGTTTTCTTTCCTACATCAAAACACAATCTAAATCATTGAATGAAGCATCACTATATACCACAAATTCTTTACCAGAACTTTGTTTGAATTAATACAAGGGTTTCGGTTATCATCACTTTCAACTGATCAAAGCTCTGTTGACATTTATCAAACCAAACAAATTTAACATCTTTTTGTAGTAGTTTTGTCATTAGTAATGCAACTATCAAGAAGCCTTTAACAAAACATCTGTAACACCCGACCAAACCCAAAAACTTATTACTTCAGTGATATTTCTTGGAGGTTTCCAATTTAATATTGCTGAAATCTTGCAAGGACCAACTCGTATGCAATCTATCGATACCATGTGACCTAGAAACCCAACTTATTAAAGCCAAAACTCACATTTATTGAATTTCGCAAATAGTTGTTTCTCGCGTAATGCTTGAAATACAATGCTCAAATGCTTAGTGTGCTCATCTCTCGAGTAATTCAGTATATCATCGATAAAAACAATGAACTTATCTAAATATGGTTGGAAAATCCTATTCATCAGGTCCATAAATGCAACTAGAGCATTCGTTAAACCGAATGACATAACTAAAAATTCATAGTGTCCATACCTGGTTCGAAAAGTTATTTTCTACACATTTGAATCTTTAACCCGAAGCTGATAATATCTAGAACGATGATCAATTTTTGAAAACATTGTCGTACCTTTTAGCTGATTAAACAAATCTTCATTGTGAGGTAATGAATATTTGTTTTTAATTATAACTTTATTCAGTTTTCAATAATCAATACACAAATGCATTGACCCGTCTTTTTTCTTAACAAACAACAATGGCACACCCTAGGAAGATACGCTCAGACAAACAAACCCTCTATCTAAAAATTCTTAGAACTGTTCTTTTAGTTCTTTTGATTCAAATGAGGCCATTCTATAAGGAGCGATCGATATTGGAGAAGGTCCTAGCACTAATTCAAAAGCAAACTCAACCTTTCTAACTGGCAGTAATCCTGACAACTCTTCTGGAAATACATCAGCAACATCACAAACAATTGGAACTAACTCAACTTTCAATTATAAAACTCGAGAATCTAAAATATACGCCAAATATGCCTCATACCCTTTTTTCACAAATTTCTGAGCTGACAGAGTAGAAGTAATGCTGGTAGTATTGTCAATTATATCTAATTCAACACTAATTGATTCACCGTTCTGACATTTCAATATAATATGCTTTCATCTAAATTCACAATCGCATCATGCAAAGCCAATTAGTCTATGCCGAGATTAACATCAAATTTGTTAAATGGCAACATCATCAAATCAGCAAGAAAGTTACAATCCCGGATTTTCAATAGTAATTCTTACAAACTTTGTCAACTAATACATACTGACCTAATGGATTAATTACTTTGATCACAAATTCAGTTGATTCTACTGGTATTTTCTTATTTGTTACTAATACAATGCATATATACGAGTGAGTTGACCCCAGGTCAATCAAAACGTAAACAGTAATATCAAAGAAAGAAAATGTACTAGTGATATTGATATGGGAACATCAGACTTATTCATGTCAGAAAAATTGCGCCTCTCAATTAGGAAATCAAATAAGAAGATCAATACAATAAATTTCGAGGAGGGCCTAACTGTGGGAGTAGCTCGAGGAGTGGAGCTACAAATCTGCGATTGAAAGGGAAAGGAAGATTTTGTGGTAATCCAGTTAGATGATTATGATTTTGTGCTTGGCTTAAACTTTCTTTATAAGATTAAAGTGGATATTTTTCCCTTTGTTGATAGCATTTATATCCATGATGATGCACAACCACCATGTGTTATGCCGGTAAATCAAGATAAGGACCAAGGTGTTGTCAACAATCCAAGTAGTCGAGGATGTTTTGTATAGGAGGAACATTGACTTGGTAGATTAGAGTGTCAAAGAAGCCTCTTTGGAAATGCTAGTGGGGAAGAAAACATATATGAAGCCTGTTGAGTCATCAAAAGAGCTACCACCTATGAGAGGTGGGTTGTACATCAAACTTTGGGGATAAAACGGTGATGCAACCTGGACAATTGAGAAGAGTAAAAGTTGTGTGTAAGGTACATCTCAAACACCTTAGTAGTGTTTTTCATTTTAACTTTCCATTGGCTTTGCAAAGACACATGGGCCCTTTCAGAGTTCTGAAGCGGGTGGACCAAAGCGCTTACAAACAAAATTTAGTAGCGAGACTTAAGGTTAACACGATGTTCAATGTAAGAATGCCAAAGTCGATTTGTTCAGATCAAGGGGATCCTGATCGAGACAAGTCACAATGTGGGCGAGTAAGAGCGGCGAGCTCTTGCGAACGAGATGTACCAATGAGTGAAACGGTTAAAATTAGAAAATGACGAAAGTCAAGGAAAAGGTTTCGAGAGGTGGGACTACTCGATAGTGAGACTAGTCGAGAAAGGACAAGGCATCGTGAAAGTTTTGAGGTGAATCAAAGCAGTGCCATCCTGAGGATGCAATGAGGGCGTTGCGAGAATGGGTGAGGGAGAATGTCACGGGCCGTAGTTTGAAGCCCGTGACCAAAGCACAAAGAGCGTTCCATTAAGGTTTACATATTAAATGGGGCTCATTTAACCCAGTTAAACTAGCTTGATTCAAAGAATGAGTGATGAAGCCCATCTACTTGAAGCCTTGTTGCAATTATGGAAAATTAGGGTTACCTTGGTAAATAGAGAAAGTAATATTAGAAGAGATGTAATATAATAAGATTTGATTTTATAATCTAGGAGATTAGATAATCCTTTGATTGTAAATATGTTTCAATCTCGTTTGTTGATGTAACTCGATCTATATTGTCGGTTTTGGGGGAGCTCAACTATAAATAGAGAGCCTCCCCCTCAGTTGTAATCACTCATTGTATCCATTGTTTGTTATTCTTTGAGTGTTAAAGAATATATTAAGAGCATTTACTCAAACACCTTGTGTGCATTGTTTTTCTTTGGCTATTTTGTTTTTTCAAGCTTCTTTTGTCTTTGAGATTGCTTTTGCTATATTTTGGTGCCTTAGAGGAATTCTACAAGAATCTTCACTTTGTGAGACTTAGGCTAACTTAGGCGTATTTGAAGCGAAGGAATCGCTTAAGGCCGCACGGATTGCAAGACAAAAGATCTAACCCCCTGACATAATCTTGTGTTTGACATATCATATTCTCATGACACCAAAAAACATTTATGTAATTTTTATTTTAGTGAAAAACTACTATTTTTTTAATACAATGCTTAGAATTACCCTAACTCTCACCCTTAAATTCCAGTTATATGTTGGCATCATGAAGAATAATTTATAAATAACGAATTTATATTATTGTGTTATCAATTTATCTTCTATTTTGTATAATTTGTCCTATTAATTATATTTATTAAGTTTTTATTTGATAAATGAAAAAATGATGAAAAATTAAATATTGGACTTTTATTATAGAAATTTACAAATATTGAATTTATATTATAAAATTGTTTGGTATATTAGTAAAGTTAAAACTACATATGTATTATTTGATAATAGTAAATCTTGATTTTTGAAAATTATTTATTTCATATTTTTTTTAAATTACTGATAAGGAGAAGATAATTCAATGGTTCCAACACATTAAAAAAATGTTATGTACAATTGTCAAAAAATATGAGTTAATAGAATTTATTTTATGCACCTTTTTAAGTTATTAATTTAATAATTTTATATTGCTCTTTCATTTAACTATATTATATATTAATTTATCAAGTATGAATATTATATATTAATTTATATGACATTTTTAAAAGGTTTTATTTTTTTTAGTTTGACCTTACACTCTAAAATTTTTAATTCCTGTCCCTTAGGATGAATCTCTAATCTCATCATATTTGTATGCCATGTATAATTTAATTTTACATTATAATAATTCAAACATATATTTGAACTTATTGTAATTATGTATATACTCTATTTATAATAATAAACTTTTCTTTAAAGAAAAATGAGTAGAGCTTAATTTTATTGAATATCCTTCAACCAATGATTTCAATAGAGTGTTTAATAATTTGGTTAATGGCAAAGATGAGATATTGAGAACAAAGTTTTCAAGTTTAAGTCACATTTTACTTAAATAGCATGCTCAAGTTCTCTCCTATTTTTATTTTAAATCTCATGGGGCTATCCGAATTTATTGAAGTTTAGATTCATATTTATTTTTATTTTAATCAGGTATTAAGTTGATTTTAATTATTATTAATGAAACATGCATTTGTTTTGTTTGTAATTTAATTATGATTTTAATTGTAGTTGTAAACTCTTTTAAAAAGAATATTTTACATTTAAAATTTTAATTTAATCTGATTTCAAATTTTAATAATTTTAATAATTTATTTGAAACCAAAATTATTTTAATTAAATTAATTTAAACTTAAAAAAAATAAATATGAAAAATAATCTTAATAAGAAATTATACAAACTCAAAATTAGCTTTGAAATTTTTTAAATTAATCCCATATAAATGGATCCCTCTAACACATTGTTGCGGTTTGCCATTCATTTTGCTTGAACCGTTTTTCCCTCGTATTCATTAAAATAAACCTTCATAAAAGGAAACGAAACCCAAAATAGTGAATGCATCTACTGGGAGAAGCTTCTTCATCTTCCCTTCTCTTCTCTTTGACTGCAAAGCCACAACTATGATGAATTGAATGAGTTCAATCTCCTCTTCTTTGGTTTTCTTTTTTCCTTTTTGATTCTTTGGATATTTTCCCCTAGTTTAGGACTATTTGAAGCAAATTAATTTGTTTTTTTAAACATATATGAATCAGTAATGTACAAAGAGATTCCAAATTTTAAGAGCTTCAGCATCACAATTTGTAGGTATGTTTTTTCATATTTGTTTATCTCTACCATATAATCATTCCCTTTTAAATGTTTTATTTATACTTTTATATTCAGGATTCTTGCTTTGTTTTTACTTCACATCTGAGAAAACAAGTATATCTTTCTACTTTTGAGTGAGGAAGATTTCATATTTGCATAGGTAAAGAATCCGCCATTGTTGATTACAGCAAAAATGAAGGGTCTTTTAAGAGGTTTGAAATACATTTCCCAAATTTTTGGTGAGTACCCTTTTTTTCCCCATAATTAAAATAAAAAATTGCTGCATTTATTGTACTTGTAATTGCTTAAAATATTATTTATCATCAACATTTTTTCAGAGGATGAAAAAGAACCAGAAATGCAAATTGGAAATCCTACAGATGTAAAACATGTTGCTCATATCGGTATGGATGGTCCTTCCGCCAATAAACCGAGCTGGGTATGGTATGATTTTCATTTGCTTTACTTTTCGGTCGTGATTGCAGGAATGACGAATGTTATTGCAGTAAATTACGATGAAAATCGGCTGCTATTTAAATCCCAGATAATTGAGAAAAATGTCAAATTTATCCATTTTTTTATCCATACAGATGGATGAGTTCAATTCTGAGTTCTCATCAACTCCTGTAAATGGTAATCAACAATTAAAGCCTCCACCTGCAGGTTTGGTGCATTTTTGCTTTTCACCAATTAAACAGATTTAGTCAAAATCAACTTCTCAGAGCGTCAGAATAGCCAAAATCTCCTTACAAGTAATATTTAAATGTCAATCTTGGTGCAGGAAATCAGGACTCATTACCACCTACTAGCAATGAGAAGCAAAAGAAGTCGAGACGCAAACAATCCGCAAGCATCGGCTCACCTGGAGGAGGTTCACCGAAAGTGTCCGAGAAGAAAGCTAGGCGCCAGCGTACATCGAACCTCTCAATGGAATCCACTAATCGAGATTCATCTTCCCGTGAAATGCGAAACCGTCGTGCCACTGAACCATCTTCTCAAGTAGTACTACCTGACATCCCGAAAAAATCTCGGCAAAAGAAACCAAAGGAATCATGTGGATCAGATAGGTCTCCTTCGCCATCCAGATTCGAGTATTGAAGAGATCAAAGTTTAGAAGGGTGTGTTATTTGTAAAGTACAGGTTTTAAACTTAATTTTTTTTCCAAAAAAAGAATTCATATATTTAGAGAATAATTCTTTTATGTTGATTTCCAATTCCAAAGTTGGAAAAAGATATTATGAGAAATCCGAATAACATAGATTATCATTGCATCACAATGTAAATCTCCTATGAATGTTTACTTCAATACACAACAGTCAATTCAGTTTCCTTGTTGATCCCATAATGTTCCAAAGAGAATTCATCATCCAATGCCTTCTCACCATATAGTATTTCCTTCACCGTAATTCCTTTCTTCGATCGAATCATTTCCTTCACAGTACGAACGATGGAGAAGTGAGAAATAGAGCTAGTAATTTTGCCTACTTCGATACGCATGATGGTTGATGATGGTGCAAGTACCATAGAAAATGTGCTATGTTTCTGGATAAGGTAACTGGCCAGATCACGTCCTCCTTCGAGTCGTTTTCCCGAAAATATAATACCCTGAAGATGAACCGGAATCTTCAGCTTCTTGAAAATCTTGTCCTTCACATCTTGGACCGTCATATTCTGCTGTACATCAAGAGTTAAGGTTCTCCCACTCCAAGTCTTGACAAACACTTGAAATAGGGAATGCAAAATTTGCAGCATTGATTCCTCTTTGATGTCATAACAAGCCAATATCTTCGAATCCTCGAGTTGCTGGCCTAAATAGAACAAACTGCCTGCTGAAGTACCCAACATAGTATCAGCAATTGCTTTGACATCGGCTACCGAAAACGTTACTTTAACCTTAAGTTTTGCAACTTTCCCGGATAATGCTTTGACATAAATCGAAAGCACATCCTTTTGGCTGAAAACAACACAAATGGTGGACTCATTCTTTACCTCAAGAGAGCTCAGAGTCCAATCCTCTTCAAGTAGTTTTCCTTCATATATAAGAGAGAATCGATTCAATTCGATCCCCTCTGTCACCTTGATCAATGACTTGATACTTTCCACGGTATCATTAGCCCTTGCTTCCACTACAATGGTCCTTTGCTCTGATGGTATTTTGATGTGTAGCTTCACTACGTCGAAATTCTGGAGAAGTAAACGGAGAGTGGAGTTCTCTGAATACCATGATCAACTAGCCTTTCATCATCATTGAGCAGTTTACCAGCAAAGCAAAGATCCCGAATAGTCTCGGAATCGATTCCTTTTTCATATAATAATGCCTTCAAATTCTTCACAGTTTCAGTAGGTTTAACTTTCCAGGCGACCGTCTTCACCAACTTCAAGTATACAGGTATCTACAAACAATAACTCGGAATAAGCAAACACTAAATCATACATTGTTGGATAAACTCAAAACCTTCGGTTACCTTTACGAACAAGGAATTCATTGCCAAGATTGAAACTTAATCTCCTTGATGAACGAAAAGAAGAAGCATTCAAGAATAAAATTGAACTTCATGTTTCAGAAATGATGTCTATTAACAAGATTATGAAATCAAATCACAAGAATGAACACGTTTCATCATATTTAAATCTTTCTGCAATATAAATGATATCAATCAACCAAAGGCACTTTAGTACATTCATATCAGAAAAAGCACAATGTATAGCCAGCAAAAAGAATGTCTTTTATGATTAGCCATTAACATTTCCAGATGAAACTTGAACAAGAAAATTAACTCAAACAGAACAAACATACCCAGAAAGGGGAAGAAAAAAGAAAATCAAATTGGGTTTTCCATTAAATTATTTTGTACAATGAAAAAAGAAGGAAAGAAAGAAAAACAAAAAAGATCAATCATTGTTCTTTTGAAGAAGGAAAAGGAACATAAACCTCTTCTTCAGAGGAGCCAACATGGGGTCTTTCAGCCGCAGATGGTTTCATGGTGATTCACTGATTATAAAAAAAAGCCTCCGGATTCGAATTGAAAAGAAACAAATTATTGAATACAACAGGAAAGAGAGAGAAATAGAATTAGTGAGAGAGAAACAAAGCCTGTAGAGCTTCCAGTCGAGGTAAAACAACATATGACCTCAGATTGAGGAGGTATTTGGCCTCAAACAGTTAAAATATAAAAATATACATATTTTTTACCCTTTATTTAACCCTCAGATTTTAAATTTTATGTTAAATTATCCATAAATGATGAAAACTTAATGATTTTATTAACTTTTTTAAGTGGTGATATACTCTGGCAGTCGGTGTTACATTCACGTGGCAATTTAAAAATATGCCAACGTCGATTATTATTAAAAATTATAAAATATATATTAAAAATTAAAAATATACTAAAAATCATAAAACTTTAAGATTTTTATTTATTTTTGGACAAAACTTCTTTATTTACTTGAATACTTGCCTTTTTTTCACTTCACTTCTTCCTTGAAAAAACTTAAGAAAACTTTCAGAAGGTTCTCTCTCTCTCTCTCACTCCTTTAAGCTGAAGTTGAAAATCTAGATCTTTTTTAGTGACTACTCCATGTTAAGGTAAGTATTATATGAGGGTTATCTTGGTTTGAGATGATAGTGGAGGTTACGAACGAGTTTTAATGGTGTTTATTTTATAAGCAGTGGTTGCTATAGTTTCTTGTTGGACTTGGAGTTCAAGCTACTAGCTGAGGTTGTGAGATGAGTCTTTATGCTGACTCTTGCATATGTACTGTTCATGCAAGGAGATATGTAGAATATTAAACGAAATATGAAGCGGAGATCATGAAATGTACTGCATAGTATGTATGTAACTATATGAGTAATTACTGAAGGATATTTGTAAATGTATGATTGTTGGCTGAGGATAGTATGTATAGCTAGTATGGAATCTGGTAAGTTCAAGTATATGATGAATGGTGAATAAGTAATGTGATACTGAGGTATGGTTATCATACATGTATGCTTGAAATGTGTACTATGAGTCAGAAGTGAATGTGGGTATATGTTGGTAAAATAAAAGGTTAGGCTTAAACTTTATAAGTGCAAGAAGCGTTTCTCAAGAGAGTCAGTGTCTGCTCACCACGGTGATGTTTAAAGGGACCCGTCAGGACTTTAAACACGAAATTTGAAATAAAAAGTCCATGGCCATGGCACCTTTCAAAAGGAACTAAATGAATGGTGATTGCCCAATAAGGTTTATGTGTGTCCCAGTACGATGATGGACAAACCTCACGAGATGTGAGTTTATTTGTAAACAAGTCAGGAAGGAAAATGCCCTTGTGGTGAACTCAGATAGAATAGCTTCTGTGGTGAATTTTGATATGATAGCCTTTGTGGAGTAATATGAAAAGAACACCTTTGTGGTAGATCTTGAATGAAAATCCCTTTTGGTGGATCATGAAAGATAAGACTTTGTGGAAAACTATGAAAGAATAGCCCTTATGGTGAACATTGGAAGAATAGCCTTATTAGCAAAATATGAAGGAAAGACTTTCATGGCGAACCCTGTAAGAGATGTTCTGTGGCACACTTTATAGAAATATTCTTTGTGACAGGTTTTGTATTAGGTTAATTGGCGTAAACAATGTAGTCCTTAAGAGTAATTAGTAAGGCATAATATCTTTAAGAATTTCACTATAGTGTATTTTATGAGGGTGTGACTTTACTAAAAATAACGAATCAAAAAGATATAAAGAGGTAAAGGTTTGGTATTGAAAATGTGCCCTGAATAAGGATGTAAGAATTGAATGTTCAAAGAAAGAATTTGTCATCTTTGTATGTGTTCTTCTCGATTCGTGATAAGGTGATGGCTCAAAGTTTGAAGGATGTAAGGGATGTATCGAAAACATTGAAAAGAAGGATATAGTTTCAATGGAAGGTATAATAACAGCCGAGTATAAAAAAGTAAAACTAAAGGAAGTATTCATCAGAGACAAAGTTGAATGTTGAGAATGATAGGGGGTCAAACTCAATCATAAAACGCCTTATGCAAATATGACTCAAGTAAATGATGTTTTCCCTCACTAAGTTCTTATGAACTTATATGTGTGTGTTATGTTACATGCAAGATGACGTAGGTCTATGCTAGGAGGGACAATCCAGGTAATAAGCCAAGAAGTGGTGTATCGGGTTATTATGCATACAAAGCGAGTTTGGCAATGTGTTTAAGGTCTGAAATGTCACTTGGAAATCCTTACTTTGAGGCATCTATAATGGATTAGAATTTTTATATAGGTATCGTTGTAACCTATTACCACGAGTTGTAATTGTTTTTACTTATTGTATGTATTCATGTAAATTAGTTTGAAATTTTGTAACTAAGCAACTTGTAAGTGAATGAAATTCGTATAACTAGGTTAAGTTTTTATTTGTATATGTTGTTAATAATCGAGATATGGATTTGGAAAATTGGATTGGGTTGAGGGTGTGAAAAGTTGGTATCAAAGCACGGTTTAGCTGGTTCTTGGACCGTGAAGAAGTGAAGGGGGCCTTGTATGCACAATACACAAATCCTGATAGAGTTCCTCAAATATTTTGAAATTATTCTATTATTTGATAAATGTATTAACAAGAGATGATGGTGAAGCAAAGAGGAAGAAAAAAAGGCAAATGATGGTTTCATTGCTAAAGATAAAAATACATTAACAAAGAAAATAATGAACAAAACTATACAAAGGAAATTTTAGTCCCTAGCCTTATTAGTCTGATCAGTGGGTGCAATTAGGACCTCTTCAATTGGAAGAGGATCTTCAGTATTCTGGCCCACAGATGTCAAACCCTTATCATGTTCTTTAGCAATGGGTGTAGGAGGGATGATAAATTCATTTGATTGTTTCCATTCACTTCGAAATATTCTCATTCTTTGCCTTCTAGATGATAAACGTCAAAGTTAAGTGATTTAGTAGAAATTTTTTTTAAGCAGTCGAAGTCTACACTTTTAAGATTAAGAGAACCTGCACCTACTGGCAAAGCCTTAATAAGATTCTTTTCAGTATCCTCTTGAAACTTTTTGAAAGTTTCCTTATGAGATTGGCGTAGTCTCTCCAAATCTATCGTGTGAATTTCCTCTTGAGCCTTAAGCTTCTCCTCTAAGACAGACTTCTCATTCTTGAAGTGATTGATCTTTTCTTTCAACTGATTATTCTTTGTTTGAGCACCGTCGTGCTTACCCTTCAGAGATGTGATCTGTGTATACAATTTTGCTATCAATTTGCTTGAATCGTGATATTTTTGGTAGAGTTGAACCAAAGCATCTTCACCAAATTTCATATATTTTCTAAAGCTATTATCATGTTGTAACGTTCACTAGCTTCCTTGAAAGCCCCACTCCAAAGACCATGTTCGATAGACATTATCTTTGAGACTTAAACCATAAGTGATTGGGAACCATAGAGGAATCAGATGCAAGGTAAGAGGAGAAAGCTTCTCTTAACTATAGTGGTAGCAAGCTTAGTTGTTGCTGAAATATAGAGCTAAGAGATGTGGGAGATGGCACTGACTCCAAAGATTGCACCAAGGAAGACTTTTTCCTGATTCATTGGGGGAATTATTTTGCGTTTGAGGATGAGGGACAATTGATTGAGTTAGAGGAATCATCTTTGTAGGATTCCCTGACAATGAGGGATCAGAAACGTGTCTGGGAGAACTTGCTTGAGGGGCAGACTCTTCAGGCGTTAAATGAATCTCGGAAAGAGAAGAAACCAGAGATGAGTGGGTGGTTACAGTAACAAGCTCTGTATTTGATTTATGCTTTACTAGTGGAGGGCATTTATTGTTTTCATATTCTTGAGTGCTCTCATCTAATCTGGCCCTTTTATTTGTTTTCCTATTATTGTCTTACTTGGTGGAGAAACATTAGTCTTGTCTTTGCCATAAGCTCCCTTAAGAATTGAAGAAATGTCCACGTCCTAAGGATGGGAATATGATGAAGTTCCTGAACCATCAACTGGATAATTAGCTTGATCTAAAGTAAAATCTATAATGTGATTTGTTATAATCTCCTAATTGCTTGGGAAAAAAACTAAAAATAGTGCAAAATTATAATTGAGGCTCTCGAATGTGCCCAAATAATATGTGCGCTAGTTTTCTATCTAAGTTATATGGTCAGGCATCGAAAGCAGGTAATATAGACGAGTCCTTTTTCGGATTAATGGAATAGTTTGGGTGGTAGTCATTTGGATTCAAATTCATCAAACAATGTTGAAATATGTTCCTAATAGATACGAACTCCACCAAATCTAGTATGCGGCCCTTTTAAATCTTTGGTATTGCCTTTCAGCAATTTAATCATCATCTGATTGGCATTTGGTTTTCCAAAGGAAAGGGACCATTGAGTCAGAAAATCAAAACTAGAATTTAGTTTACTTACAACCCTTATATATTTATCCTTTCTTAGATGAAGATTGGAGATCCTGTTCTGAATGAGGGATGCATATCCTTGTCATGCACTAAAATGAGCACTTCCAAAGAGGTTCTAGTTCTTTGTATCTTGAGTTGATAAAATTTCTGGAAAACACCCAATAGTGGATGCTCGTGGTGTATACAACAATTGATGTAAAATGCCACCAATCTCTACCAGGATAGGGTCGATAATTGTCCTGGTACAATGTCATAACTATTAAGTATGACACAGAAGAAGGGGTTGAGTGGCAGATGGAATCCAGCCTCCAATAAAATGAGCGGTAAGATGAAACCCAAAGAACTATTACTGGGATGGCAACGACGAGGAAGATGGAAGTCGTAGGTAAAATTTGGGTTTTGGAAACCCCAAGCTCCTAAGTATTGATTCATTTCTTCTTATGTGGTACTACAGTCGCACTCTCAATTTCCACCCACGATGGAGTTTCACGAGTGACGATCTAGATAGTCTAGTCACGGCCCCTCCCTCTAATACTAATTCTTCCCATGTTGGGAACAAAAAGTTAAAAGTTAAAAGTTAAAAGAAGAGAAGAGTTACCTTTGAGAAAAATCATAAACGAAATATGAAGAATACAAAAAGGTTTAGTAGAGGAAGGTTAGGGTTTCGATCAATTATGTAAAAGTAAATGATGAAGTACTTGAGTGCATGTTGTATAGAAACAAACTTGCGTAAGAAGTTTATTTCAAGGGAAGTGTTCAGTTTCTCCAATGTGATTTTTTGACATCTGTCAAACGGGTAAGTTGTAACGTTCAAATTTTTTGTAGAAAGTATTGAATTATAGTTATAAACCCTTTTTTGAATTAGAAATTTTGAGGACAAAATTTTGTTAAGGGGAGGAGACTTGTAACACCCAGTTTTGGCAAGTTCTAAGTTTTGACGAGTAGTTTGAAAGTAATCCGTTAGCCTATCCGCCAAACTGTTATTTTGGCATATAAATTGGGCACATAGCAGATCTTAGAATATCATGTAAGGATTGAACTCAGAATGTGTTATGCTATAAGGAAGAGGAGTTCGGTAAGGGTATTGAGAATTTTTTGAATTGGAGATACCGTCGAGGGTATTGTACACTAAGTTTATTGTGTTAATGTGCTAGTTACATTAAAAGTGATTTGGTTAGAAATGGATAGAACCGAAGAACCAAGTATATATTTTAATGGGTTTTTATTTAGGTTCTCTCAATAGTTGTAAACTATTTATAAAAGAAGTCCTAAAAGTTGTGATACGTGTTAAGGTCCAATAAGGACTTAGGTTAAATATGTGGACATTAAGAGTAAAGATAGGGAAAGTATTCCTTTTTCTTCTAAAGTATTGTTATTTGAAGACAAATGAACCAAAATGTATTTCTTTCTCCTTTAAGTTGGAGTTGAAAATCTGGATCTTTGTTAGTGACTATTCCATATTAACGTAAGTTTTTGACTCTATATGTTAAAGTTATGAAAGATTTAGTCTGAATAAGTGCATGAATAGTTAAATGAATAAATAAGGCTTTATATGAGGTTTATATGGGTTTGAGATGATAGTGGATGTTACAAATAAGTTTTAATTGTTTTCTTCTGTTTTATAAGCAATGGTTGCTGTAGTTTCTTATTGGATCTGGAGTTCAAGCTACTATCTGAGGTTGTCAAGTGAGTTTTTATGCTTACTCTTGCATATGTACTATTCATGCAAGGAGATCTATAGAATACTAAACGAAATATGAAGCCGAGATCATGAAAGGTATGGTATGATATATATGTAACTATATGAGTAATTACTAAATAATATCTGTGAGTGTATGATTGTTGGCTGAGGATAGTAAGTATAGTTGGTATGGAATCTGATATGTTCAAGTATATGATGAATTGTGAATAATTAATGTGATGTTAAGGCATGGCTGTATATACATGTATGCCTAGAATATGTATTGTGAGCCGGGAATGCATGTGGGTGTATGTTGGTGGAATAAAAGGTTAGGCTTAGACTGTACAAGTGCAATAAGAGTCTGTCAATAGAGTCTATGTTTGCTCATCGCGGTGATGTTCAAAGTGGTCCATCAGGACTTTAAATGCGAAGTCTAAAATGGAAAGTTCATGGCCATGACACCTTCCGAAAGGAACTAAAGGAATGGTGATTACCCAATAGGGTTTCTGTGTGTCCTAGGACGATGATGGGAAAACTTCATGAGATGTGACTCTAGGCAAATCCATATCGTAAACATGTCAGGAAAGAAAATGCCCTTGTGGTGAACTCAAATGGAATAACATCTGTTTGAATTTTAATATGATAGCTTTTGTGGCGCAATATAAAATGAACGCCTTTGTGACGTAATATGATAGGTGGGATAGTGCTAGGACTACGCCAAGAAGTAGCGTTTCGAGTTATTATGCATATAGAGCTAGTTTGGCAGTGCTTTTAAGGTCTGAAATGCCACTTGGATATCCCTATTTTGAGGCATCTGTAATGGATTAAAATTTTTATATAGGTATCGTTGTAACCTATTACCACGGGTTGTAATTGTATTTACTTACTATATGCGTATTCATGTAAATCAGTTTGAAATTTTGTAACTAAGCAACTTGTATGTGAATGAAATTCATAAAAGTAGGTTAAGTTTTTTGTTTGTATAAATTATTAATACTAGAGATCTGGATCCAACAAATCAGATTGTGTTTAGGGTGTTATAGTGGTAGTAAGCTTGCTTATGAATCATCTTATTACTTAATAATGCGCTATGGTAAGTTTGGTTGCTATTTAATTGTTAATTACTATGATTTATTATAAGTGAATAAGTATGAAATGTGTTAATAACGAGGAAAGTGCGCTTTATATGTCACTTGGGAAATTGGGTAATGAACATTTGCATTAAAATAGTTTTGGACAACAGCTGTGGTGTAAATTTGAAAATTCACTAAAAATGGTAAATTTTGAACTAAAAGTTGAGCTATATATGGCTAGAAAGCTTAGTGAGTCTAGTTCTTATTAAAGTAGACAAAACTTGTATCTGAATTCTACACTAAGAAAAATCAATTTCAGTGAGGAAATTCCAAAATTGTTGGCAACATCCTCTATTTTGACTTTGAAAAATTATATAAAATGCATTAGGAAATGATATTTATATGTTTGAAAAGTGTATTGGGTATAGGTTCTAAAAAAAAATAATGTCATACAAATTTTGTATTAAAATATAAAAAATTTTAAATGAAGGAAGATCAGAACTAGAGGAGGTAGAACAACGACTTTAAAAAAAATCTAGTATTTATTCATTCTTTAAAAAATTCTGAAAATTTTTTGTGGTGAAAGGTCAATAAGTCTAGTTTCTAAAACATCAAATGGATATTCAAAATTTTTGGATTAAAAAGAAAATAATTTTGTGGTTACTACTCAAGTAGACATCTCTTTTATATATAAGTGAATGCTCTTAAAGCGCCTCTATGTGAGATATGCATATATATAAGTAACTTAAGGTGCCCATATGTGATTTTGGAAATGTGTTGTTTAGAAAATCTCTAAACATGCTTTTGCTTGCTTGATAGTTAATGGCCTTCACTGAAATATGCTAATTATGAATATAAGTGCCCTAGTAAACTTAGTGAAATTTTAGGATGTTGGATTTCTATCAGAAGTTTCACATGTGTTTTATATTGCCTTTAGGTATTGCACTTATTTGCATCTTGGTGTAGTGTAGTTTATACTTTTATGAGCTCTTTGGTGGGGTGGATGGATGTTTTACGCTACTTTATAATTTAACACTTTGGTGCTCATTAGTATGGTGGAGGAGTTTTGTGTATTTGAATCAGTTTTAATAGAGTTTACTTAGGGAAATTTGAATTAAAATCTTTATAATGAGATTTGTCTATAAATATCGTAACAACTCGATTTGTCAGTGATTTTGGAAATAGTGGCTTGAGGCCACCAAATTCGACGAGTAAGCTCATAAATTTTATTATTTAATATTTACGTGTCAAATGTGGTTTTAAAAAGTTTTTTGAATTGGTAATTTATGTTTTATAATGAATTATTAGGTTCAAGTGGTAAAACCCTAGGTCAAGTGTTTTAGAAAATGAGGTATCGAGACCTCGTTTCAATAAACCGAGCCGTAAATATTTTTATAAGTATTTACGAAATGTCATTAAGGTAGTATTAAAGTTTTGTTAAAAAATTTTAACGTTTCGATAGTTAATTAATTAAAAAGGACTAAATTGAAAAAGGTGCAAATTTTGTTAATTGCAAGAAATAAGTGATTAAATGGTCTAACTAATAAACATGGGAGGACGTAAGGAGTAAATATGCCTGAATGGAAGAGATGAGACGGCATAACAAAGAAAAATAATAAAATAATTTGATTTAATGGCAAAATTGTAATTTAATTAAAATTAAACATACAAATTAGAAATTGAAAGGCTTCTAGACATTTTCTTCATTAATTTTCTTTCCAAAAACTATCATAGGAGAGCTCCTTGAGCAGGTTTTTCATATTTTTGCTTCATATCAAGATCCCATAGATACTCGTGAGAAAGAAAAAATAGCGGAATAGTCATTGAACTTCTGCAATCATTACAATTCAATTAAGGTAAGTTTGTAAGGTTAAAATTTAATATTTATATAAATTTATGAATGGTATTATATATTTATTCTATTGTTGAAAATGAATTATTGTTGGAATTATAATATTGAATTGAATATTTGGGTTGAATGGAACGTGGGATTTGAGTACATTGGTTATTTGGCGTATGACACTATTGAAGGAAGATATCGGCAAATTACCCAAGTAAATCGAGGTTTAGCATTTGTTGCGAACTCTCGCGCTTTACTTTCTGTTCAGCTCTTATGAGCTTCTGTTAAGCTCTTATGAGTTTCTGTTCAGCTCTTATGAGCTTCTGTTCAGCTCTTATGACCTTCTGTTTAGCTCTTATGAGCTTCTATTAACGATGTACTCTTATCCATAAGTGGTTCTTCGAATGGGAAAGATTTGGTAAGGTAATTTACTTATTTAAATTGAAAGACATGTTATTTATTTTTGGTAACGACTTGAAAATAGATGTATTCATTGATTGAAGTTGTGACTGATAAGGAGTTATCGTGAATGATTTTTATTATTTGATTTATTATAGTTATTTCGGTAATATTTTTATTTATTCTGTCGAACTTACTAAGCTTCATTAAGCTTATTTTCATTTTTTAATATCCTTGTAGATTTTCAGAAGGTTGGATGATCGGATCAACACTTAAGTCACACTATCCAGCTTATTCCGGTAGTTTTTGAAATGTTCAATATGGTTTATATAGCATGTATAGGCTTTTGTGTGGATTGGATCAAAGTTTGGCTTGTATAAATATTATGAATTATATTTTGTTTATCTAAGCAACTTATATATATTGGTTTGAGAATGAGGAATATTAATGATGTTGGTGTGAAAGATATATGTTTGTATGTAATTATTTTGTGGTGAACCTTAGTAGAATTTTTAGATGGATTAAATAGGTAAGTTTGGATATTTGGTTGACATGTTTTAAGTTATTATTTGAGGTGTCTAAGAGCACGTTGGTTGATTATGGTGATGATGAATGTTTAAGACATGATTTTAGTTTGTGTTGAATGTTTTGATATGGTTTGATGATGTGTAATTTGTTGAGTCTAAGTTGGTAACAATTTGGGTGAGAAATGTGGCTTGGAAAATGGCCTATTTTCATCCACACGGGCAGAGACACGGGTGTGTGTCTTAGCCGTGTGTCACACGGCCGTATGTCCCCTGCAACTTTTAAAAAAAATTAATGTTTTTGAAAAAAATTTTGAGTACCCGATTTAGTCCCGACTTGTTTCTAATGTATATTTTGGGCCTCGAGGGCCCGTATAAGGAACAATATGTTTGATTTTGATTGATTTTGATTGGTTTTTGACGTGAATGAAATATGATATGAAATATCTGCTAATTTAATCTGTAAACTCCAGTATTGCTCTGTAACCCTATTTTGACAGCAGATACGGGTTAGGGGTGTTACATTTAGTGGTACCAAAGTTATGGTTTTGTCGATTATCAGATTGAACGTAGTGTGTGAGGTGTCTAGAAATACATGCCATATAAATCTTTGATAGAGTGATGTGTATAATGTAACACCCCAAACCCGTATTCGTCATCGGACTAGGGTTAAGAGGCATTATCAGACAAATCGGAACATTTCACAAATAAATTCACAAGCATCATTCAAACATAATCATATATCATTATAGAGTCCCTTACTTAGGTCAACGAGACCTTCAACATGCTTTAGAAAGGGGTTGGGACTAAACTGAATGCATACAAATTTTTTTGAAACTTAAACAATTTTCAAAGTTATACAGGTCATACGCCCGTGTGAACAGGCCATGTGCCTCACACGGCATTGGACACGCCCGTGTATCTAGGCCGTGGTAAAATAGGGCATACATACTGACTTGTCCACACGGCCACAAGTCAAGCCCGTGTGCCAGGCCATGTGAAAATTAAGGAGGCTACAATAGGTCACACGGCCAGTCACACACCCGTGTGTCTAGCCCGTGCTCGAAACTAACTTGGCCACACGGCTTAGCACACACTTATGTGTGCGACAGTGTGGTCTGCCAAGCTCATTTCGAAATGGCCATTAAGCAACATGTTGAGACACATGCCCGTGTCCCTACTCGTGTGGGAAAAAATAGGTCATTTACAAGGACAATTTGCCATCTGTTTAGGGTCCTCCCTTCAAACATCATAACCAAACAAATTTCATTCTAATTTTTAGCCAATTCACAACCAAAACACACATCATATATACCATATCATTGTCAACCAAATTCATGCTCATTATCCAAACTAAAACATACCATAATTACCTACCAAACACATTTTCAATTATACATGTCCTTATCACTAAATTTCACATTCATTCTCTTATTAAAATCATACCACTTCCATAACCAAATCACATTACTAACTTACCAAATTGACCATTTCTCACTAGGTCATATATATACATCAAATATACCACTTTTGCATCACATATCAAATACCAAAATCACACCATAAATTTAACCATAATCTAGCCATATCACATGGCATGATATACACTTTACAAAACATATTCACATATACACTTTACAAAACATATTCATATACTTCTAGCCTATACATGCCATACTTCAATATATACCAAAAAATAGAGTTCATTAGTGTGGTGATGATCCTCGATGATCCCCGAGCTTCCGTTAGCTTCGATATCTATAAAACAATTGAAAGACACACAAAGTAAGTTTTTAAAAGCTTAGTAAGCCATTTACAAATAAACTTATCATATAAAACAATTATAAACCAAATCATTCATGTAATTCATGACCAAATACTATCACTTACTACATAGTTGCACAAGTACTTACTTTTTATTCTCAAACATAGTATACATTTCAAACGTATATAATTTGGATACACATTTCATATATTCATTCTTTACTCGGAATGCCCGTTGAACTATTCAGAAGCAATAGGGATACTCGGATAGCTCGAAAGAATCATACAATGCCAACGTCCCAGACATGGTCTTACATGTAATCAAATATCGATGCCACTGTCCCAGACAGGGTCTTACACGAAATCAAATATGATGCCGATGTCCCAGACATGGTCTTACACGTAAATCATAAGTTGATGCCAACGTCCCAGACGTGGTCTTACACAAAAACACATATCGGATCCTATGTCATGACATATGTATCCTAACTATTCCTATGGTTCGCAAGGGACTTTTCGGACATCGAAACACTGTCGATACTTTCTCGGATACCTTAAAATCAACTCATAAAATTATTCATCATTGTTCAAGACCATATAAAAAATAACAATTCAATTCAAAAAAAATTATTTATATATCGACTTACCTCGTACAGATTCAAATGAACAGGGTCAACTATTCAACTATTTTCCCCCGATCTAATTTCATCTTCTTTGGTTCTTGATCTGAATACATTCAAATTTAACTCTTTTGTTCACCAAATCATTCAATTCAATCCAAAAACACATAATTAGGACATTTTACAAATTAGCCCTCATATTTTCACATTTTGACATTTTTAGTCCCTAATTCACAAAATCACAAAATACAAAAAATTCTCATACACACTTGCTTAGCCGAATATACATGGTGTTCATATAAGCCCATATGTATCATTTATTTCACATTTTAGTCCCTCAAAATCTCATTTTTACAATTTAGCCCAAATTACTCAAATTCATCAAAAATTCAAAGACAAAACATGTTAATCCAATACTATCTTTCATTTACTATCATCAAACTTCATAAAACTCAAAATTTCATCAATGGCATAACTCAAAATCATCAAAAAAATAAAAAAAATTGAAACATGGGTGTAACACCCCTCGCCCGCATCCGACGCCGGGACGGGGTTCGAGGTGCTACCTAACTTTTACTAACACTTCTATACTAAACAGGGCCATGAAATCTCAAATAATTAAAAACTTTTCTTTTCACATACAATCTGTCCCATATGCGGGCTTATGAGGCCCAAAACATACATTCGGAGTGGTTCGGGACCCAACCAAGAACTCATGAAAAACTTAGAAAATCTCTTACATCAAGGCTTCATACGCCCGTGTGGGTATAGAGTACACTCCCGTGTGCTAGGGACACGCCCGTGTCCCGAACCCATGTCCAAAAACCTAGACAAATACAAGGCTATTTTCCAAGCCATTTTGTCACACTCACAACACATGCACACATACTTATACAATAGCATACAACATGGCAAAATTAGGCACTTAATCATTCCTAACATGACATGACTATGGTAATTTCACATGCAATAGATATCATAGATTTTTCTCACATCTTTACCATATTCATGCTATAATCATTATAAACTCATCACGTAATACCATAGCACATGCATGTATAATTAAAATGAATTTACAATCCCATAATCAAAATAGGCCAACACATATGGTCAAAGCCATATCACATACTCTAATATTTAAACTCCTATACATGCCATAGACTCAAAGTACTTGAAATCACTACACCAATAGCGTTAGCTTGACAGTGTGATAATATCTCCGACAAACTCCAACCCGAACAAACCTGGAAACCCTAGAGAAGATGGGAAAGAAGGGGGGTAATCTTTCGGTTAGTAAGTTCATATGAAAACAATAAGCAACTCATTAACTTGTTTTATCAATGTTTACAACATATTCTCAAGTTCATGACAAGCTGTCTTCCTGCACAATAGTCACTAAATTATTTATCTCTGGAGCTACGAAACTCTGAATTAAGTTCCGTAAATTTTATCTAAAACTAGACTCATTTATCTTTCTTCCATAAAATTTCCAGAATTTTTGGTCAAGCCATTTAGTACAGTTTATTAGTTAAAATCTCCCTTGTTTCAGGGTATGACTACTCTGACCCTTGTGCACTACGAATCGAATTACTCTCTGTACAGATTCCAATGACCATGCTGTTTGTTTCCCTTAAAAATAGACTGAATAAGGAATCCATACATGTAATTTATGACTCTTAATAATTTTTTTACAGTTTATGGTGAATTTCTAAAATCAGAACAGGGGATCTCAAATTCATTCAGACCCTATTTTACAAGAAGTCAAATATCACACAATATAGATTTCTTTTTCTTCCCCTGTTTCTTTCATGTGAAAATAGACTCATTAAGCTTTAATCCCATATTTTATTCTGCCTCTAACTCATTTTCTACTATTTTTAGTGTATTTTCAAAATTACACTACTGCAGTAACTCAAATCTGTCAAGGCTAAGTTACTCATTCATGATCATTGTTCACAAAATTAATACAACATCATTTCATCCATCATGGTAAGAACACATATTATGCATCATAGATCATAACATATCAAGGCATTCTCATAGGCTTAGTATACATACTTGCACAACTCGTAACATAACTCAAGTGCATACTCACCAATGACTTACCTCATTGGGACCATCATCAACTCTTTCCTCGGATTACCCGTTGAACACTTGGAATACTAATTGGATACTCGGAAAAGCCTTTGCACATAAGTGCCTCAATTGTAGCTAAAGCTACCTCATATCTCATGACATTTCAATGCTCACTCTCGAGCTAGTCATCTAGACTCATAATTCCTAGTGACATGTCATTCGTATCCTATTCTTTTCCTAAGGTTCAAACGGGATTTTTCCTCGTCTATTAAGGCTTTGTCTTATCATATTTCTATTAATCACATACACTTAATATCTGTACAATTCATGTAATGATAACATTTAAATACATGTATAGCATGGCATTGTTTACATACAAACTTACCTCGATACCACAAAGGTAAAAATGACATAATCATCCCTTAATCGATTTCTTCCCGTTCTAGGTCCAAATCTCGATTTCCTTGATCTATAATATCACATTTAGCCTACCAATCAGTCACAATATTCATATGGGTCTAAAAATCATATTTTTACAAATTTTTATTTTGACCCCTAAACTTTTGCATATTTGCACTTTTGCCCCAATGCCCGTAAAAATAATTTTTATCACATTTCTTTACTCCTTGAGTCTAGATGAACCATTTTCATAACTATAGCAACTCATAATTTCAACTATTTTATACATTACAACTCATTTTACAACTTAGCAATCTAGCCCTTTTTTAAGGTGTTTTCATGCAATTTCTTTCACAAAAGTTGTTTATTAGAGAACTAGGACTCATAATCTTCCATAAAAACACAGCAAACAACACATTTACTCTCATGTCAAAACCCTAGACTCTTCATAATTTTGCAAAATAGTCACCTCTTATGAAAGCTCATGCTTTAGGGGTTCCAAAAATGTAAAAATCATCAAGCAAAGACATTAAAATCACTTACAAGCAAGGGAAATATGTTGCTGAAATTTTCCAGCTTCAAAACCCTTTCTTTGCTGCATATTTCGGTGAAGGAGAAGAGAAAAATGATAGCTTTTTCTTTTTGATTTGTTAATAATAAAACTAGTCAAAATTGGTGACCAAATTTCACCTAATTTTGACTTTTCAACAATTTTGTCTCCCATGGCCGGCCATCACACTTTCAATGGTCTAATTTCACTTTAAATACCCCCAATTTAAGATACAAGGCAATTTAACACCTTTAGGTATTAAAATACAACTTTTATCTTTTACGCGATTTAGTCCTTTTTCGAAATTGGACTAGAAATTGCTAAAATTAACTTACCAAAATTTACATGCACTTATAAAATTATATTATAACATATAAAATAATACTAAAATAATTTTCTCTGGCCTCGAAATAGTGGTCCTGAAACCACTGTTCCGACTAGGCCCAAAATCGAGCTGTTACAATGGGCTTGATAGAACACTAAGCAACAATCACAAAACGTAGAAATTATCAAAACAGATCAAAACACATACCTTAATGAAAGAAATCAATGGCCGAACCCTAGCTTGTATTTTTTTTCTTTTTCTTTGTGTTTTTTGGCGAGGATGAGCATAAAATGAACTAATTTCATGTTTTCTTTAATTTAATTAACATACAAGCCATTTACTAAATTAGCCTTATTATTTTCATTATAATTCCACTAACTAATGTCTATCCATGTCATATCATGAATTCAATGGTCCATTTACAACATAAGGACCTCACATTTAAAGAGACACATCAAATAGACACTTTAACAAACAGCAAGCAACTTTTACATTTTACACGATTAGGTCCTTTTATCAAATTAAGCCACAAACGATCAAATTTTCGTACTAAATTTTCATACATACTAATTCACATATAATAAACACGAAAAATAATATTAAAATATTTTTCTAACTCGAATTTGTGGTCCTAAAACCACTATTCCAACTAGGGTCTAAACCGGGCTATTATAACTCTCCCCCTTAGGTATTTTTGTCCCCGAAAATCTTACCCTTGAACAGATTCAGATATTGTTGTCTCATAGTATCTTCGGGCTCCCAAGTAGCCTCATCAATACCGTGTCGATGCCACATCACTTTTACTAATGAAATTTTCTTATTTCAGAGTTCTTTAACCTTGCGAGCCAAAATACGAATCGATTCTTCTTTATAAGTCATATTGGATTGAATCTCGATTTTAGATGGAGGAATTACATGCGAGGGATCAGATCTGTATCGACAAAGCATCGATACATAAAATACATTGTGAATCTTTTCTAGCTCTGGTGGCAACAACAATCTATAAGCAACTGGCCCGATACGCTCGGTAATCTCATACAGCCTGATGAACCTCGGACTCAGCTTGCCTTTTCTGCCAAATCAAAGCACTTTCTTCCACGGTGAGACTTTCAAAAACACTTTGTCACCGATTTCAAATTCAATATCTCTTCATTTCAAATATGCATAAGATTTCTGACGATTGGAAGCTATTTTCAAACTATCTCGGATCATTTTTACTTTTTGTTTAGTTTTTTTAATCAAATCAACCCCGTGTATCTTATTCTCACTGAGTTCGGACCAATACAATGGTGCACGACATTTGCGACCATATAAGGCTTCGTACGGTGCCATTTTAATACTCGATTGAAAACTATTATTATAAGAAAATTCAATCAATGGTAAATATTGTTCCCACATACCTTCAAACTCAAGAATGCAACATCTCAACATATCCTTGAGTATCTGAATATTCCGCTTGGATTGACCATCCGTATGCGGGTGAAAAGTAATACTAAAATGCAATTTCGTACCTAAAGCCTCTTGCAATCTCTTCCAAAATTGCGAAGTAAATCTCAGATGTCTATCTGACACTAGACAATGGAACACCGTGCAATCTCACAATATCGGAAATGTATAACTCAGCTAATTTATCAAGTGAGTAATTAGATCGTACAAGAATAAAATGAGATATTTTTATCAATTGATCAAATACAACCCAAATTGCAACTATCTTTAGCGGAGATAGGGGCAAACTCGAAAAAAAACCATTGTCACTCTATCCTATTTCCACTCCGTAATCATAATTGGCTGTAACAAACCAGATGGTACCTGATGTTCAGCTTTAACTTGCTGATAGATTAAACATTTCGAAACAATGTCGGAGATATCTCTTTTTATTCCAGACCACCAGTAATGCTGTTTCAAATCATTATACATTTTCATACTACCCGGATGCACAGTTAAACGACTGTTATAGGCTTCATTCAAAATCATTTGAATCAACTTTGGATTTCTCGAAACACAAATTTGATCTTGGAATCTCAAACAATCATCATTATCAATTCGAAATTTAGAATCAAAATTCAAACCACACCGAGCTCGTTTTGCTATTATATCATTATCAACCTTTTGAGCATCAATAATTTGTTGTAAAAATAACGGTCTTGCTTTCATTTAAGCTAAAATCGAACCATCATCAGACATACACAACTTAGCATTCATAGCACGTAATGTAAACAATGATTTTCGACTCAAAGCATCAGCAACAACATTTGCTTTTCCCGGATGATAATCGATAGCAAGCTCGTAATCTTTTAGCAATTCTAGCCATCTTCTCTATCGCAGATTCAAGTCTTTTTGAGTAATCAGATATTTTAAACTTTTATGATCTGAATATACATGACATTTCTCACTGAACAGATATGCCGCCAAAAATTCAAAGCAAACACAATAGCCGCCAATTCCAGATCGTGAGTCGGATAGTTCTTTTTGTACGGCTTCAACTCTTTAGAGGCATAAACTATGACTTTGCCTTCTTGCATCAAAACGCAACCCAAACCGTTCAACGAAGCATCACTGTAGATCACAAATTTTTTACATGATTTTGGTTGTATCAACATCGGAGCTTCTGTCAATAGGGCTTTCAACTGATCAAAGCTTTTCTGACACTTTTCAGACCACTCAAATTTCACAACTTTTTGATGCAGTTTCGTCAACGGAGTTGCGATCACTGTAGATCACATTTCTCACCGAAAAGCCTTTCACAAATTGTCGATATTAACCAGTAAGTCCCAGAAAACTGCAGACTTCAGAAACATTTCTCGGAGGCTTCCAATCTAGAATAGATGAAATTTTGCTCGGATTAACTCGGATACCTGATGCTGACACAATGTGTCCCATAATCCAACTTTATGTAACCAGAACTCACATTTACCGAAATTTTCATACAACTGCTTATAATGCAAAGTCTGTAACACTATTTTTAAATGCTTGGCATGTTCAGTTTCATCTCGTGAATTAATCAAAATGTCATCAATGAATACAACGACAAAGTGATCTAAAAATGGTCTGAAAATTCTATTCATCAAATCCATAAAGATAGTAGGTACATTCGTTAATCCGAAAGGCATAACTGAAAACTCATAGTGGTCGTACCTCATTCGAAAAGTAGTTTTCGAAATGTTTGAATCTTTTACTCTCAACTGATAGTAACCTGATCTCAAATCTATCTTTGAAAACATGGTAGCTCCTTTCAACTTATCAAACAAATCATCAATTTGAGGTAGAGGATATTTGTTCTTGATAGTCACTCTGTTCAACTGACAATAATCAATACACATTCTCATTGTACCGTCTTTCTTTTTCACAAATAAAACAGGAGCACCCCAAGGTGAAAAACTCGATCTTGCGAATCCTCTATCTGTCAACTCTTGCAACTGAAACTTTAATTCTTTTAACTTGGTCAGAGCCATTCTATATAGAGCTATCAAAATATGAGTAGTTCCTGGTACTAACTCAATGCCAAACTCAACTTCTCGAATCGAAGGTAATCTCGGTAACTCATCAAGAAACACATCAGGGAATTCACAGACAACAAACACTGATTCCACTTTCTTTTCTATTACTTTCAAATCCACTTGGCTCGGGGGATATAGCTCAGTTGGTAGAGCTCCGCTCTTGCAATTGGGTCGTTACGATTACGGGTTGGGTGTCTAATTGTCCAATTACATAAGCAAAGTAAGCTTCACAACATTTGTCACAATATTCAGAGCTTTCATTGACAAAATCACACCCGGTAACCCATTCAAATCACTAGATTCAATTCGGACTATTACGTCATTCTTGCATCTCAAATCAATAGTTTTTCGTTTACAATTCACAATAGCATCGTGCAAAGTTAGCCAATCCATACCAGAATTATATCAAACTCATCAAAAGGTAATAACATCAGATTAGCCGGAAAACAAATATCTCGAAACATTAATGAACAATTCTTGCAAACTTTATCAACCAAAACACATCTGCCTAGGGGGTTGGATACTCTAATCACAAATTCAGTAGACTCTACAGGCAAAGTCTTACTGGATACTAAATTCATGCATACATACAAATGTATTGATCCAAGATCTATCAAAGCAATCACACCAGTATCATAAAGTGTGAAAGTACCAGTTATAACATCTGGAGGCGAAGCTTCCTCGCGAGCTCGAATGGCGTAGGCTCTGGCAGGTGCTCTAGCCTCAAATCGAACAGCTGTATCTTTAGTCCCTCTTTGACTACCACTCATATTTTCGTATTTCTGGGAGGTCTACCTCTAGTTGAAGTGTTACTCGATCTCGAATTTTTTGCTATCTCTTGTTCAACAGACTTAGGACAATATCGAATAAAGTGATCTAAAGATCCACATTTGAAACAAGCCCGATCATACAGTCTACAATTGCCAGGATGTTTATTACCACAATGTTTACACTCAACTCGATCGAATCGAACATTTTCAACACTAGCAGCAAAAGTACTTGGAGCTCTAAAGCTCGAATGCGATCTAGCACGATCTCTGCTCAAATGCCCCACATTAGCCTTTGAATGGCTATAATCATCTCGAAAATTCTTTAAGATAGACTGAAATGATTTACTTGTAGATCTCTTTCTCACATCTCTAGCTTCCGAGTCGGCTTTTCTTTTTACTTTCCCAAGTTCTTCAGTTTTACATGCTCTTTCAACAAGCACAGCAAACTTTTTTATTTCTAGAATCTTGAGTAGCAAACTGATATCTTTATTCAAACCATCCTTGAATCTTTTGCACATAATTGCTTCAGTCGACACACATTCTCATGCATACTGACTCAGTCTCACAAATTCTCACTCGTATTTCATAACAGACATACTGCCTTGTTTAAGCTCAAGAAACTCTTTGCGTTTCTAATCGATGAGTCTCTGACTGATGTATTTCTTTCGGAATTCAGCTTGGAAGAAATCCCAAGTAACTTATTCTTTTGGAACTAAGGATGTCAACGTCTTCCACCAATGATACGCCGTATCTCTCAAAAGCAAAACGACACATTTAAGGCATTCGTTCGGAGTTAATAACAATTCATCGAACACTCTTATTGTATTCTCTAGCCAAAACTCAGTTCTCTCGGCATCATCATTCGTAGTAGCACGAAATTCTTCAACCCCATATTTTTTAATTTTATCAATCGATGGCTTACTTAACTGAATCAGATTCGCTTGTGGCATAACAGAGATTTGTGGAGGATTGACCAGGGTTGAAGGTTGTGGCACAGCCAGATTAGTTCGGATATATTGGGTGAAGCAATCGTTCATCATTTGGTAAAAGGATTGTCTAGCCTCTCCCTCGTAGCTACTCATAACAGGTTTAGAGTCGGATGGCATTGTCCCTTGAGCGGGAGCAAGCACATTACTCTCGACATCGTCAGTTGCGGCTCATTCGAGATCCATTTGCTATATAAAAATGCATTTTCATTGTCAGGATTCATCACACTATCGCAATTCAAAAATATGGCATGTATAGTTAGACTCACATATGCTACGTTAGTCCTAGAATCGACTAAATCGAGGCTCTGATACCAACCAAATGTAACACCCCAAACTCGTATCTATCGCCGGACTAGGGTTAAGAGGCATTACCGGACAAATCGAAACATTTCACAAATAAATTCACAAGCATCATTCAAACATAATCATATATCATTACAGAGTCCCTTACTTAGGTCAACGAGACCTTAAACATGCTTTAGAAAGGGGTCGGGACTAAACTGAATGCATACAAAATTTTTTGAAACTTAAACATTTTTCAAAGTTATACAGGTCACACGCCCGTGTGAACAGGCTGTGTGCCTCACATGGCATTAGACACGCTCGTGTGTCTAGGCCGTGGCAAATCAGGGCATACATACTGACTTGTCCACACGACCACAAGTCATGCCCGTGTGCCAGGCCGTGTGAAAATTAAGGAGGTTACTGACTTAGGTTACACGGCCAGTCACACACCCGTGTGTCTAGCCTGTGCTTGAAATTGACTTGGCCACACGGCCTAGCACACACCCGTGTGTGCGACCGTGTGGTCTGCCCAGGCTCATTTCAAAATGGCCATTGAACAACATGGCTGAGACAAACGCCCGTGTCCTTACTCGTGTGGGCAAAAATAGGCCATTTACAAGGCCAATTTGCCACCCATTTAGGGTCCTTCCTACAAACATCATAACCAAACAATTTTCATTCTAATTTTTAGCCAATTCACAACCAAAACACACATCATATATACCATATCATTGTCAACCAAATTCATGCTCATTAACCAAACTAAAACATACCATAATTACCTACCAAACACATTTTCAATTACACATGTCCTTATCATTAAATTTCACATTCATTCTCTTATTAAAATCATACCACTTTCATAACCAAATCACATTACTAACTTACCAAATTGACCATTTCTCACTAGGTCATATATATACATCAAACATACCACTTTTGCATCACATATCAAATACCAAAATCACACCATAAATTCAACCATAATCTAGCCATATCACATGGCATGATATACACTTTACAAAATATATTCACATACTTCTAGCCTATACATGCCATAATTCAATATATAAATTTTCAAAAGGTACCAAAAAATAGAGTTCGATAGTGTGGTGATGAACTTCGATGATCCCCGAGCTTTTGGCAGCTTCGATATCTATAAAACAGTTGAAAGAAACACAAAGAAAGCTTTTAAAAGCTGAATAAGCCATATACAAATAAACTTATCATATAACACAATTATAAACCAAATCATTCATGTAATTCATTACCAAATACTATCACTTACTACATAGTTCATTTATAATTCACATAATCCCAATTTATTTGCTCATATAGAACATTTTCTCATACTTATATCATATATCATCACTTGCACAAGTACTTACCTTTTATTCTCAAACATAGTATACATTTCAAACGTACCTGATTCGGATACACATTTCATATATTCATTCTTTTCTTGGAATGCCCTTTGAGCCATTTGGAATCAATAAGGATATTTAGATAGCTCGGAAGAATCGTACAATGCCAACGTCCCAGACGTGGTCTTACATGTAATCAAATTCGATGCCACTGTCCCAGACAAGGTCTTACATGAAATCAAATACGATGCTGATGTCCCAGACATGGTCTTACACGTAAATCATAAGTTAATGCCAACGTCCTAGATGTGGTCTTACACAAAAACACATATCGGATCCTATGTCATGACATATGTATCCTAACTATTCCTATGGTTTGTACGGGACTTTTGGGACATCGAAACACTGTCGATACTTTCTCGGATACCTTATACTCAACTCATATAATCATTCATAATTGTTCAAGAGCATATAAACAATAATAATTTAATTCAAAACACATTTATTTGAATACCGGCTTACCTCGTACGGATTCAAACGAACAGGGTCAACTATTCAACGATTTTTGACTTCCCTGGATCTAATTTCGTTTTCTTTGATTCTTGATCTAAATACATTCAAATTTAACTCTTTTATCCACCAAATCATTCAATTCAATCCAAAAACACATAACTAGGGCATTTTACAAATTAGCCCTCACATTTTCACATTTTGACATTTTAGTCCTAATTTACAAAATAAAAAAACACAAAATTCTCATACAAACTTGCTTAGCCGAATGTACATGGTGTTCATATAAACCCATATGTTTCATTTATTTCACATTTTAGTCCCTTAAAATCTCATTTTTACAATTTAGCCCAAATTACTAAAATTCATAAAAAATTCAAAGACAAAACATGTTAACCCAATACATATATTTCATTTACTATCATCAAACTTCATAAAAATCATAATTTCATCAATGACATAACTTAAAATCATCAACAAAATCAGAAATTGAAACATGGGCTTGATAGAACACTAAGCAACAATCACAAAATCGTAGAAATTATCAAAACAGATCAAAACACATACCCTAATCAAAGAAATCAATGGCCGAACATTAGCTTGTATTTTTCTTTCTTTTCCTTTTTTTTCAGCAATGATGAGCATAAAATGAACTAATTTCATGTTTTGTTTAATTTAATTAACATAATAAGCCATTTACTAAATTAACCTTATTATTTTTATTATAATTCCACTAACTAATGTCCATCCATGTCATTTCAAGAATTCAATGGTCCATTTACAACATAAGGACCTCACATTTAAAGAGACACATCAAATAGACACTTTAACAAATAGCAGGCAACTTTTACATTTTACGCATTTAGGTCATTTTATCAAATTAAGCACACAAATGATCAAATTTTCATACGGAATTTTCACACATACTAATTCACATATAATAAGCATGAAAAATAATATTAAAATATTTTTCTAACTTAGATTTGTGGTCTCGAAACCACTATTTCGACTAGGATCTAAATCGGGCTATTACATATGATTTGATCTAACCTTTGTTTTCATATAGATTGTAAAGATGTTACACGGATCTGAACGTGCTGACAACAATGAGGTTAACAGTAAAGTATCGACTTCTAAACATGGGACGAGTGGTAATGTCCCGATCCCTTCAGCTCAGGAATGTTAACTTAAAATTTTTTTCTTTGGGTATATGAATCAATGGTTCAACGAGTTTATGCAAGAAAGAAATCTAGCTCAACAACCTCTACCCCCTACTGTACCACCAGTTGCACCTCCACCTCTTTCAATGATTGAATCTAATAAACGTATTCCGATTGAGAAACTTAAAAAGTGTGGTGCTGAAGAATTTCGGGGTAGATCAGAGGATGATTTGGTTAGAGCTGAATATTGGCTTCAAAATATAATAATGGTTTTCGAAGTAATGGCTTGCTCTCCTGATGATTTTCTTAGATGTGTTGTTTCTTTATTAAAAGAGGAAGCATATAGCTGGTGGTCGAAAATAGTAGCAGTGGTAAGAAAGGAGAAAATTTCTTGGGAATTCTTCTAGACCGAGTTTAAAAAGAAATATGTAACATCCCTAACCCATATCCATCATCGGACTAGGGTTAAGAGGCATTACCGGACATATTGAAACATCTCGCAATCATATCACAATCAAAAGTCATGCATCGTCATATCATAGTCAAACATCAACATTAAGTCCTTTTCTTAGGTCAATGAGACCATAAACATGCATTAGAAAGAGGTTGGGACTAAACCGAACGCATACAAAATTTTTTCGAAACTTAACAAATTTTCTAAGTTACGAAGGTCACACGCCCGTGTGAGCAAATCGTGTGCCTCACACGGCATTAGACATGCCCGTGTGTTTAGGCTGTGGCAAAATAGGGCATACATATTGACTTATCCACATGGCAACAAGACACGTCCATGTGTCTAGCTCATGGTCGAAACTAACTTGGCCAAATAGCTTGGCACACGCCTGTGTGTGCGCGTCCGTGTGGTCTGCCCAGGCTCATTTCGAAATGGCCTTCGAGCAGCACGGCACAAATACACGCTAGTGTCCCTCCCCGTGTAGGCAAAATAGGCCATTTACAAGGCCAATATGCCACCTATTTGGGTCCTCCCTACAATTCCAAAATCAAACATCATATATGCAACAACTTTAGCCAAATTCAACTCCAAACATGTATCAATCAATTTAATATCATCAACCAATTTCATGTTCATTCTCTATACCAAAACATACTAAAATCATATTTCAAACATTACCAAATTATCAACTATGAACATGCCAAAATGACCATTTCACTTGGCTATATAAATATCACACTATTTAACTCAAAGTTCAAGCTGAATCATATAATCAATTACACCATAAACCATCAAACATACTTCCCAAAATGAGCTTAAAACCTAACCAAATATACACAATATTAGCATCATTATTAAGCCATTTTCGAATGGATATATATATACACAAATCAAAATGAACCATCTCTAAAACTAGCCAATACATGCCACCTTACCAAAACTCAAAGCTTTTATTTATCGAAGCGATAACCGGATAGTGTGATGATGTCTCCTATGACTTCCAACCCGAGCAAATCTCTGAAACTTTATCATAAGCAAATAAATCATTTCAATAATATCTATAAACCAATATCACTAAACTGAATTTATCAAATCTCAATCACATATACGTTTATTGTACTCGTAAATTCATATAAACACAATAAATAACTCCATTTATCTTATTTATCAATGTACGTATAACCATGCTTTCAAATTCGTATAACAACCACTAACTCAATCATATAAATCAAGCTTGCATATATTCTTTATATCGCCAATCAAACCATGTTCATTATTACAAATCATATATAAGGTTATATCAGCTTCTTTATAAACACTTACAAACTCGAACATCCAAAATTCCCTTATTCACATAAACCAAATTTTCATATATGAACCATATAGCCAACTCAACCATTTTAATTTCATTAACTATTCAAGTTTTCGAACCAAGAAATCATACATCAAAGCCATGTTTTATATTTCATATATCTCATGTCTAAAACATAAAACACCAATTTCAATAACGAGCATGTATATCACATCATTCTTTTATATACATTCATATCATTTGTTGTCATATATTTCACATATGGTTATATGATACATACTCACCTTTCGTTTCTGAATTTCATAACAAATGACACGTACCTGAATCGAATACAATTTCACATGGTTATTCATTTCTCGAGAATTCCCATTGAACCGTTTGGAATCAGTAATGATACTCGGATAACTCATAAGCTCGTAAAATGCCAACGTCCCAAACGTGGTCTTACATGAAATCAAATATCGATGCCACTATCCTAGACAGGGTCTTATACGAAATCATATACGATGCCAATGTCCCAGACATGGTCTTACACATAAATCAAATCGATGCCAACGTGCCAGACGTGGTCTTACATGATAACATATATCGGAATCCTATGTCATGATATTTGTATCCTAACTATTCCTATGGTTCGTACGGGGCTTTTCAGACGTTGTCACATTCTCAAAACTTTCTCAATTTCACCTATTCGAATAATCCATGATCAGAACAGATTCTCCAAAGCTCGATTCAATTCGGCGTCACATATATATATTTCTTTACAACTCAATTCATCACATATAATGCACATACATTTAAATTTAACAACATTTATTTACTTATGAACTTACCTCGTACTAACACGAACGGACTGGAATGACTATTCGATAATTTTTGACTTTCCCCGATCCAAATCCAATTTCCTCATTTCTTGATCTAATTCAATACAAATTTGACTTATTTAACCATATATTCAATCAAATTCATCTAAAAACACATAAATGGGCTAATTACACTTTTGCCCCTGACGTTTCATATTTTTCGCAATTTAGTCCCCATTTCACAAAATACAAAATTTTCAAAAGTTGACCACACCCATGTTTGGAAGAATTTTACTAAGGTCCCTAGTAGCCCATTTCTTTCATTTCTTTCACATTTTAACCCCTCAATTTGCAAAATTCAAAATTTAGCCCAAATTACTCAAATTCATCAAAATTCAAATACAAAACATATTTATCTATCATCAAGCTTCCATATTTCATCAATTAACAATTCAAAACTCACAAAATCAACAATGGCATAAATCAAAATCATCATCAAATTCTGAAATTGTGGTATGGGCTTGATAAAACACGAAGCAACAATCTCAAAAACATAAAAATTATCAAAAACCGAGGAAAAACGAACCTTGAATCAAGCTTGGATCATGGCCAAATATTTGAAAGCTTAAAACCCATTTTTCTTTCTAAAGTTTCGGCAATGGTGATTATAAAGGTGAACAAATGATGTTTTGTTTTATTATAATTCTTATTCATAATTTACCTATTTAACCTTTAAAAATTAATATGAAAACTTTATAATCAATGTCCATAACCGTCCATGCTTATGTTCAATGGCTAAATGACAACATAAGGCTCCACATAATAAAAGCCATAGCAATATAGCACTTTAACAATTAGCAAGTCACTTTTGCATTTTACGCGATTAAGTCATTTTTCACAAATCAACACTCGAACGATAAAATTTTCATACGAAAATTTCACACATATCAATTCACATACTTTAAGAATAGAATATAATATTAAAATATTTTTCTAACTCAGATTTGTGGTCCTGAAACCACTGTTCTGACTAGGGTCTAAACTGGGCTGTTACAACTCTCCCCCCTTAGGGATTTTCGCTCTCAATAATCTTACTAGAAAGTAAATTGAGGATTTGCTTTCACACAGTACATTGAAAATTCACATATAACTTCAAATTTCATATCTATTTAATCTCACAATTAAGATTCTGATCTGTTTTTTATTATACCTCATATTAAATTGAATCTACTTCTAACTATATTGATTTACCTTCATTTTTTGCTTTATTTCGCTGATGATATTAATCTCATGAATCATTTACTCACAAAGCTCAATCTTGAACAACGGAGTTAGGTAACTGCCACATACGATACCTCATACAATGTCACTTTTATATTCACCTGATAATTTATCAAACAACAACAATCTTTCTTAGTTGCTTTGAAACTCTAAATCACAGTGACAAATAAATATTTTGAGAATTTTCAAAACAACCTCGCACTCACAGCTTACTATGATTTCTCCCAGAATTACCATATAAATTTTAGATTTTTAATCTGAAACAATGATGACTGGCACCATGTACAAACTGAAAGTCTCTGAAATGAATAACTCAACCGATTTATCAAAAGAGAAATCTGTGCATACAGAAAGATTTATTAAGAAAGTTAACAATAATTTAGATAACATCTATCTTTTCCAATGATAAGAGATAATCCTGATACAAAATTTATCAAAATTCTATTTCACCATTACTTAGATATCAAAACATACTGAAATAGTTTTGAAGAAGCTTAATAATTAACTTTAACTTGTTGATAGCTTAGACATTTAACGAGAGGTCAGAAATATTACGTTTTATACCCATTTATCAATACCACTTTCTCAGATTATCATGCATATTGTTACTCCTGTATGAACAGTCTAACTAACATTGTGAGCCTCTTGTAACAATGGTTATACAATCTCAGAGCTTCTTGGTATACACACTCTATTTCAAAGCAACAAGCAATCATCAATTCCACATCTGAAGTTCTGAATCAGAAATCAATTTATGTTGAACCCTTTTTAACATATAATTTGATAACACATTTTTAAGTTTCATGAATTCACTTACTAAGCATCAATTTTAATTTCTAATCCAGCTAACATATAATCATCCTCTGATAAGATCAATAACGTATTCATCGCTCGTAAAGCATACAAAAGTTTCTTATTCAGATCATTCGAAACTATAATCATTTCCCTTGGATAATAATATTTACTTACAGAATCAAAAATTGTTCGATGATTCGAGCTAGCTTTACTGTGCCAAGTTCGAATCTCGCTCTGCAACGTCAAACATTTTAAACTCTTGTAATCATCAAATATGTCACATAACTCTTTTCATGCAGCTTTAACCGTATGAAATCACATGATATCTCTGTACACTCTATTATTAGAACACACTTCAAACCGTTCATTGACGCATGACTGAAGATCATAAACTTTTTCTTCAAATTAGACTGAACCAGTACTGATGTTTCGGTCAACAATATCTCCGTGCAAAAAGGAAAACTTCAACAATCAAACTAACTTTAATTTACCACAACATTTCTCAGATAGAATTGTTCCGATAGATATAATTTTGTATCAAATCTTCAAGAATACGAATTCTTCCTCCAAACTATCCTTCAATTTACACATGTGCGTTCAAAGTTTATTTCCAATCCGGTGGATAGATTCAAACACATTTAACCCAATTAACTTTTCAATCAAATAATTTCAGATCAGATTAAACTACTGAATCGATCTTTTCGAAGAAATCTTTTCTTCTCGTTTAAAAAGAATAACCCAAACATATCATTATACAGATGCCACAATCATCAAATAGAAATCATAATGTCATAATAAAATTGAAGTCTTACCCGTAACAATAGACAATATCCCAGCTGTTAATAAAGCATTTGAACCTAGAAGAAAATCAAATATGATTTGAAAAGCAACCAATGCACAAGTACAACTTTTATAACTCTGATAACGGTACTACAATACTTCCCAAATTTCAGAGAAGAAATTATGATTATAACAGATATAGCCATTTTCGCCAAATAGATATCCCTTATAGATAATCACATAGAATCATAAGAAAACTAGAATAGCGAAATTTTCAAAATCTATAGCTACACAGAATATCAGAAAATTACAATCCATATAGAATGATATCAACTCTAATAATATCCCAGAAAATGTCCAGAAAGAACAATATCACTCATAAATACTGGAATCCACAATAACAGAACCAATATAATGTTCACATATTTTCAACAAAACAATAGCCAGCAGAAATAGAGTATTAGCATCATACAGATTTACCGTCGACTTTCATAGCCACACAATGGAATAAATACCAAAGAAAGACATAGCAATGTCGAACATAACTGAAACAGACCAATGATACTTTCGTCTATTAGCATGTCTAGATAACGTTCTCCTATGATAATAATTCTTTCTAAAACTAAACAGTCACATATACTTCTAAAGATAAATGTACACATAGAATCTCTAGAAGAAGTCATAGTAACCACCCGACTATAACCACTGCACTCAGCCATCAATATAATTCAAACATTATTCAACTGTCTAATTCTATCATCATTTAGTCCATATTATCCCATCAATAACAAAAATAAATTCAAAAGAATTTTCAGTTAATGCATTTTTTTAGATATCATACTTGAATACTTTTATTTCATCGAATTCAACTTCTTTGTTAAAAGTGACTTTGCATAATTTGAATACTCTTCAAAACTTTTCAATATTTTCTTTAATATTATCTTTTTTTGCTAATTCATTCACTTCTCTAACCACATTATAAATCTTTCAAACACAGACTTCTGTAATTCCACACTCGTAAGCTTATTCAACCTAAATTTTACAGATTTCATTGTAACATTTTACGGATAAGGGGGGTGAGGGTTGTAAAGCCTCAAATTTAACTTTCTCATACATGCACTTAACACATACTATCATAAATAGTCAGTTCATTTCTAATTTCACATTCTCAAAATATTTAATAAACATTTTTTTTAATCACTTTGGTTCTTAACATATAGTTCATATGCCAACTCAAATCACTAATTCACGATCAAAGCATTTCATATAATAATCATAATCCAATTATCATTACCCATATGCTTATAGAATTATAACATTTATCAATAACAATATGTCATACTCTTTGATCCATACCTTTATGAGTTTCAACTCATAATCAACACATTTCCATTCAAACATTTGAGTACACATTCCGTACTATCAGAATTAGCTTGGATGGAAAACTTATCTGTCTCATCAAAACAATTTTCGTCAGAGTCGAGAGATATCACACTATCGCAGGTTAAATGTGGCATGTATGGCTAAACTCACATTAGCTATGTTAGTCCTAGAACCAACTAAACCATAACTCTGATACCAACCAAATGTAACACCCCTAACCCGTATCCATCGCCGGACTAGGGTTAAGAGCCATTAACGGACATATCGGAACATCTCGCAATCATATCATAATCAAAAGTCATGCATCATTATATCATAACCAAACATCAACATTAACTCCCTTTCTTAGGTCAATGAGACCATAAACATGCATTAGGAAAAGGTTGGGACTAAACCAAACACATACAAATTTTTCCCGAAACTTAACAATTTTTCTAAGCTACAAAGGTCACACGCCTGTGTGAGCAGACCGTGTGCCTCACACGGCATTAGACATGCCCATGTGTCTAGGCCGTGGCGAAACATGGCATACATACTGACTTATCCACACGGCCACAAGACATGTGCTTGTGTCTAGCCCATGGTCGAAACTGACTTGGCCACACTACCTAGCACACGCCTGTGTGTGCGCGACCGTGTGGTTTGCCCAGGCTCATTTTGAAATGGCCCTCGAGCAACACGGTAGAAACACACGCCCTTGTCCCTGCCCATGTGGGCAAAAATAGGCCATTTACAAGGCCAATATGCCACCCATTTGAGTCCTCCATACAATTCCAAAATCAAGCATCATATATGCTGTAACGCCTCGCACCCGAGACCGTTGCCGGAGTTGAACACGAGGTGTTAACGAACTTAATTCATTTATTTACACAGTTCATTTTAAAATTTCCAGACAAGCTGGCTAACTGCATCACTGTCACCTTAAAAATCATATCTCGATTTCCAGAACTCAAAAACTGATTCCGTAAATTTTCCCCGAAACTAGACTCATATATCCATCTACAGATTTTTTTCTATAATTTTTGGTCGGGCCAATTAGTACAGTTTATTAGTTAAAGTCTCCCCTGTCTCAGGGTTCGACTACTCTGACTTTCAAGCATTACGACTTAGATATCTCCCTGTACAAGGCTTCAATACATATGTCGTTTGTTTCTAATGAAACTAGACTCAAAAAGGAATCTGTACATATAAAGAATGACTTCTAATTATTTCTGGTTAATTTATGGTAAATTTTCAAAGTCAGAACAGGGAATCCAGTAACCGTTCTGGACCTGTTTCACAAAAACTTAAACATCTCATAAAATACGGCTCATATGGTCATTTCGCATCTTCCATATGAATATAGACTCATCAAGGTTCTATTACATAATTTATTCATTATTTAATTACATTCCTACTATTTTTAGTGAATTTTCAAACTCACATCACTGCTGCTGTCAGCATCTATTTTAAGGTAAATTTCACCTATTTCATAGTTTCCATGATTCAACTAGCCATTGGACATACATAGCACCAAATATGATCGTGATTAACCATTCCAATGGCTAATCATTGCCAAGCATTTCCACACCTCTCAATAACCATATATATACAAAATGATTTTAATACTATGCTCAAAATATTTAAGCCATTTTCGCATGGCTATCCGAATATATACACATTACCAAAGGTACTTGATTAACAACAAAGGTTAGTCCTATACATGCCATTATCAACGTTTAACTAAAAGAGTACCAAAAGGGATTAGATAGTGTGGACGACTTCGACTTTGACAATCCCGAGTCTGATAGCTGACGAACAAAATCTATAAAACAGAGAATCAAAGAAACAGAATAAGCATTTAATGCTTAGCAAGTTTTGAGTAATGATATTAGTTACGACTAAAGTATAACGTTCATATGGCTAAATGAATAATTTCATATATGCATATTCTCAAAATCATACTTACTCCACGCTTCAATCAATATATTCATACACAAGGTATCAATCCTAACTAAAGGCTGAAAGTTCGTTAATCAATTGAGCGAATACTATTTAATTGGAATCGACTTTTCCGAAGCATATACGAAACATACCTTATCATTTGGATTTTATGAGCATATTAATTGAAATTATTACAGCAAGGTCGCTCACTTCCAAACCCAAGTACCTTCGGGATTTAGCCAGATATAGCAACTCGCACAAATGCCTTCGGGTCTTAGCCCGGATATAGTCACTAGCACAAATGCCTTCGGGACTTAGCCCAGATATAGAAACTTGCACAAATGCCTTCGAGACTTAGCCCGGATATCATCCGAATAATCAAGCACATATATCAATGAATCATGACACATCTATATTTCATTTTCATAACTAGAATTCAAACACACGACACTTATCAACCATTACCATTTTCGGCTCAATAGCCACATACAAAGAGCATGATTTGATTTGCTTTATAACATAATCTCTATACACATTCGGCTACCCGTCATAGGTATAAACTAATCACCTCAATATACAATTCAAGTAGAATCATTATATCACCGTTTATTTGTTATGCTTATATGTCATGACTTAATCAAATCATAAACTAAGTTTCATTACTCGAAAACTTAACTCGGGTGTTGTCGAACGATTTCGACGGCTATTCGATCACTTTTTCCTTTCCCTTATCCAACTTTGATCCTCTAGGCTCTTGAGCTAAATCAAACAATTTACTTCCCAAATTAAACATAGTCATACGACATCCATATACATTTTATACTAGCCGAAATGTACCATCAAGATATACTTTACTCAAATAATTTACCTTGGCCGAACATGTATAATGTTTTGTAGCTTAATAAATTTAACATACATTATGTATTTATAATATTTGTGCAGCCAATTATCCATGGCCATACACACACAATCAAAAATAAATACCAAATTTTCATATCCTTTATGCCCTAAGCCGAATACACTTGTCATGTTCACCTACATTTTTCAAGTACAACATTCTCATATTCGGCATTAGTATCAAGCATAATAGCCAATTCTTCCCACCTTGAATCTATGCATCTATTTAATCATAGTTTGTTCAAGCACTCATACAACAAGATACATCCAATTTAACAAGAAACAAAAACCTTTTTTCTCCATAGCTACTATGGCCGAAAGTTCTAGGCATCTCAATACCGAAATTTTTAACATGGGTTGCCTAAAGAACTTGGTGATGAGTTCAAATTAATCTAACATTTCAAGCAACTTAACACATCCATATAACTAAAAATTCTAAGTTTAAACACAATACAACATTTTAGCACCATGGCCGAATACTTCATGAAGTTGTTAAGACCCATCCTTTTTATTAAGCACTCAAACTCAATCATCTTCATGCCTCATCACCACAACATCAAACACCAACCAAGAAGACAACACCCATGGACGAGTATCATCTCCATCAAATAGCAAAAGAATTTAAACCAACATCTAAAAATATGCATGAATTTCATGGAATAACATCAAACATACCTCTTCCTAAACATCAACCAACTGAACATGAAGCAAGAGAATCCTCTTCTTCTTCCTTCCTCAAGTCACGGCAATGGGGGAGCATGAATGAGACAACTTTGTTTTCATCACCCCTCCCTTTTCATTACTTTATTACTAACCTTTTATTTTATTATTTCTAACATAAAACATTAACACAAAATGTTTATAATATGCTTTAACCCATAGCATGGCCGGCCACCATATTGATTTTTTGGTTAATTTAACATGCAAACCCATCATTTTTATAACATGCATTAATAGTTCCTTATAGATTAACCTATCACATTTCAAATGTGTCACACATAAGTCCTATTAACTAAATTCACATGCAATCGACTAAATCGAAGCTTAAAACTTTCACACATTCATATTCACATATTTTAGACAATAAATATCATATTCAAATACTTCGGTGACTCGGTTTAGTGGTCCCGAAACCACTTTTCGACTAGGGTCAATTTAGGGCTGTCACATATGCAATATTTTCAGCCAAATTGAACTCCAAACATATATCAATCAATTCATAATATCATCAACCAATTTTATGTTCATTCTCTATACCAAAACATAATAAAATCATATGTCAATGTGACAGCCATAAATTGACCCTAGTCGAAAAGTGGTTTCGGGACCACTAAATCGAGTCACCGAAGTATTTGAATATGATATTTATTGTCTAAAATATGTGAATATGAATGTGTGAAAGTTTTAAGCTTCGATTTAGTTGATTGCATGTGAATTTAGTTAATAGGACTTATGTGTGACACTTTTGAAATGTGATAGGTTAATCTATAAGGAACTATTAATGCATGTTATAAAAATGATGGGTTTGCATGTTAAATTAACCAAAAAATCAAGATGGTGGCCGGCCATGCTATGGGTTAAAGCATATTATAAACATTTTGTGTTAATGTTTTATGTAAGAAATAATAAAATAAAATGTTAGTAAGAGGGGTGATGAAAACAAAGTTGTCTCATCCATGCTCCCCCATTGCCATGACTTGAGGAAGGAAGAAGAAGAGGATTCTCTTGCTTCATGTTTGGTTGGTTGATGTTTAGGAAGTGGTATGTTTGATGTTATTCCATGAAATTCATGCATATTTTTAGATGTCAGTTTAAATTCTTTTGCTATTTGATGGAGATGATACTCGTCCATGGGTGTTGTCTTCTTGGTTGGTGTTTGATGTTGTGGTGATGAGGCATGAAGATGATTGAGTTTGAGTGCTTAATAAAAAGGATGGGTCTTAACAACTTCATGAAGTATTCGGCCATGGTGCTAAAATGTTGTATTGTGTTTAAACTTAGAATTTTTAGTTATATGGATGTGTTAAGTTGCTTGAAATGTTAGATTAATTTGAACTCATCACCAAGTTCTTTAGGCAACCCATGTTAAAAATTTCGGTATTGAGATGCCTAGAACTTTCGGCCATAGTAGCTATGGAGAAAAAAGGTTTTTGTTTCTTGTTAAATTGGATGTATCTTGTTGTATGAGTGCTTGAACAAACTATGATTAAATAGATGCATAGATTCAAGGTGGGAAGAATTGGCTATTATGCTTGATACTAATGCCGAATATGAGAATGTTGTACTTGAAAAATGTAGGTGAACATGACAAGTGTATTTGGCTTAGGGCATAAAGGATATGAAAATTTGGTATTTATTTTTGATTGTGTGTGTATGACCATGGATAATTGGCTGCACAAATATTATAAATACATAATGTATGTTAAATTTATTAAGCTACAAAACATTATACATGTTCGGCCAAGGTAAATTATTTGAGTAAAGTATATCTTGATGGTACATTTCGGCTAGTATAAAATGTATATGGATGTCGTATGACTATGTTTAATTTGGGAAGTAAATTGTTTGATTTAGCTCAAGAGCCTAGAGGATCAAAGTTGGATAAGGGAAAGGAAAAAGTGATCGAATAGCCGTCGAAATCGTTTGACAACATCCGAGGTAAGTCTTCGAGTAATGAAACTTAGTTTATGATTTGATTAAGTCATGACATATAAGCATAACAAATAAACGGTGATATAATGATTCTACTTGAATTATATATTGAGGTGATTAGTTTATACCTATGATGGGTAGCCGAATGTGTATAGAGATCATGTTATAAAGCCAATCAAAATCATGCTCTTTGTATGTGGCTATTGAGCCGAAATTGGTAAGGTTTGATAAGTGTCTTGTGTTTGAGCTTTAGTAATGAAAATGAAATATGGATGTGTCATGATTTATTGATATTTGTGCATGATTATTCAAATGATATCCGGGCTAAGTCCCGAAGGCATTTGTGCTAGTGACTATATCCGGGCTAAGTCCCGAAGGCATTTATGCTAGTGACTATATCCGGGCTAAGACCCGAAGGCATTTGTGCGAGTTGCTATATCCGGCTAAATCCCGAAGGTACTTGGGTTTGGAAGTGAGCGACCTTGCTGTAATAATTTCAATTAATACGCTCATAAAATCCAAACGATAAGGTATGTTTCGTATATGCTTCGGAAAAGTCGATTCCAATTAAATAGTATTCGCTCAATTGATTAACGAACTTTCAGCCTTTAGTTAGGTTTGATACCTTGTGTATGAATATATTGATTGAAGCGTGGAGTAAGTATGATTTTGAGAATATGCATATATGAAATTATTCATTTAGCCATATGAACGTTATACTTTAGTCGTAACTAATTTCATTACTCAAAACTTACTAAGCATTAAATGCTTATTCTGTTTCTTTGATTCTCTGTTTTATAGATTTTGTTCGTCAGCTATCAGACTCGGGATTGTCAAAGTCGAAGTCGTCCACACTATCTAAGCCCTTTTGGTACTCTTTTAGTTAAACTTTGATAACAGCATGTATAGGATTGACCTTCGTTGTTAATTAAGTACCTTTTTGGTATTGTATATATTCGGTTGGCCATGCGAAAATGGCTTATATATTTTGAGCATAGCGTTATAATCATTTTGTATATATATATGGTTATTGAGAAGTGTGGAAATGCTTGGCAATGATTAGCCATTGGAATGGTTAATCACAATCATATTTGGTGCTATGTATGTTAAATGGCTAGTTGAATCATGGAAACTATGAAATAGGTAAAATCTGCCTTAAAATAGATGCTGACAGCAGCAGTGATGTGAGTTTGAAAAATCACTAAAAATAGTAGAAATGTAATTAAATAATGAATAAATTATGTAATCGAATATTGATGAGTTTATTTTCATATGGAAGAAGCGAAATGACCATATGAGCCGTATTTTATGAGATGTTTAAGTTTTCATGAAACAGGGCTAGAGCGATTACTGGATCCCCTGTTCTGAATTTGAAAATTTACCATATATTAACCAGAGACAATTAGAAGTCATTCTTTATATTTATAGATTCCTTTTTGAGTCTAGTTTCATTAGAAACAAACGGCATAAGTATTGAAGCTCTGTACAGGAAGATATCTAAGTCGTAATGCATGAAGGTCAGAGTAGTCGAACCCTGAAATAGGGGAGACTTTAACTAATAAACTCTACTAATTGGCTTGACCAAAAATTCTAGAAAAAAATTTTTAGATGGACATATGTGTCTAGTTTCAGGAAAAATTTACAGAATCAGTTTTCAAGTTTTGGAACTCGAGATATGATTTTTAAGGTGACAGTGACGTAGTTAGCCAGCTTATCTGGAAATTTTAAAATGAACTGTGTAAATGAATGAATTAAGTCCGTTAACTCCTCGTGTTCGACTCCGGCAACGGTCTCAGGTGCGGAGCGTTACAGTCAAACATTACCAAATTCTAAACTATGAACATGCCAAAATGACCATTTCACTTGGCCATATACATATCACAAAACATATCACATTACTTAACTCAAAGTTCAAGCCAAATCATATAATCAATTACACCATACATATAATCCATGAAACATACTTCCGAAAATGAGCTTAAAACATAACCAAATATACAAAATATTAGCATCATGATTAAGCCATTTTCCCATGGCCTATATATATACACAAATCAAAATGAACCATCTCAAAAACTAGCCAATACATGCCACCTTACAAAAACTCAAAGCTTTTATTTACCGAAGCGATAATCGGATAGCGTGATCACGTCTCCTACGACTTCCAACTCAAGCAAATCTCTGAAACTCTATAGACATAGGAAAAACACATAGAGTAAGCTTTGAAAGCTTAGTAAGCCATAAGCAAATAACTCATTTCAATAATATCTATAAACCAATATCACTAAACTGAATTTATCAAACCTCAATTGCATATACATTTATTGTACTCGTAAATTCATATAACCACAATAAATAACTCTATTTATTTTATTTACCAATGTACGTATAACCATACTTTCAAATTCATATAACAACCGCTAACTCAATCATATAAATCAAGCTTGCACATATTCATTATATCACCAATCAAACTTTGTTTATTTATTACAAATCATACATAAGGTTATATTAGCTTCTTTATAAACACTTCCAAACTCGAACATCCAAAATTCCCTTATTCACATAAACTAAATTTGCATATATGAACCATATAGCCAACTCAACCGTTTTAATTTCGTTAACTGTTCAAGTTTTCGAACCAAGAAATCATATATCAAAGCCATGTTTCATATTTCATATATCTCATGTCCGAAATATAGAACCATACTTTCATATAACGAGCATGTATATCAAATCATTCCTTTATATACATTCATATCATTTGTTGTCATATATTTCACATATGGTTATATGATACATACTCACCTTTCGTTTCTGAATTTTATAACAAATCACACGTACTTGAATCAGATACAATTTCACATGGTTATTCATTTCTCGGAATGCCCGTTAAACCGTTCAGAATCAATAAGGATACTCAGATAACTCATAAGCTCGTAAAATGCCTACGTCCTAGATGTGGTCTTACATGTAATCAAATATCGATGCCACTGTCCCAGATAGGGTCTTACATGAAATCATATATGATGCCAGTGTCCCAGACATGGTCTTACACGTAAATCAAATCGATGCCAACGTGCCAGACGTGGTCTTACACGATAACACATATCGGAATCCTATGTCATGATATATGTATCCTAACTATTCCTATGGTTCGTACGGTGCTTTTCAGACGTTGTCACATTCTCAAAATTTTCTCAATTTCACCTATTCGAATAATCCATGATCAGAACAGATTCTCCAAAGCTCGATTCAATTCAACGTCACATATATATATTTCTTTACAACTCAATTCATCACATATAATGCACATACATTTAAATTTAACAACATTTATTTACTTATGAACTTACCTCGTACTAACACGAACGGACTGGAATGACTATTTGATAATTTTTGACTTTCCCCGATCCAAATCCAATTTCTTCATTTCTTGATCTAATTCAATACAAATTCGACTTATTTAACCATATATTCAATCAAATTAATCTAAAAACACACAAATTGGCTAATTACACTTTTTCCCCTGACGTTTCATATTTTTCGCAATTTAGTCCCCATTTCACAAAACACAAAATATTCAAAATTTGACCACACCCATGTTTGGAAGAATTTTACTAAGGTCCTTAGAAGCCCATTTCTTTCATTTATTTCTAATTTTAACCTCTCAATTTATAAAATTCACAATTTAGCCCAAATTACTCAAATTCATCAAAATTAAAATACAAAACATATTTATCTAACATCAAGCTTCCATATTTCATCAATTAACAATTCAAAACTCACAAAATCAACAACGGCATAACTAAAAATCATCATCAAATTCTAAAATTGAGGTATGGGCTTGATAAAACATGGAGCAACGACCTCAAAAACATAAAAATTAACAAAAAATGAGCAAAAACGAACCTTGAACCAAGCTTGGATCATGGCCGAATATTTCAAAGCTTAAAACCCCTTTTTCTTTCTCAAGTTTCAGAAATAGTGATTAAATAGATGAACAAATGATGTTTTGTTTTATTATAATACATATTATTCATAATTTACCTATTTAACCTTTATAGATTAATATGAAAACTTTATAATCAATGTCCATAACCATTCATGCTTATGTTCAATGGCTAAATTACAACATAAGGCCCCACATAATAAAAGCCATAGCAATATAGCACTCTAGCAATTAGCAAGTCACTTTTGCATTTTACGCGATTAAATCCTTTTTCACAAATCGGCACTCAAATGATAAAATTTTCATATGAAAATTTCACACATATCAATTCACATACTTTAAATATAGAATATAATATTAAAATATTTTTGTGAATCAGATTTGTGGTCCCAAAACCACTGTTCCGACTAGGGTCTAAACTGGGTTGTTACAAAATTTGTTGGGAAGAGGTATTTAGACAAGAAAAAGAGAGAATTTATTGAGTTACGTCAAGGAAATAGATCAGTAGCTGAGTATGAGAGAGATTTTGTGTATCTTAGTAAATATGCTCGAGAAATTGTGCCTACTGAAGAAGAAATATGTATCCAATTTGAAGATGGTCTGTGTAACGCCTTGAATTTTGGCCTAGATGAATTGTACTTTGGGCTTTGGGTCTCATAAAATTTTTAAGTGAGCAGGAAAATGACACATGACACATTGGCTTTAAGGGTTTAAGGAATTTGAAGTGTCTAGGTATGTTGGAGAAGTTCTGGATTCGAGTTTTGTGGGGGACGAATTCTAATTTAATTATTAAAGGAATTAGGGTTAGGAGTTGTTGGGCTTTTAAATAAAGATAGGGGAAAATGGCATCAAAAAGGCCTTGTGGAGGAGTGGCTAAGTGATGCCACTTAGGGTGTAGGGAGGTGGCGTTAATGGCTAGCAAGGGATCCAAGGTCCGAATCCTAGCTTAGTATTTTTAGGAGTTTAATTTTGGGCCTTCTAGAAGGTTGGAAATGGTGTGAAGATGGACTCTAAGGGGAGTGTTCAGAAAAGAAAAGTTAGGAAATAGATTGGGGAGTTATTAGGGAGAAAAACGAAGAGATGAGAAGGGAGAAGTGATGGAGCTAAAATGGGAATTTAGCCATGAGGAATTTAGCTATAGGGGCTATAGATAGGTGCCGAATGCAAGGTTACTAGGCTAATGCCAAAATCTTTGTCACCCTGTTACCAGAAACTCTTTTATCTAAAAGTCGAAAACCCTCTTCTTTCTTTTCTTTTTCTTCTTCCTTGTGCCAGATTCTATTCTTCCTCTACCTCATTGCTGACTTTTCTTTCTTTTTACTTGGAGCCGAATAACTCTCTTTTACCATACAAATCGCACGGGCAGAAACCTTCTTGGCCGAATACTCTTAGTGCCGCCAGTACCCTTTTTAATCGGTCAAGCCTAGTGTAAGTGCTTTGTTCTCATAATCAGGTTTTTCTAAGTATTGAGTATATAGTCCCTCACTTCTTCTAATCAGTTTTTGGTAGGAATAGGTAACAAATCGCAGTCCTTGGATCTCTGCCGATTTGCTCCTCCGGTGAGAGACTTTGGTAAGTGCTCTTAATCTTGGTTGGCCGAATGTTCATAGTTAAGGTAAGGGGACTTGTGTTGGATACGAGTCATATATTATTCTAATTTAATAGTTAAGACTAATGCAGATCTAAGGAGTACGTGATCAAGGAGAAGCTATTTGGGATTTGTGTTCAAGGTAAGGTTAAGGTGAGATTTCGACTTTTGGTAAAGTATTCGATAAGTATGTAAGATTAATCTTTGAGTGATATCGATTGTAGGTTTGGGATAAGGAGATCACATCACGCTTGCTTACCAGGTGTGTACATACACTTCACACATACAATGAATCAGCAAAAGCCGAAATGCCGAAATACCGAAAAGCCAAAATGCCAAAAAGTAGAAAGTTGGGCTACGGTAGTCACACGAGTGCACGAACACTCGTGGAGAGGAAACCAATAGGTTGCCTGAGGCCCATGGACGATTCCGTGGACTTGGGTTAAGAATTGGCCAAATGGGTCGAAATGGGCTAAATGGGCCTAATGGGCTGTTGGGCCCATAATAGGCAAAGATTGATAAGTGATGCTATGTGTTTGAAAATTGTATGTGAGCATGAGTATAATATGATTTGGGCCTAATGGGCCATATAAAGGTGAATTGGGCCTAGTGGGCCATAAGAATATGAACTGGGCCAGATGGGCCATTTGAATAAGATTGGGCCTAGTGGGCTATATGCTTGTATGTAGGGGTATTGGGCCTAGTATATGATGAGTACATAAAACTTAGTTAATTAATTGAGACCGTGGACAAGTCATAGGGTTAAGGTGTGGCAACGGGTATATGCATGTCTAGGATTGGATCTAAGGAGAGCTTGGTACTTAAGCAGTTTTAATGACCCACCTCCTCTTCTCTGGAATCCTACCTGGTGCATAGTATTCGTTCACCTTAGCTCGCAGGGCTTGTTCATGGGCCAAGTTAAGTGAAAACCGTAATTAAGGGAAAATTATCGAAATGCCCCTAAGGGCGAAAATGACCAAAATACCCCTAGGTGTTGAATGTAAGCTTTGTGGATGTGACATGCATACATATGATGTTCTGCTTAGGTTGCATACGGGGTGGGAATTATGGTACGGAGGAAGTATATGAGGATCGCATGGTTGCCTGACAATCGTGGATCCACCGACGGCTTTTAAAGCCCAATATGTAAATGAAGGTAGTTCCACAACCAGACTACCATTGGTGTGTGGGCTGGGTGGGTCGATATTTATATCCCCACATGGTGTGATGAGGGACGAAGCTGGTGTGTAGTGGATGGATAATTTGAATGGGATTGCATTGCATGTTTGATGTATGATGATTTTTGAATGCTTGTTTCCCGTCGAGGGTTGTACACACTGAGTTTGCGAAAACTCACCCCCTCTTTCATTTTATTTTCAGGTGATGCTCAGTAAACGGTTTGATGTTTAGAGGGACTATGGGTGGCCAGCTAGCAAGACAAATTTGGACTTTTTTTTAAGCTTATAAATTTTATTTTATTAAGTATGTTTTAGACCAGGTTGTAATAAGGTTTTCATTATGCTATTATTACTTGAAGTATTATTATTTCCATTGTAATTATGAGAAGTTGAACATGGGCTTCCTAAATTATAGTATGTTTTCTACGCTTCCGCAACTTAATTTTCTAAATGATAAGTTTTCTTAAATCAAATGCTTAAAACAAGGCTTTCACAACTGAAAGGTGTGTTTATTAAGGTTTCTTTTGTTTAAGAAGGGTTTTCGCTAAAACTCTTCAATGTAACACGTCAGATTCAGCCATAACGTTTGGGTCGGGTTTAGGGTGTTATAGTCTGAATGATGAAATTCAAATGATGATTGAAGGCAATGAGATACGAGAATATATTGTCTTGTTTGATCATGCAAAAAAATAGAAAAAGTGTACAACCGTAAGATGCAACGAGACAGGTGGAATCGAGAATTTCACAAGAGTGGTTCTTCTAAATCATTTTCGGCATCACAAGCGTAAAAGACTAAAGATGATTTTAGCCAAGCTACCTCAGTACCTAAACATTTGAATAAAAACAAGATGACTCAACATGATTTTGCAGTACCTATTAGACCAGTTGATAGTATGGGTAGTGTACAAAATACATCGAAGCCTAGGTGTAGATTTTGCAGGAAATATCATATTGGTGAGCGTAGAGGTAGAACGAGAACCGGTTATAGATGTGGAGCAACTGATCATTTTATTTGTAATTGTCCTAAATTGTCAAAAGAGGATGAAGATTAGAAAGAAAAGCAAATGTCTACCTATCAGAAAAGTAGACGTTCGGGCCTGAATAATGCTACTAGGACTACTCGTTTGGGAATGAAGGACACTGTTGTTTGGTCAGAGGCTAAAGCACCTGCTCGCACCTATGCCATTCGAGCTAGAGAGGATGCTACTACTCTAGATGTGATCACCGGTACATTCTAATCGTTGGTACATTCTATCTCTTTGATGTTACTGTGTATGTATTGATTGACCCTGGGTCAACCCATTCTTATATTTGTATTGTAACACCCCTAACCCATATCTGTCACCAGAACAGGGTTACAGAGCATTATTGGAGTTTACAAAAAAAATAAAATTAATTCATGTCTTTTTCTATTCATATCCAAAACAAAACATAATTCAATCATGTTGCCCCTTAAATGGACCTTTGAGATCCTATTTATACATTAGAAACAAGTAAGGATTAAATCGGGAACACAAAGAATTTTTTGCGAAATTTCAAAATTTTTATTAGGTTCAGGGAATACACGCCCGTGTGGTCAGGTCGTGTTGTGTCCTAGGCCGTGTAAGCATTCAATGTGAGGCACATAGTCGTATCCCAGCTCGTGTTCATACTTGTGTAACTCTCTGGCTTGAGTCACATGACCAACCACACACCCATGTGCTAGGCCGTGTGGACAATTTAATTTTTCAAAATTAGGTGTAGGATTCACACGGCTAAGACACATACCCGTGTGTTGAGCCGTGTGTTTCACACGGTTGAGACACACGCTCGTGTCTCTGCTCGTGTGACCAATTCTAAGCATTCTATTCTAAATTTTTAAAATGCAGGGGACACACGACCAAACCACACGCCCGTGCACATGGCCGTGTGTCACACACGGTTGAGACACATGCCCGTGTGTCTACCCCTGTGGAAAAAAAAACAAGGTAATTTTCAAGCCTTATTTCTCACCCAAAATTTTTCTTATACCTATATTAATACTTTCTGTGACAACCCAAATTAGACTCTGGTCGGAATGTGGTTTCGAGACCACATTACCGAGCCAAAAATTTATTTTCGTGTTTTAATTGCATAAATTGTTGTGTGACAGTGAATATATGAGAAATTAAATGCTTAATATTAGCATTAGGATTGTGAATTCTTTCAAAAAGGACCTAGTTGACGAAGTTAGGAAAGATGATAGATGAATTATAAGGATTAATTAATAATAGGTTGAGGAAGCATGGCTTTGCATGTCAATTTGCCCATAAAATTCATGGTGGCCGGCCAAGGAGTGATAATGCTCCACTCATTCTAATTTAATATGTTTCTTTGGTGAACAAATGATGGGGATAATAATAGAAAAGGGAACAAAAAAAAAATGGGTGTCATACTTGCCATCTCCTAGCCGAAAAACCAAGAAAAAGAAGGGGAGAAAAGAACTTGGAAGGAATTCGGCCATTGCTTGTGCCTAGGGAGAGTGTTTGATGTTGTGGCATGAAAAATGAGGGAGTTTGAATGCTTAATAAGGAGGGAAGAAGGAGTGTTCATATTTTCTTTCTTTTGCAATTGTTCTAACTAGAGGAAGAAGAGGAAGCAAGATTCGGCCAAGGTGGTCCTTTAGACCAAGGTATGTTCAATGATATTTTTGGAAGCTTACCCTACCTTTGGGGTGATGAGTCTAGATTCTATCTATTCCATGGTTGGATTTGGGGTTGTTGGAGAGTTAGGATTCGGCTAAGGAGTTTAAAAATAAAAGCTAGTTGATACCTTGATGCTATTAGCATGCTAGTTATATGGTTGTGTTAAGTTGCTTGTTATGTTAGCATGAAAGTTGAAAATTGTTAAGCTATTTTGTTGGAGGTGCCGAACTTAGGACTAGGAAGAGAATGAGTATTCGGCTAACATAGTGGAAAGGTGGTGTTGCCGATTGCTAGATTTAGACTAGGGGAGTGGCTGTAATGGGCATTAAGATGTGGGACTTAAGAAATGTAGTTATATGTGGACTTACATGATGTTACAAATAGATGTGAAAATATGCTAGATTAGGAAAACTCGATTAAGTGTTCATGAGATGAAATTAGGTGTTTAAATGATGTTATAGTTGACATTGTACATGTATACATGCATTTCGGCCATGGTCTTTGCTTGAATTTGAGATTTGTAATGTGATTTTCCTAAATTGTCTACGAATTTTTGGTTGTTGATTCCATGGTAATGGTATATTGAATCCATGAAAATTTAGTAAGGTTGCATTCGGCAACTTGCTTGGAATTAAAAATTGATGTCTAAGCTTAGGTGATTTCGATGATGATATATATATATATTCATAAGTATATTTAGTTGATTCGGCTTTGGTAGTTGCATGAGGCTATTGGCCGAATATACTAACATACATATACATGTGAAATTGGATTGTAAATATTTAGCAAGGTGGTTAAACTAGTTAAATTATTGATTTAGCTCAAGGAGTTAAACGAGGTGAATCGAGCAAAGGCAAAGAAAAGGTTATCGAGTAGCCGAGTTGGAACCGTCTTACCCAACACGAGGTAAGTCATTAAGCATGTAGTTGGTATTATTTCAATGGTCATAACGTTATGGATTGATGCTGAATGGAATGAATAAATATACATATATATATATATGCGTGTACGTATGTGATGATGAAATTGTTGAATGAAAGAAAAGAGGTAAGATGTATTGAGTTGTTGATCTCGGCACTAAACGTGCGGGATAACCATTTATAACCATGAGATTGGCGCTAAGTGCGCGGGATTAAATTGTACAGCACTAAGTGTGCGATTCGACTATGTTGCACTAAGTGTGCGAAATGAATATGATGCACTAAGTGTGCGAATTGACCATGCGGCACTAAGTGTGCGAGGTTGACTATGTAGCACTAAGTGTGCGATTTGATTACGTAGCACTAAGTGTGCGAGTTGATTATATAGCACTGAGTGTGCGGGCTCAAAATACATTCGTGAATCATTATGGACACTATGTGTGCGACACTATTGAGTCGATCGCGGACAGCGGATCGGATAAGTGTCTTGAGTACATGGCTAATATGTGCTATGCTTATACTTGGTGTTGAGCTCGGTAAGTTGAACCTATGTGACAAATATACTTGAAGTCACGTACATAAAAATTATCATAGAATGGGTGAAAGGCCGTTTAGTTGTATGTTTGTAACGAAAATAAAATGATTTATGAAAATGCCTCGAATATCCTATTGATGAGTATGTGGATTGTGAATGCATAAATTGGTATGAAATTGAATCGATAGGTTGGAGGAACTATGGTATGGTTCGGTATGGATGGAGTAAATTGTCTCATTCCATTTTGTTTCCTCTTGTGATAATGTTATTGATGTATAGTAGTGCATTGCTTATGACTTACTGAGTTATAAACTCACCCGGTGTTTCCTTGTCACCCATTATAGGTTGCTTGGACTCATCTATTTTTGCGGGGTCGGGCCGTCATCGAAGTCATCACACCGGATAGCAAGTTTTGGTACTTTCTTCTTAGTGTGCTTAGAAGATCATTTTGGCATGTATAAGCTAGTACGTTGTGTTTGAATTATGGCATGTAAACTTTAAGCCATGCGAAAATGGCACGAATGTTCGATTGAGTTGGATCAAGGGTAGGCATGAAATGGGCCTAGTTACTTTCGTAACAGATGCTGGCAGCAGCAGTGTCATGAGATTGAAAAATCACTAAAAATAGTAGGAGTGGAATTAATTGATGAATAAATTATGTAATCGAAGCTCGATGAGTCTGCTTTCATGAGGAAGTAACGAAAAGATCATATGGGCAGTATATTAAGAGATAATCAGATTTTTGTGGGACAGGGCCAGAACGGTTTCTGGATTCCCTGCTCCGACTTTGGAAATTTATTATAAATTAACCAGAGATAATTAGGGGTCGTACCATATATGTACAGATTCATCCCTGAGTCTAGTTTTCATATAAATAAACGGCATCAGTATTGAAGCCCCGTGCAGGGAGATATCCAAGTCGTAATGGGCAAAGGGCAGTGTAGTCGACCCCTGCAACTTGGGGGACTTTGACTAATAAACTGTACTAATTGGCCCAACCAAAAATTCTAGAAAAAAATACATAGATGGGCACATGAGTCTAGTTTCTGGGAAAAATTACGAAACTGATTTTTGAGTTACGAAACTCAAGATATGATTTTTAAAACGACTAGTATACAGATTGGGCAGTGTCTGGAAAATAAATTTTGTAAGGGGTTAAAGCCAGTTAACACCTCGTGTTCGACTCCGGTGTCGGTTTCGGGTTCGGGGTGTTACATTTTATTGGTATCAGAGCTATGGTTTAGTCGGTTCTAGGACTACCATAGCACGTATGATTCTAGCTATACATGCCATAATGTTAATGTTTAAAAGGGTGATGACTTCTGACGGTTGAAATGTTTTTGTCTTGATTAGTAAATGGATCCCGGTGAAGAAAGAACCCTAGCGGATGACGTTGAGAGCGTAGCGGCTGCTCCTGCACAAGGGACGCCACCTGTTGAACCTCAGTCATCTGCGAATAATCAAGGTGAGGGGGCTAAACAAGCCTTCTTTACCATGATGAATGAGTGGGTCGCGCAATATGCCCGAGCCAACCCGGCTGTCCAACAATTCCCAAATTTGAATAATCCACCCCAAGAGCCTGTAAGGCCATCAGCCGCTGATCCTGTGAGGCTGAGTAAGCCACCTGTAGACTTGATTAGGAAGCGTGGGGCCGAGGAGTTCAAGGCCATAGTAACTGATGATGCCGAAAGGGCCGAGTTCTGGCTTGATAACACCATTCGGGTGTTCGATGAATTGTCATGCACACCCGATGAATGTCTAAAATGTGCTGTATCTTTTTTGCGAGACTCAGCCTACTATTGGTGGAGGACCTTGATTTCCATAGTCCCGAACGAGCGAGTAACTTGGGACTTCTTTCAAACGGAATTCCGGAAGAAATTTATTAGCCAACGGTTCATTGACCAGAAGCGTAAGGAGTTCTTGGAACTCAAGCAAGGCCGTATGACTGTATCTGAATACGAACATGAATTCGTAAGACTTAGTAGGTATGCCCGAGAGTGTGTAGCTGATGAGGTTGCTATGTGCAAAAGATTCGAGGAAGGATTGAATGAAGATTTAAAGCTACTAATGGGTATTTTGGAAATAAAGGAATTCGTAACACTAGTCGAACGAGCCTGCAAGGCGGAGGAACTTGGAAAGGAGAAGAGGAAGGCTGAATTTGAAGCTAGAGATTATCGTAAAAGATCGACGGGTAAAGCTCCGTTCTCAGCTGTAAAGAAGTTCAGGGAGGACATTAATAAGTCGAGGGCGACTGCGGGAATTTCCATCAGGGCAAGACCATCGATGGGCTCCCGAGCTACTTCGGTAGCTAGTGTGGGCAATAATCATCACGAGAAACCTGAATGTCCCAATGTGGAAGACGACACCTAGGTGAATGTTGGGGCAAGTCTACTAGCAGGGCCTGTTACGGGTGTGGTTCGAAGGACCATCTCATTAGAGATTGCACGGAGCTGGATGAGAAGAATAAGATTCAAGGTGCAAGACCTAGTGGAGTGACATCTAGAGGTAGACCACCGAGAATTTTTGGAGGCAGGGGTGGTAGTCAGAGGGGGGCTTCTGATACGGCCGATCGCGCCGAGAACCGTGCTCCTGCTAGAGCATATGCCATTCGCGCACGAGAGGAGGCATCCTCCCCCGACGTCATCACTGGTACCTTCACTCTCTTTGATACTAATGTGATTGCATTGATTGACCCTGGTTCTACTCATTCATATGTATGCGAAACCTTAGCAACCAGTAAGACTCTACCTGTTGAGTCTACTGAGCTCGTAATTCGAGTATCAAACCCTTTGGGCCAATGCGTACTTGTTGATAAAGTGTGTAAGAGATGCCCTCTAATAATCCGAGAATCCTGTTTTCCGGCCGATTTGATGCTTTTGCCGTTCAACGAGTTTGATGTTATTCTTGGTTTGGATTGGTTAACCGCGCATGATGCGATTGTGAATTGCAAAAGCAAGACTATCGATTTGAGGTGTGCAAATAACGAAATAATCCGAGTTGAGTCTGCGGACTTAAGGGGGTTGCCAGCTGTAATATCAGTAATGTTGGCCCAGAAATATGTAAGGAAAGGGTGCGAAGCATACCTCGCGTATGTACTTGATGACAAGGAGTTAGAAAAGAAACCCGAATCGGTGCCGGTGGTCTGTGAATACCCGGATGTTTTTCCTGAAGAGTTACCGGGTTTGCCACCTGTTCGGGAGGTAGAGTTTGGTATTGAGCTTGTACCTGGAACTACGCCTATTTCGATCGCTCCGTATCGTATGGCACTAACCGAGTTAAAAGAGTTGAAAGCTCAGTTGCAAGAATTGACGGATAGAGGTTTCGCTCGACCGAGTTTCTCACCTTGGGGTGCACCAGTATTGTTCGTGAAAAAGAAGGACGGAACCATGAGGTTGTGCATTGATTATCGTCAACTGAATAAAGTGACGATAAAGAATAAATATCTGTTGCCGCGTATTGATGATCTGTTCGATCAATTAAAGGGGGCATCGGTGTTTTCAAAGATAGATTTGAGATCGGGTTATTATCAGTTGCGGATTCGAGATTCGGACGTACCCAAAACTGCTTTCAGAACGAGGTACGGTCACTACGAGTTCTTAGTGATGCCGTTCGGGCTCACTAATGCCCCTGCGGTGTTTATGGATTTGATGAATCGGATCTTCAGGCCGTATTTGGATCGGTTCGTAGTTGTGTTTATTGATGACATCTTGGTCTATTCAAGAGATGAGACCGAACATGCTGAGCATCTGAGGCAAGTGTTGCAAATTTTGCGGGATAAGCAGTTATATGCTAAGTTCAGTAAGTGTGAGTTCTGGTTAAGAGAGGTTAGCTTCTTGGGTCATGTGGTATCCGCATTGGGTATTCGAGTTGACCCGAGCAAAATTTCAGCCATACTTAACTGGAAGCCTCCGAGAAATGTTACCGAAGTCCGGAGCTTTCTAGGGCTCGCCGGTTATTACCGACGATTTGTCAAAGGTTTCTCGATGATAGCCACACCAATGATGAAGCTACTTCAGAAGGATGTTAAGTTCGAATGGACGGAGAAATGTCAGAAAAGCTTCGATCAACTGAAAACTCATCTGACTGAAGCTCCAATTTTGGTGCAACCCGAATCGGGTAAAGAGTTTGTCGTTTATAGTGACGCATCCCTACTTGGGTTGGGTTGCGTATTGATGCAAGAAGGTCGAGTTGTGGCCTATGCGTCAAGACAATTGAAGCCACACGAGAGAAATTATCCGACCCATGATCTCGAACTAGCCGCCATTGTGTTTGCATTAAAAATATGGCGACATTATTTGTTTGGCGAGAAGTGCCATGTGTTTTCGGATCACAAAAGTCTCAAATATGTGATGACTCAACGAGACTTGAATCTGCGACAAAGACGTTGGCTTGAGTTGTTGAAAGATTACGAGCTTGTCATTGATTACCACCCGGGAAAGGCTAATGTGGTTGCGGACGCCTTAAGCCGGAAATCACTGTTTGCTTTGCGAGCGATGAATGTACACTTGTCTGTTCTACCTGACAATGTGTTAGTAGCTGAATTAAAAGCCAAACCATTATTGACTCATCAAATTCGTGAAGCTCAGAAAGTTGATGATGAATTGGTTGCAAAACGAGCTGAGTGTGTTCCGAACAAGGAATCGGAGTTTCAGATTGATGATGATGGTTGTTTGAGGTTTAGAAGTCGTTTGTGCGTTCCAAGGAATTCGGAACTCATTCCGATGATACTGAACGAAGCCCATTGTAGCCGAATGTCAATTCACCCGGGGAGCACGAAAATGTACAACGACTTGAAACGTCGGTTTTGGTGGCATGGTATGAAGCGAGACATCTCCGACTTTGTTTCGAGATGTTTAATATGTCAACGGGTGAAAGCGGAACATCAAGTGCCTTCAGGATTACTTCAGCCGATCATGATACCCGAGTGGAAATGGGACCGAGTCACAATGGACTTTGTGTCCGGACTGCCATTGTCCTCAAGTAAGAAGGATGCGATTTGGGTTGTTGTTGATAGGCTGACTAAGTCGGCTCACTTTATCCCCGTGCGTACGGATTTTTCATTGGGTAAACTAGCCGAATTGTATGTTACTCAGATTGTGAGATTACATGGAGTACCTATTTCTATCGTGTTGGATAGAGATCCGAGATTCACCTCGCGATTTTGGAAGAAATTGCAAGAAGCTTTGGGTACCAAGCTGCATTTTAGCACCGCTTTTCATCCCCAAACTGATGGTCAATCCGAGCGGATAATTCAGATACTCGAGGATATGCTGAGATGCTGCATCCTTGAGTTTAGTGGTTCATGGGAACGGTATGTACCTTTGATTGAATTCGCTTACAACAATAGTTTTCAATCAAGTATTAAGATGGCACCTTACGAGGCTTTGTACGGTCGTAAATGCCGAACGCCATTGTTTTGGACCGAGCTCGGTGAAAGTAAAATTTTCGGAGTTGATTTGATTAAAGATGCCGAACAGAAAGTAAAGGTAATCCGTGAAAGTCTGAAGGTAGCCACAGATCGTCAAAAATCGTATGCGGATCTGAAACGGAAGGACATTGAATATCAGGTGGGAGATAAAGTGTTCCTCAAAGTTTCGCCTTGGAAAAAGGTGCTCAGATTTGGCCGTAAAGGCAAGTTGAGCCCGAGATTCATTGGGCCGTACGAAATTTCCGAACGAGTGGGGCCGGTTGCATATAGATTGATTTTGCCTCCTGAACTTGAAAAGATTCACGACGTCTTTCATGTTTCGATGCTTCGGCGCTATAGATCTGATCCTTCGCACATAATTAGTCCGTCGGAGGTTGAAATTCAGGCTGATATGAGCTATGAAGAAGAACCGATTCGTATCCTAACTCGTGAAGTGAAAGAGTTGCGAAATAAAAGGGTTCCGTTGGTTAAGGTGTTGTGGCTTAAACACGGGATCGAGGAAGCAACCTGGGAAACCGAGAGCTCGATGAAAGAACGATACCCAAACCTATTTACCGGTAAGATTTTCGGGGACGAAAATTTCTTATGTGGGGGAGAGTTGTGACAACCCAAATTAGACCCTGGTCGGAATGTGGTTTCGAGACCACATTACCGAGCCAAAAATTTATTTTCGTGTTTTAATTGCATAAATTGTTGTGTGACAGTGAATATATGAGAAATTAAATGCTTAATATTAGCATTAGGATTGTGAATTCATTCAAAAAGGACCTAGTTGACGAAGTTAGGAAAGATGATAGATGAATTATAAGGATTAATTAATAATAGGTTGAGGAAGCATGGCTTTGCATGTCAATTTGCCCATAAAATTCATGGTGGCCGGCCAAGGAGTGATAATGCTCCACTCATTCTAATTTAATATGTTTCTTTGGTGAACAAATGATGGGGATAATAATAGAAAAGGGAACAAAAAAAAAATGGGTGTCATACTTGCCATCTCCTAGCCGAAAAACCAAGAAAAAGAAGGGGAGAAAAGAACTTGGAAGGAATTCGGCCATTGCTTGTGCCTAGGGAGAGTGTTTGATGTTGTGGCATGAAAAATGAGGGAGTTTGAATGCTTAATAAGGAGGGAAGAAGGAGTGTTCATATTTTCTTTCTTTTGCAATTGTTCTAACTAGAGGAAGAAGAGGAAGCAAGATTCGGCCAAGGTGGTCCTTTAGACCAAGGTATGTTCAATGATATTTTTGGAAGCTTACCCTACCTTTGGGGTGATGAGTCTAGATTCTATCTATTCCATGGTTGGATTTGGGGTTGTTGGAGAGTTAGGATTCGGCTAAGGAGTTTAAAAATAAAAGCTAGTTGATACCTTGATGCTATTAGCATGCTAGTTATATGGTTGTGTTAAGTTGCTTGTTATGTTAGCATGAAAGTTGAAAATTGTTAAGCTATTTTGTTGGAGGTGCCGAACTTAGGACTAGGAAGAGAATGAGTATTCGGCTAACATAGTGGAAAGGTGGTGTTGCCGATTGCTAGATTTAGACTAGGGGAGTGGCTGTAATGGGCATTAAGATGTGGGACTTAAGAAATGTAGTTATATGTGGACTTACATGATGTTACAAATAGATGTGAAAATATGCTAGATTAGGAAAACTCGATTAAGTGTTCATGAGATGAAATTAGGTGTTTAAATGATGTTATAGTTGACATTGTACATGTATACATGCATTTCGGCCATGGTCTTTGCTTGAATTTGAGATTTGTAATGTGATTTTCCTAAATTGTCTATGAATTTTGGTTGTTGATTCCATGGTAATGGTATATTGAATCCATGAAAATTTAGTAAGGTTGCATTCGGCAACTTGCTTGGAATTAAAAATTGATGTCTAAGCTTAGGTGATTTCGATGATGATATATATATATATTCATAAGTATATTTAGTTGATTCGGCTTTGGTAGTTGCATGAGGCTATTGGCCGAATATACTAACATACATATACATGTGAAATTGGATTGTAAATATTTAGCAAGGTGGTTAAACTAGTTAAATTATTGATTTAGCTCAAGGAGTTAAACGAGGTGAATCGAGCAAAGGCAAAGAAAAGGTTATCGAGTAGCCGAGTTGGAACCGTCTTACCCAACACGAGGTAAGTCATTAAGCATGTAGTTGGTATTATTTCAATGGTCATAACGTTATGGATTGATGCTGAATGGAATGAATAAATATACATATATATATATGCGTGTACGTATGTGATGATGAAATTGTTGAATGAAAGAAAAGAGGTAAGATGTATTGAGTTGTTGATCTCGGCACTAAACGTGCGGGATAACCATTTATGACCATGAGATTGGCGCTAAGTGCGCGGGATTAAATTGTACAGCACTAAGTGTGCGAAATGAATATGATGCACTAAGTGTGCGAATTGACCATGCGGCACTAAGTGTGCGAGGTTGACTATGTAGCACTAAGTGTGCGATTTGATTACGTAGCACTAAGTGTGCGAGTTGATTATATAGCACTGAGTGTGCGGGCTCAAAATACATTCGTGAATCATTATGGACACTATGTGTGCGACACTATTGAGTCGATCGCGGACAGCGGATCGGGTAAGTGTCTTGAGTACATGGCTAATATGTGCTATGCTTATACTTGGTGTTGAGCTCGGTAAGTTGAACCTATGTGACAAATATACTTGAAGTCACGTACATAAAAATTATCATAGAATGGGTGAAAGGCCGTTTAGTTGTATGTTTGTAACGAAAATAAAATGATTTATGAAAATGCCTCGAATATCCTATTGATGAGTATGTGGATTGTGAATGCATAAATTGGTATGAAATTGAATCGATAGGTTGGAGGAACTATGGTATGGTTCGGTATGGATGGAGTAAATTGTCTCATTCCATTTTGTTTCCTCTTGTGATAATGTTATTGATGTATAGTAGTGCATTGCTTATGACTTACTGAGTTATAAACTCACCCGGTGTTTCCTTGTCACCCATTATAGGTTGCTTGGACTCATCTATTTTTGCGGGGTCGGGCCGTCATCGAAGTCATCACACCGGATAGCAAGTTTTGGTACTTTCTTCTTAGTGTGCTTAGAAGATCATTTTGGCATGTATAAGCTAGTACGTTGTGTTTGAATTATGGCATGTAAACTTTAAGCCATGCGAAAATGGCACGAATGTTCGATTGAGTTGGATCAAGGGTAGGCATGAAATGGGCCTAGTTACTTTCGTAACAGATGCTGGCAGCAGCAGTGTCATGAGATTGAAAAATCACTAAAAATAGTAGAAGTGGAATTAATTGATGAATAAATTATGTAATCGAGGCTCGATGAGTCTGCTTTCATGAGGAAGTAACGAAAAGATCATATGGGCAGTATATTAAGAGATAATCAGATTTTTGTGGGACAGGGCCAGAACGGTTTCTGGATTCCCTGCTCCGACTTTGGAAATTCATTATAAATTAACCAGAGATAATTAGGGGTCGTACCATATATGTACAGATTCCTCTCTGAGTCTAGTTTTCATAGAAACAAACGGCATCAGTATTGAAGCCCCGTGCAGGGAGATATCCAAGTCGTAATGGGCAAAGGTCAGTGTAGTCGACCCCTGCAACTTGGGGGACTTTGACTAATAAACTGTACTAATTGGCCCAACCAAAAATTCTAGAAAAAAATACATAGATGGGCACATGAGTCTAGTTTCTTGGAAAAATTACGAAACTGATTTTCGAGTTACGAAACTCAAGATATGATTTTTAAAACGACTAGTACACAGATTGGGCAGTGTCTGGAAAATAAATTTTGTAAGGGGTTAAAGCCAGTTAACACCTCGTGTTCGACTCCGGTGTCGGTTTCGGGTTCGGGGTGTTACACTTTCATACATATATCAACCAATTCAAGATGTTAAAACCAAGCCAACATTAACATTATACTTGATATATCATCACATGTATTCAAACTTACCTTTTTAAAAGACATATATGTTTACCATAATTCAATCTAAACGTACCAAGCACACATATATTAACCATATTATAACCTAAAGTATATATTTACTAAATATACTATTATTAGCCATTTTAATGGCTAGATTACAAACAACCATTTACATGCCAACATTGGCTAATTTAGCCTATACATGGTATTTTATCAAAATAAGTTTTCTGTTTATACCAAAATGTGCTGAAGGATAGTGTGATGATGCTCCGACCAATTCTAACCTTTACGAGCTTCTGAGCACTATAAAATAGAGAAAAAATAGAGTAAGCATTTCAAATGCTTAGTAAGTTCGTATAACAAGAATTTAACTTACCAACCATGTACATTCAAAACAAGTACACAAACATACATCCGAATCATTATGGCCATTTGTCTAAACACAAATGATCTCAAGAAACTTGTTAGTCATGTATATCATGTAAACATCAAAAATCAAAAGATGAGCTCATCATGTAGTAACTTTCACAAACATATGCTTTTCATATCATATTTCCATATAACATGTGAATTTCCATAATCAATCATCTTAAATTCAATTCAACCATGTCAAAAATATTCTCGTTGAATTTATTTGAAATATCGATGAATACACATATAGTACACTCAAAGTGTACAAAACTATAAACCGTTAACTCATATTCAAGGGTACCCAATTAGGGCACATAATCAGGAAGCATAGGGTACCCAATTAGGGCACATAATTAGGAAGCATAGGGTACCTAATTAGGGCACATAATCAGGAAGCATTCTCTCGAGCCATATAATAGGATGCTCATGTGAGCTATGTAACAGGAAGCTTATCCAGGCTAAATCAGGAAACTCATAAGAGTTTAGAACATGAAGCTCATTGAGCTTAACATGTAACTCCGAAGAGTTATTATAAAGGAGCTTTGGATAGCCATATAACAGGATGTTCAAGCGAGGCATATTAGGAAGCTCACAAAGAGCCTATATCAGGACGCTCATAAAAAGTTGCATTTGTGTCATTAATTTATGCAGGATCACAACTGATCATATAACAGGATGCTCACAAAGAGCTGTGGTAGTCCGCAACACATGCAAGATCACTACTGATCAGGATGCTCGTAGGAATCATATAATGGGAAGCTCGAGAGGGCTTTTAACGGGATGCTTGTAGGAGCTATGGTGTGCCCACAACACATGCAAGACTACAACCAATTTAGAAAATCATGTATCTGCAGAATTTTATTATTCAAATGGGATTTATCATGTATCGAGCTTTGTTGGATATAAGATTTATTTCATATTCAAGATAATGGTATAATTCACATACATACTGTTCAATTTAAAACATATAAATACACAATTTAGTTACACGAACTTACCTTGTCACTTGTTCGTATATGGAAATCTAACTTGTGACAGCCCTAAAGTGACCCTAGTCGGAAAGCGGTTTCGGGACCGCTAAACCGAGTCACCAAATTATTTGAATATGATAATTATTGTCTAAAATATGTGAATATGAATGTGTGAAAGTTTTAAGCTCTGATTTAGTTAATTGCATGTGAATTTAGTTAATAGGACTTATGTGTGACACTTTTGAAATGTGATAGGTTAATCTATAAGGATCTATTAGTGCATGTAATCGAAGGGGTGGACTTGCATGTCAATTTCCCCCATTTAATTAGTAGTGGCCGGCCATGACAATAAGGGTGGACAAAGTGTGATGGGTAAAACATGTCATAAACATGTTGTGTTAATGGTTTATGTTAGAAATGATAAAATAATAATGGTTAGTAGGATGATGAAAGAAAAAAAGAAAAGGTTCTCATTTGTTTCTTCATGACCGAAAAATCAAAGGAAGAAGGGGAAGAAAAGGATGAGGAGGTTCAGCCATACTTGTATCTAGATTAAGGTATGTTTGATGATGTTCCATGAGATGCATGCATGTTTTAGTTGTTAGCTTGAGTTCTACCTAGCCCATGGTTTAAATCTTTGCTATGTGATGGAGATGATATTCGGCCATGGGTGTTGTCTTCTTGGGTGGTGTTTGATGTTGGTGATGATGCATGAAGATGAGTTAAGTTTCGGCTAAGGTGGATTTGTGTTGATGTCATTTGCATTCTAAATGTGAAGCTTTATAATGATACATGTGATGGTGGATTGATGCCTTTTGGATTTTCTTTTTAGCATTTTTTTGAGATAGACATTAGGTTCTTTGTTTAACCCATGACCAAAATTGAAATGGTATGGTGCCTTAATGCATTCGGCCATAGTAGGAAATATGGTTGTTGTTCATGTTATTTGCCTGAGAAATGGTAGTAAGGTGAAGTGCAAATATTAGTATTTGATTACTAGTGTACATATGTGTATTAGCCGAGTTTTGAACTTGAAACAAAATGGTATGTAGTTAATACAAGTAACCATATTTGTAGGAAGTATTAAGCATATAATTGGCCTCAACATAGACATGCATATTCGGCCACATGAGATAGATTGGTGTTTCATGTATTCAGTTAGGGGCAAGCATATTGATGCTTTTATCTTGACTTAGATAATCGGCTCAAGGAGAATTTGTTAAAGTGCTTAGTTAATTGATATTAGGTTAATGATGTGTGTATTCGGTCATGAAGGTGCACATGAGGAAATGTTAGATTTATTGTATTAAATTGCTCAATGTGATTAAAAATGCGTATGACCGCTTTGTATTTGAGCTAAAGGTGGCCATATGAGCTATCAACTCCTTGTCATATTCGGCCATAAGCTAGCATAATGAGACCTTCATAAGTTAAAATTGCTTGAATTAGCTCAAGAGCTTAGAGGACCAAAGTTGGACAAGGGAAAGGAAAAAGTGATCGAATAGCTGCCGAAATTGTTCGACAACATCCGAGGTAAGTTTTTGAGTAATGAAACTTAGTTTACGATTTGATTAAGTCATGACGTATAGTCATAACAAAAATACGGTGATATAATGATTCTACTTGAATTATATGTTGAATTAATTAGTCTATACGTATGATGGGTAGCCGTATGTGCCTAGAGATCATGTCATAAAGCAAATCAAAATCGTGCTCTTTGTATGTGGCTATTGAGCCGAAATTAGTAAGTGTGATAAGTGTCTTGTGTTTGAGCTTTGGTAATGAAAATGAAATATGGATGTGTCATGATTATTGATATATGTGCATGGTTATTCGAATGATATCCGGGCTAAGTCCCGAAGGCTTTTATGCTAGTGACTATATCCGGACTAAGATCCGAAGGCATTTCTGCGAGTTGCTATATCCGGGCTAAGACCCGAAGGCATTTGTGCTAGCGATTATATCCGGGCTAAGTCCCGAAGGCATTTATGCTAGTGACCATATCCGGGCTAAGACCCGAAGGCCTTGTGCGAGTGGTTATATCCGGCTAAATCCCGAAGATACTTGGGTTTGGGAATGAGCGATCTTGCTGTAATAATTTCAATTAATACGCTCGTAAAATCCCAACGATGAGTTATGTTTCGTATGTGCGTTGAGATAATTGATTCCTTCTAAATAGTATTTGCTCAATCGACTAACAAGCTTCCGGCTTTTAGACAAGTTGATTCCTTACGTATGAATATAATGGTTGGAAATGTGAAGTAGGTATGATTGTGAGAATATGTGTATATGAAATTATTCGTTTAGTCGTATGAATGCTATACTTCAGTTGTGCATGATTTCATTGCTCAAAACTTACTAAGCATTAAATGCTTACTCCGTTCTTTGAATCTCTGTTTTATAGATTTGGTTCGTCAGCTATCGGACTCGGGATTGTCGAAGTCGAAGTTGTCCACACTATCAAAGCCCTTTTGGTACTCTTTTAGTTGAACTCTGCTAATGGCATTTATAGGACTACCCTCTTTGTTGTTAGTCATGTACCCTTTGGTTTTGTATAAATTTGGATAGCCATGCGAAAATGGCTTATATATATACTTTGAGCATAGCATTATAATCGTTTTGTATGTTGTTCCTTGAGAGGTATGGAAATGTTTGGTAACGATTAGCCATTGGAATGGTTAATCATGATCCTTTTGGTGCTTTGTATGACAAATTCTAGTTGATTCATGGAAAACCATGAAATAGGTAAAGTTTACCTTAAAAACAGATGCTGACAGCAGTAGTGGTGTGGATTTGAAAAATCACTAAAAATAGTAGGAATGGAATTAAATAGTGAATAAATTATGTAATCGAACCTTGATGAATCTATTTTCATATGGAAGAAACGAAACGATCATATGAGTCGTGTTTTAAGAGATATTTAAGTTTTCATGGAACAGGGCCAGAGCGATTTCTGGATCCCTGATCTGACTTTGGAAATTCACTATAAATTAAACATAGATAATTAGAAGTCATGCCATATATGTATAGATTCCTTTTTGAGTCTAGTTTCGTTAGAAACAAACAGCATAAGTATTGAAGCCCTGTGCAGGAAGATAGCTAAGTCGTATTGCATGAAGGTCAGAGTAGTCGAACCCTGTAACAGGGGAGACTTTAACTAATAAACTGTACTAATTGGCTTGGCAAAAAATTCTAGAAAAAAATTTGTAGAAGGATATGTGAGTCTAGTTTCAGATAAAATTTACGAAACTATTTTTCAAGTTTTGGAACTCAAGATATGGTTTTTAAGGTGACAGTGATGCAGTTAGCCAGCTTGTCTGGAAATTTTAAATGAACTGTGTTTTACAATGAAATAAGTCTGTTAGCACCTCGTGTTCGACTCCGGCAATGGTCTCGGGTACGGGGTGTTACATAACTTATCCAACACTTTTTCTTTTTCTTGATCTAACTTTGTATTTGAATAGTCCGGATCTATATAAATGAATTTAACGTCAATTTAATGAATTTCATATTCAATTTAATTCAATTCACATCCTAGGCAAAATTACCATTTTGCCCTTATACTTTTCATAAATGGCGACTTCATCTCGAGGCTCAGAAAATGAAATTCATGGAATTTAATCCTTTACATATAACATTTATAGCACATATATTTCGTAAAAATCAGAAATTTTCCATGAATTTTACATTACAATTTAGTCCCTAAATCACAATTTCATGAAAATTCACTTTACAAAAGTTGTTTATCTATTATTTCTTACCATAAATTTCAATTTTTAAGCATATTCATCCATGGAAAAATTTCAATACTTTAATATCTTTTCAAATTGATCCCCAAAAGAGATAGATTAGGTTATTTCGATTTCAAAAGTATAAAAATTACTAAAAACAGGACATGATTACTTACCTAATTAAGCCTGCTTGATTTTCTTTCTCTTTCCTAGGGTTTCATAGAAAATTTGGGGAAGATGATGAAATAAGATGATATTAGGCTATTATCATCTTTATTTATTCCAAGTTCCAATTTAGTCCTTTTCTTTTTCTAATTTTTCATGGATGAATCATCAAAAATATCTACTAGCTTTTCTTAATGGTCTAATTACCATATAAGGACCTCAAATTTTGAATTCCATTTCTATTTGATACTTATAACTACTAGAACTCAGCTTTTGTATTTTATGCAATTTGGTCCTTTCTATAATTAAATATGAAATCGATAAAATTTTCTTATCAAAATTTTAATAAGCCTTTCCTATAATGATGTAGACCATGCAATAATTTTAAAATAAATTTTCTTTCTAACTCAGATTTGTGGTCCCGAAACCACTATTCCGATTTCACTGAAAACGGGTTGTTACAACTCTCCCTCTTAAAGAATTTTCATCCTCTAAAATCTTACCAGTAAAGAGGTTTGGATATTTCTTTCTCATGGTATACTCTAGTTCCTAGGTAGCTTGTTCAATCATATGTTGTTGCCAAAGAACTTTCACTAGAGCTACCTTTTTATTCCTTAACTCTTTTGTTTCACGTGCTAAAATTTTGATCGGTTCTTCACTATAAGTCATGTCAGACTGAATTTCAACTTCTTTCAGAGAGATAACATGTGAAGGATTTGACCGATATCGTCGTAACATAGATACATGAAAAATATTATGAATTTTGTCAAGCTCTGTTCGTAATGCAATCGATATGCAACAGGTTCGATTCTTTCTGTAATCTCATATGGTCTAATGAACCATGGACTTAAGTTTCTTTTACGGCCAAACCGGAGAACTTTCTTCCAAGGTGATATTTTCAAGAATACCTTATCTCTGACTTGAAATTACATCTCCATTTAGTTTAAGATCAGCATAAGACTTTTGATGATCAGAGGCCGCTATCCCTAATCACTTCTACCTTTTCTTCAGTTTCACGAATCAAATCAACTCTGTGTATCTATTTCTCACTGAGCTTTGTCTAGTACAATGGAGTTCTACATTTACGACCATACAAAGCCTCATACGGTGCCATTTTAATACTTGATTGATAGCTATTATTGTATGCAAATTCAACTAAAGGAAAATATCTTTCCTGGTTACCTTCGAATTCCAAGATACAACACCGAAGTATATCTTCTAAAATCTGTATCACACATTCAGATTGTCCATCAGTCTGAGGATGGAAAGTGGTGCTAAAATGTAACTGTGTACCCAAAGCTTTTTATAATTTACTCTAGAATCGGGATGTGAACAGAGAATCTCTATCAGAAATAATAGAAACCGGTACCCCATATAATCTAACATCTTATAAACATATAATTCTGCTAACCTGTCCAGAGTGAAATCCATACGTACTAGAATAAAGTGTGCAGACTTTGTTAATCGGTCGACAATTACCCAAATGACATCTTTCTTTTTCAGAGATAGGGGTAAGCCTGATACAAAATCCATAATAACTCTTTCCCATTTCCATTCTGGTATCGTAACTGGCTGTAATAATCCCGAAGGTACCTGGTGTTCAACTTTAACTTGCTGACATATCAAACACTTAGACACAAATTTAGAAATATTGTGTTTCATTCTCGACCACCAGTATATCTTTTTCAAATCATTGTACACTTTGTTACTCCCTGGATGAACAGAAATATTACCATTATGAGCTTTATTCAAAATCTTCTGTATAAGTTCTGAATTCCTCTATAGAAGTATTTTGCCTCTGAATAATAGACAATCATTGGACCCAACTTGAAATTCTGAATCAGAATTCAACCCACATTGTACTTGTTTAGCTCGTAATTCATCATCATTCTTCTAAGCTTCAAAAATTTGCTTTAAAAATGTCGGTCTAGCTTTTAACTCAACTATGATTGAACCATCATTAGATAACAACAATCGGATGTTCATTACTCGTAAGGCAAACGGAGATTTATTGCTCAGAGCATTTGCAACCACATTAGCTTTTCCCGGATGATAATCAATAATCAAATCATAATCTTTTAACAGTTCAGGCCACTTGCGCTGTCTCAGATTCAAATCCTTTTACAACATCAAATACTTTAAAATTTTATGATCAGTAAATATATGACATTTTTCACCAAACAAGTAATGTCGCCAAATTTTCAATGCAAACACTATAACTGCCAACTCTAAATCAAGTATCGGGTAATTCTTTTTATGTGATTTTAGCTGTCTAGAAGCATGGGCTATTACTTTACCTTCTTGCATCAAGACATAGCCTAAACCAATCAATGATGCATCATTGTAAATTACAAATTCCTTACCTGATTCAGACTGAACTAGTACAGGTGCTTCAGTCAACAAGGCTTTCAACCTATCAAAACTCTATTGGTATTTATCAGTCCATTCAAATTTCACATCCTTCTATAACAAATTAGTCTTCAGAGAGGCTATCATCGAGAAACTGTAATATCCCAAATTAGGGCCTAATCAGAACAGTGGTTTCATGACCACAAATCCGAGATAGAAATAATTATTTTATGATTATTTTGGGGTCTATGATATGATTGCATGATTGTGTACAAATTTTGTGAAGAAATTCTATGCATAAAGTGCTTAATTTGAAGTTAGGGACTAAATTGAATAAGTTGCAAAACTTGCATTCTAGAAGTTTCTAGTATGAAATTTCTTTGAAATATTAATTAGGAGGTCTTAAATAGCAATTTGACCAATTTCAAAGTTTATGGACAAATATTGGACATGAATGGAATTTTTGGAAAGTTTAGTAGTAAGGGCATTTTGGTCATTTAGGGGTAAAATGAATTAAAATACAAAATTAAAATCCAATTTTGCTCATCTTCTTCACCATGGACGTGTATACCAAGGGAGACTCCATGGATAGGGTTTCCAAGCTTCCAAGCTCGATTATGAAGGAAATCGAGATTCAGGCTTAAATCGAGAAAATACAAGGTTATGGACTAAAATGGTAAATTGCTGTTTCTGGATCGAGGTAAGTTCGTATGATAATAATTGTTGACACCATTTTTTTGGATGAAAACGGGGTCGACTTGGATTTAAAAAAAAAGAATGAAAACGGGAGTCGCCACCAATCCTTTTTTGACGAGGTGTGATCGGGTCACCTCAAAAAGTGGTTGTTTTTAATAAATGATTTAATTTTATTTAAGCAACGATTTTGGTCTACGAAATTCAGAAAAATGAGTTCGGGAGTCGGTTACGCACGAGGAAGGATTAGCACCCTCGATACGCCCAAAATTGGTACCTAGTTGATTAATTAGTGTCTTAGTGTCGAAAATTGAAAATTTGAAGAGTTTTAAAAATACGATCCTTAAAAGAAACTCTGATAACGTGAATTGAAATATAAGATTCTCTTGTTCCGAAGGAATATCACATCCAGCACGTTAGGACACGATACTCTAAACCATCGAAACCAAGATCACCTTATAGTTTAATGAAACCACACTTTGAAGCTTTAAGAGGATATTTGGCTATTTAGTCGAACGAGAAATCGAAACCCAACACGTTAGGGCACGTTTTCTCGATTTTCCAAACGCGAAATATTGCCTTATTTAGAAAAATTTCCTTTTGATGCTTGGTGTTAATGCTTGACAAAACAATAACGAATACGACAAGGTAAGCAAAGTAAAGTGAGTAACAACAATACAATAGGCAAAATGAAATGACGAGGCGATTACATAAACAAAGCATACAAATAAATAAATAGAACTAACATTTTAGAAAAAGCACAAGTGTACATGGATAAATAAACAAACACCAAATAACAATGATGACGAAAATACAATTATGTAAAAATGTATATACATGTATAATTTTTAGCCATAAAATAAGAAACGCATATAAATTATAGAATATGAAAACATAGATAAATATATACATATATAAAAAATCGGTAAGTATTATAAAAATAAAAATGTAAATATGTGTTTATATATATTTACAAATTGTGATAATATAAAATATATGTATGTGAATTATAAAATATGTGAAGTATACAAAAAGCATTTTTAAGAATATAAAGAATATATATAAGTATGTATATGATGTAAAATATGCATAAATATATGTAAGTATATAAGAATTATGAAATATGAAAAATATATTTAAGTATGTATAAGTACGTATATATACATATATATGAATTAAGATGTATGTATTTATGCTTATACCTATGTATACATAAAAATATGAGATATAAAAATATAAAAAGTATATTTATAATAAATGAAAAGTATGTACGTAAATATATTATAAAAATGTATCAACAATTTGAAATTATGAATATTAAAATATTTTAATATAAATAATATATAAGATGATGACATATATATTTAGCGATATTAAGAATCCATATAACATACATAGAACATATATAGTATATGCATACCTTAGAAATGATAAGAATGATAATAAAACTATTTTCTACACTACATAAATACATACACACATATATATAAACAACAGTATATACAATATAATATTAGAAAAATATATATAATAGTGTAAAATATAACTAATAATATTAAAATATATACAATGATAATATATATAAAAGATATATGTATATATGTATATATAATATAATATTAAAATATAATAATACGACATAAAAAACATGACACAAATAAAGTATAGTATTAAGGACACATATATAATACATGAAGAATATACATAATACTAAAATATTTAGGTAATATATGCGTATATTAAAAACTAGTAATAATATTACCGAGGTATATACAAATATGTCAAGTATATATACGTATTATAAATATATAAATATATAACAAAGCATAAACTAATAAAAATAATAATAATAATAATAATAATAATGATGATAACATTGGAATATAAAAGAAACAAACATAAGATTAATAAAATATTAGAATAAAAATGAAATAAAAATATTAAATATGAAAATATATATATATATGTATACACGTACATAATAAAAATATATACTAATACATAATAATAATACTAATACTAATAATACTAATAATATAAAAATAACAAGGATATTTAATAAAGATATAAAAATAAACGAAAAAAAGGACTAAAATTGAATTAAAAACAAAGTTGTGGGGCAAATGTGAAAGGAAATGAAGAGAAATGGGCTCATTTGAGCGCGCACAAAACATAGGGGGACCGAAACAACAATTATTCCATTCCATTAAAACGCAGCACATTAGCGGGGACTAAATCAAAAAGCGCGAGAAACTATGGGGCCAAATTGGAAAAAAGAAAAATGACTTAATTGCAAAACCCTGAAAAAGCGGAAGGACTGCGCGCATAAATATCCCATTCAAATGAGAACACGCGGATCCTCTAGCGGGTCGGGTCGGATGGGTCGGGCATGGCAAAAACGACGTCGTTTTGGGGCTTAAGTGTAGCCCCCAAAACGACGTCGTTTTGGAGGGCTATATAAGGCCTAAACTAACCAAAAAAATCATTTGGGAAGAGGGAAAGAAAAAAAAGAAGAGAGAGGGAAGAGAGAAGGGAGGGGGGAAGGAAAATCCGGCCAGGGGGCCGGTCACCGGACGGCCACCGGAGGCTCGCCGGCGCCGGCGCCGGCCACGTAAAAAAATATATTTTTTTATTTTTTTATATATTTTTTTATGTTTATATTATATTGTTATTTTTATATTTTTTTAGTATATATATATGGGAAAATAGAACAAAAGACAAAACAAGAATAGATTCACAACCACCTTAGGTTTCCGGTTCTGATTTTTGACTTGTTGATTTACTGATTTTTGGGTGTTCGAATCTCTGCCTTTTGATGTTAAGATTGTAGTATTTCGGATATCAATTGTTTGCTTTTGGTTAAGAAATTGAAAGAGAGAAGAAAAAAAAAAAAGGGGGTCCCCCCAAAATACAACCGATTCTTCCCTTTGAAATCTCCAAAAAAAAACATCAAAATCCTCTCCCAGTTTACAATGACCATAGGGCTTTTATATAGCCCAAAATCCAAAGAGAAAAAAAAAAGAATTTCATTTTTGGTGTTTTTCTTTGCTGTCCTTTTTTGTCTTCTTTTGCAGGCATAGAGTGGTGGAGGCAAGTGGTGGCAAAGTTGGTGGTGACAAAGGCGGCAGCTGTAAAAGAGGACCTTAGGTGCGCCGCACCTAGGGTTAGGGTTACCTTTCTCTCTTTTCTTTATTTTCTGATTTGGGCTGAATTTTTTTTATTGGGTTTGTGATTTTGGGCCTGTTGTATTTGGTTTGTTGGGTTTGGGTTGGTTATTGGGCTGATTGGGCTAGTGTGTTATTGGGTAGGTTAGTGAGGTTTTTGGGTTGTATTGGGTTTGGTTTAATTTTGTGATGGGTTGGGCAAATATTGGGCTATACAATAATAATGCAATGTTATGTTTGAATTATATTTCTTACTATTATTGCATATATTTTATGATTTAATATATTGGAAAAGTTGATGGAATGGTGTTTATGATGTGGAATTATGACATGAAAGAATGTTACATGAAATGCAAGAAAATGAAGATACATGACAAGTGATATATGAAATATGTGATATATGTTATGTAAATTCTTAAAAGCTAATTTGATGTTTGAGTTGTGTCTTATTATACTATGAATGGACAATTGGTACTATGGATAGTGAGATCGACACTTCGAGTAAATTCGTACATAAATAATCTATCGATTCTTTTTATGTTATTATATTTTGGTATCATATGAAATGTAGCTGCCTATCAAATGGTTATTTGATGTAAATTATGAATTTAAATTGATTACAGAAAATTTAGGAAAATGTTAAAAAGTGAGGAATTTCCCGATTGAACCTTTGGAATAAAAATGATACGAATGATCTATTGTGAGGTCGCATGTGTAGTACTAAGTGCAAGGTACTATGCGTACCCGAAAACTGTGATCACGTGTGTAGTACTAAGTGCAGGCTACTACGTGTATTAGATGGTGAGGTCACGTGTGTAGTACTAAGTGCAGGCTACTACGTGTACCAGACTGTTGGTCGCATGTGTAGTACTAAGTGCAGGCTACTATGCGTACTAGATAGCTTCAGCTACAAGTGTGGAAATGGGAAAATGTGCAGGAAATTGTGTATTTGTTATTATTCCGATGAGTTCAACGAGAAATCGATTAAATGAAAATACATGTGAAAGTGATTATGTGATGAACAGGTGCAAGTAAATGTTTATTTGAATTTATGAGTAATATGCTCAATATTTGAGCGAACCTTGGTAAAATGGAATGGATTAAGTGAAATTGTGTAAAAGTGAACTTTAGTAGTAAAACAGTATTAGACAGCAGCAGTGCATGACTTTGAAAATTCACCAAAAATTGTGTAAGTTGAATTAAATTTTAAAAAAATTATTGAAATAAATCTTAATGAGTCTATTTTCACATGAAAGAAACAGGGGAAGCAAAAGAATTCTATATTGTGTGATATTTTCATTCTTGTGAAACAGGGTCTGAATGAATTCGAGATCTCATGTTCTGACTTTAGAAATTCACCATAAATTGTACAAAAATTATTTAGAGTCATACCTTACATGCAAGGATTCCTTATTGAATCTAATTTTAAGGGAAGCAAATTCCATGGTCTTTGAAATTCTGTATAGGGAGAAATTCGGTTCGTAGTGCACAAGGGTCAGAGTAGTCATACCCTGAAACAGGGGAAACTTTAACTAATAAACTGTACTAAATGGCCCGACCAAAAATTCTAGAAAAAAATTAGTAAGTACACATATGAGTCTAGTTTCATATAAAATTTACAGAATTGGATTTTGAGTTTTGTAACTTGAGATATGATTTTTTTAACACCGTGACTCCAGAAAACAGCCTGTCCTGAATATCTGTAATTGTACAATTATAGTGTTTTATCTTGAAAAGCATGGTAGTAATTGCTTATTATTTTCATATGAACTTACTAAGCGTAAAGCTTACCCATCCTCTCCATTTCCTTAGTATTGGCAGGTCGGCTCTGGGTTGGAGATCATCGGAGGCAAAATCACACTATCAAACTATCATTTTTGGGAAAATTAATTCAAATATTAGAAATATCAAGTGAGTGGCATGTATAGGAAGTTGGTTTGTGATATGTATTTTTATTATGATTTTGACCATACGTATCAGTCTGCATTGAGTTATCGTATAAAATCATGAGATGTGGTCCTTATCCATTATGGTTTATAAGTTTAATTAATCGTGCCATGTCCTATGTTTTAATGTGATGATATAGTTAGCTTTGTTTGTTATACATGTGTTCGAAAAGTTTTGAATTAAATGAAATTTTATGGCCTGGTTTTCGTCTATGTGTATTGTTAAGTCTAGTAATGCCTCGTACTCTGTTTCGGCCTTGGATACGGGTAAGGGGTGTTACAGAAACCTTGTACAAATCTTCGATAGTAACCGGCTAATCCTGGAAAACTTCTAACTTCAAACACATTTTTTGGTGGCTTCCAATTAACAATTGTTGATATTTTGTTCAGGTCAACTCTGATGCCTTCGGTAGATATTATATGTCCAAGGAAACCAATTTTCTAAAGCCAAAATTCACATTTACTGAATTTGGAATACAATTGTTTTTCACACAGAGTTTCTAACACAATTCTCAAATGATAAGCATGCTCATTTTCATCTTGAGAATATACCAGGATATAATCAATAAATACCACTAAAAATCTGTCTAAATATGGTCTAAAAATTCTATTCATCAGATCCATAAATACTGTAGGTGCATTAGTCAAACCGAACGGCATCACAAGAAACTCATAGTACTTGGTTTTAAAGGCTATCTTCGGTACATCTGATTCTTTTACCCATAGTTGATAGTAACCAGAACGGAGATTAATCTTTGAAAATACAGTGGCACCTTTTAACTAGTCAAACAAATCATCAATACAAGGCAATGGATACTTGTTCTTTATTGTAACTTTATTGAGCTATCTGTAATCAATACATAACCTCAACGACCCATCTTTCTTCTTAACAAATAAAACTGGTGCACCCCAAGGTGATGAAATGGGTCGAGCAAAAATTCTGTCTATTAATTCTTGCAACTGCGTTTTCAACTCCTTTAATTCAATAGGAGCCATTCTATATGGTGCTATGGATATCGGTGTTGTCCCTGGAACAAGATCTATAGAAAATTCTACCTCTCTAATAGGTGGTAAATTAGGTAATTCTTCCAGAAACACATCAGGAAATTCACAAACAACCGGCATTCAGATACTTTAGTTTTCAATAGATATGCAAGAGAAGCATCATACCCTTTTCTAATATATTTCTATGCTGATATAGCTGAGATTACATTGGACAACCTGTCCAGTTTATCAAATTCAATACGAAGTAATTCACCATTCTGACATTTTAACACAATGTACTTCTATTTACAATTTACCACTGCATCATCAAATTCATCAAATGACAATAAAATTAAATTAGTAGAGAAACAATAGCCCCGTATCATGAACAGTCAGTTTTTTACGAACTTTATCTACCATCACATACTGGCCCAGAGGATTTGAAACTTTAACCACGAATTCAGTGGATTCAATAAGTAACTTTTTAATAGACACTAAATTCATACATATGTATGAATGTGTTAAACCAGGATTAGTTAAAGCAATAATATCAGTATCAAGAAGAGAAAACGTACCAGTAATAGCATTAGGTGTGGCAGCATCCTCATGTGCACGTATAGCATATGTTCTGGCTGTTGCTCATGCTTCAAATTTAGCAGTTGAATCTTTTGTAACACCTCAACTACCACTGATATTGCCAGGATGACAGGGTGGTCTACCTCTCAAGCTGGGGTTACTTGGCTTCAAAGTCTGAGCAGTATCTTTTTCAAGCCTTTTTGGACAATCTTTAAGATAGTGGTCGAGAGAACCACATCTAAAGTAGGCTCTGCTTCTCATACGACACTCCCCAATATGAAATTTATTACAATGTTTACATCTAGGTTTGGGATTACCAACACTTCCAACACTTACTACTGATGGAAACAGAGATCTCAGATTCAAACGTTGAGAACCTCGATCTTGTCTGGAATACCCAACAAATGAGATAGAACGATCATGGTATTTCTTTGATTTTTTTGAAGCTGGCGATTGTGATTTCCCCATAACTCTTTTACTCGAAGTTCAGGCTTCCATCTCTACCTGCCTCTTTTCTTTATTTAATTCCTCAGCTTTATGTGTTCGGTCGACCAGTACAACAAATTATTTTAATTCCAGAATCTCAAGTAACAACTTGATGTCTTCAGTTAATCCCTCTTCAAAGCATTTACACATAGCAACTTCAGCCGGGATATATTCTCTGGCATATTTACCTAATCTGACAAATTCTCATTCATACTCGGATACTATCATATTCTCCAATTTAAGTTCTAAAAATTCTTTCTTTTTTTGATCAAGGAATCTTTGAGTAATGTACTTCTTTTTGAATTCTGTCCGGAAAAATTTCTATATAACATTTTCCCTTCGTACAACTGAAATTATGGTTTTCCACCATTGGTAGGCTAAGTCTTTTTGTAGAGATACAACACATTTCAAACATTCTTCAGTGTACAAGACAATTCATCTAAAACCCTAATGGTATTTTCTAGCCAAAATTCAGCACTTTCCAGATCATCATCGTAGTAGCCCTGAATTATTTTGGTCCATATTTCTGGATTTTATCTACCAGGGGCTTACCAATTCTAACAGCTTCAACACCTTGTGGAATATTGGGAATTGGTTAAGGAGTAGGAGGGGGAGGTTGCTGTACAGCAAGATTTGCTCTCAAGAATTCTATAAACCACTCATTCATCATTTGATAAAAGGCTTATTTTTCCTCCTCACCTCGGCCCTTAGATTCTGCCCTTTTACTACTAATAAATGCAACTCTTTGAACTGAAGCTGGAGCATTACTCTCAGCTCTCTCGGATTCAGCTTTAGCTCGGTTAGACGTCATTACTATATGAAAAACACATTTAAACTGTCAGAAGATATCACACTATCACAAATTATATAACGACATGTATAGCTAAACTCATACTTGCTATGTTAGTTTGAGAATTAGCTAAACTGTAGCTCCAATACCAATAAATGTAACACCCCTAACCTACATTCGTCGCCAGAACAGGGTTGTAGAGCATTATCGGAGTTTACAGAACAAATACAATTAATTCATGTCTTTTTCTATTCATATTTGAAACAAATCATAATTCAATCATGTTGTCCCTTAAATGGACACTCGAAGTCCTATTTATACATTAGAAAAAAGTCAGGATTAAATTGGGAACTTAGAGAATTTTTCATGAAATATCAAAATTTTCTTAGGTGCAAAGAACACATGCTCGTGTGGTCAGGCCGTGTGGCTCACACGGCCAAGCGACATGCCCGTGTCCCAGGCAGTGTGGGCATTCGATGTAAGGCATACGGCTGTGTCCCAGCTCATGTTCATACCCGTGTAACTCTCTGACTTGATTCACACGGCCAATCACACGCCTGTGTGCTAGGCCGTGTAGACAATTTAATTTTCTAAAATTAGGTGTTGGATTCACATGGTCAAGACACACGCCCGTGTGTTGAGCTGTGTGTTTCACACGGTTGAGACACATACCCGTGTTTCTACTCGTATGACCAATTTTGAGACACATACCCGTGTCTCTACTCGTATGACCAATTTTGATCATTCTGTTCTCAATTTTTAAAATGCAGGGGACACAAGACGAAACCACACGCCAGTGCATATGGTCGTGTGTCACACATGGTTGAGACACATGCTCGTGTGTCTACCAGTGTGGACGAAAACAAGGCCATTTTCAAGCCTAATTTCTCACCCAAATTTTTCCTTGTATATCATCACGTGTATTCAAACTTACCTTTTTAAAAGACATATATGTTTACCATAATTCAATTTAACCATACCAAGCACACATATATTAACCATATTATAACCTCAAGTAAATATTTACTAAATATACTATTACTAGTCATTCCAATGGTTAGATTACAAACAACCATTTACATGTCAACATTGGCTAAGTTAGCCGATACATGCCATTATACCAAAATAAGTTTTCTATTTATACCAGAACATGCTGAAGGATAGTGTGATGATGCTCCGACTGGTTCCAACCTTTATAAGCTTCCGAGCACTATAAAACAGAGAAAAGAAAATCGAGTAAGCATTTCAAATGCTTAGTAAGTTCGTATAACAAGAATTTAACTTACCAATCATGTACATTAAAAATAAGTATACAAACATACATCCAAATCATTATGGCCATTTGTCTAAACACAAATGGTCTCAAGAAACTTGTTAGTAATGTATATCATGTAAACATAAAAAATCAAAGATGAGCTCATCATGCAATAACTTTCACAATCATGTCGTTTTCATATCATATTTCCATATAACATGTGCATTTCCATAATCAATCATCTTAAATTCAATTCAACCATGTCAAAACTATTCCCGTTGAATTTATTTGACATATCGATGGATACACATGTAGTACACTTAAAGTGTACAAAACTGTAAACCGTCAACTCATATTCAAGGGTACCTAATTAGGGCACATAATAAGGAAGCATTCTCTCGAGCTATATAACAGGATGGTCATATGAGCCATGTAGCAGGAAGCTTATCCGGGATAAATCAAGAAACTCATAAGAGTTTAGAACAAGAAGCTCATTGAGCTTAATAGGTAACTCCAAAGAGCTATTATTAGGGAGCTCCAGATAGCCATATAACAGGTTGTTCAAGCAAGCCATGTCTGGAAGGTCACAAAGAGCCTATATCAGGACGCTCATAAAGAGTTGCGTCTATGTCCGCAATTTATGCAGGATCACAGCTGATCATATAACAGGACGCTTACAAAGAGCTGCGGTAGTTCGTAACACATGTAAGATCACTACAGATTAGGATGCTCGTAGGAACCATATAACGAGAAGCTTGAGAACGCTTATAACGAGATGCTCATAGGAGCTGTGGTGTGTCTACAACACATGCAAGACTACAACCAATTCAGGAAATCATGTATCCATCGAATTCTATTATTCAAATGGGACTTATCATGTATCGGGCTTTGTCAGATATAAGATTTATTTCATATTCAAGACAATGATACAATTCACATACATATTATTCAATTTAAAACATATAAATACACAATTTAGTTACACGAACTTACCTTGTCACTTGTTTGTAGACAGAGATCTACTAAACTAACACTTTTTCGTTTCCTCTATCTAACTTTGCATTTGAATTATCAAGATATATATAAATAAATTTAACATCAATTTAATCCATTTCATATTCAATTTAATTCAATTCACATTCTAGGAAAAATTATCATTTTGCCCCTATACTTTTCATAAATGACGATTTTATCCCTAGGCTCAGAAAATGAAATTCATGCAAGTTAATCCTTATTCCAAGCCTAATCGATTTTTACATATAACATTTACAGCACATATATTTCATAAAAATTAGAAATTTTCCATGAATTTTACATCTTTACAATTTAGTCCCTAAATCATAATTCCATGAAAATTAACTTTACAAAAGTTGTTTATCTATCAACAACCTTTCATTTCCTACCATAAATTTCAAATTTTTAGCATATTCATCCATGGAAAAATTTCAATACTTTAATATCTTTTCAAATTGATCTCCAAAATAGATAGATTAGGTTATTTTGATCTCAAAAATATAAAAATTATTAAAAACGGGACATGATTACTTACCTAATTAAGCTTGCTTGATTTTCTTTCTCTTTCCTAGGTTTAGTAGGTTACTATCTACGTTTTGTTAAAAAAATTTTGATTACTGCTTCGCCAATGACCATATTATTGTAGAAAAAAGTTGAGTTTGTTTAGTTTGATGAGTGATAACAAAGTTTTGATCAACTGAAAAAAATGTTGACGGAAGCTCCAATCTTGACTCAACTTAAATCTAGAGTAGCATATGTTGTTTATAGCGATGCATCTCTCAATGGTTTGGGTTGTGTATTGGTGCAGTCAGGAAAGGTAGTAGCTTAGCTTCTCGACAATTAAAGCTGCATGAGAAGAATTATCCTACACATGATCTTGAGTTGGCCACAATTGTATTCGCTTTGAAGATTTGGAGATATTATTTATACGGTGACAAATGTTATGTGTTTACAGACCACAAAAGTTTAAAGTATTTGTTGACTCAGAAAGAATTAAATTTGAGATAGGGGCAATGGTTAGAATTACTGAAAGATTACGATCTGGTTATTAATTACCATATCAGAAAGCTAATGTAGTTGAGGATGCACTTAGTCGAAAGTTGTCCTTGTTTGTACTTCAAGCGTTGAATGCTCACTTAGCTTTTAATGAAGATGGTTCTATATTAGCAGAGTTGAGAACAAAACCCCTGTTTCTACAACGAATTCAAGAATTACAAGATGATGATCTGAAGCTAGTGTTGAAACGATAGATGGTTTAGAATAATTTGAGTTTAGAGTATAGTGTTGATGATAGTGGTATGTTTCATTATCGTGATAGAATTTGTGTTCCAAATAATTTGGATGTGAAAAATGATATTCTTTTTAAAGCTCATAGTAGCACGTACTCCATTCATCCGGGTAGTACAAAGATGAATTGCGATTTGAAACTAATGTATTGGTGGCTGGGTATGAAATAGGAAATTTGTGAATTTATAGCTAAGTGTTTGATTTGCCAGCAAGTGAAAGCAGAAAATCAGGTACCAATAGGTTTATTACAACCTATTATGATTCCTGAATAGAAGTGAGAATATTGATTTTGTATCTGGTTTACCTGTAACTTCGAGAAAGAAATATTTGATCTGGGTAATTGTTGATAAATTGTCTAAATCAGCACATTTTATTCCAGTCAGAACAGACTTTACATTTGAGAGATTAGCGGAACTACATATAGTTGAGATTGTGAGATTCCACGGAGTTTTAACATCTTTGATTTTAGATCGAGATTTTGGAACAAACTTCATGAAGCTCTAGATACTAAGCTTAATTTCTGCACAATATTTCATCCTGAGACTAACGGGCAATCAGAACGAATGATTCAAATTTTGGAAGATATGTTGAGATATTGTATACTCGAGTTTGAAGGTAGCTGGGAAAGGTATCTACCATTAGTTGAATTTGCATATAATCATAGTTATCAATCTAGTATAAAAATGGCACCATTTGAAGCTCTTTATGGGAGAAAATGTAAAACACCATTGTATTGGTTTGAGCTGAGTGAATCCAAAATTATAGGAGTTGATTTGATCCGAGAAACTTAGGATAAAGTTCAGATTATTCAGGATAATTTGAAAGCTACATCTGATCATCAGAAATCGTATGCAGATTTGACAATAAAAGATTTAGAATTTGCTATAGGTGATCGAGTATTTTTAAAAATCTCTCTGTGGAAAAAAGTGTTATGGTTCTGCAAGAAAGGAAAGTTGAGTCCGAGATTTATCGGACCTTATGAAATTTTGGAAACAATTGGCCCTATAACTTATAGATTAGCTTTGCCCCTGAACTCTAGAAAAGTATCGATGCTGAGACGGTATAGATCTAATCCTTCACATGTGATTACTCATAATAAGATTGAACTACAGCCAAATTTAATGTATTTGGAGGAATTAGTGAGAATTTTAGCCCGATAAGTCAAAGAATTACGGAATAAACGAGTACCATTGGTAAAAGTGTTATGGCAACGACATGGTTCAGAAGAAGCTACCTGGGAAACTGAAGAATCAATAAGATTACAATATTCGAATCTATTTTTAGGTAACAAATTTCAAGGTTGAAATTTCCTAAGGGAGGAGAGTTATAACAGCCTGATTTTTTAGTGGTGTCAAAAACAGTGGCTCGAGCCACCAAATTCGGCAAGTAAGCTTGTAAATTTTATTATTTAATATTTATGAGTCAAATGTGGTTTTAAAAAGATTTTTGAATTTGTAATTTATGTTTTATAATGAATTATTAGGTTTGAGTGGTAAAACCCTAGGTCAAGTGATTTTAGAAAATGAGGTATCGAGACCTCGTTTCTATAAACTGAGTCGTAAATATTTTTATAAATATTTACTAAGTGCCATTAAGGTAGTAGTAAAGTTTCGTTAAAAAAATTTAACGTTTCGATAGTTAATTAATTAAAAAGGACTAAATTGAAAAAAGGTGCATAACTTGTTAATTATAAGAAATAAGTGATTAAATGGTCTAATTAATAAACAAGGGAGGACTTAAGGAGTAAATATGCCTAAATGGAAGGGATAAGGTGGCATAACAAAGAAAAATAATAAAATAATGTGATTTAATGGAAAATTTATAATTTAATTAAAATTAAACATACAAATTAGAAATTGAAAGGCTTCTAAACAAATTCTTCTTCAATTTTCTGTCCAAAAATGTCATAGGAGAGCTCTTTGAGCTGGTTTTGCATATTTTTGCTTCAATCAAGATCCCGTAAATACTCTTGAGAAAGGAAAAATAGCGAAATAGTCCCTGGACTTCTGCAATTATTACAATTCAATTTAGGTAAGTTTGTACGATTAAAATATAATATTTATGTAAATTTTATGAATGGTATTATGTATTTATTCTATTGTTGAAAATGAATTATTGTTTGAATTATAATATTGAATTGAATATTCGAGCTAAATGGAACGTGGGATTTGAGTACATTCGTTATTTGGTGTATGACGCTATTGAAGGAAGATATCGACAAATTACCCAAGTAAACTGGGACTCAGCATTTGTTGCAAACTCTCGTGCTTTACTTTCTGTTCAGCTCTTACAAGCTTTTGTTCAACTCTTATGAGTTTCTGTTCAGCTCTTATGAGCTTCTGTTCAACTTTTATGAGTTTCTGTTAAGCTCTTATAAGCTTCTGTTCAATTCTTACGAGTTTCTTTTCAAATTTTACGAGCTTTTGTTCAACTCTTACAAGCTTCTGTTCAGCTCCTACGAGCTTTTGTTCAGCTCTTATGAGTTTCTGTTAATGATGTACTCTTATCCGTAATTCGTTCTTCGAATGGGAATAATTTGGTAAGGTGATTTACTTATTGAAATTGAAAGACATGTTATTTATTTTTGGTAATGACTTGAAAATGGATGTATTCATCGATTGAAGTTGTGATTGACAAGGAGTTATCGCGAATGGTTTTTATTATTTGATTTATTATAGTTAGCTCGGTAAGATTTTTATTTATTCTATCGAACTTAATAAGCTTTATTAAGCTTATTTGCATTGTTTAATGTCCTTGTAGATTTTCAGAAGGTTGGATGATTGGATTAACACTCAAGTCACACTATCTAACTTTTTTCGGTAGTTTTTGAAACGTTCAATACGGTTTATATGACATGTATAGGATTTTTTGTGGATTGGTTCAAAGTTTGGCTTGTGTAAATATTATGAATTATATTTTGTTTATATCACGAACTTATATTTATTGGTTTGAGAATGAGGCATATTAATGATGTTGGTGTGAATGATATATGTTTGTATGTAATTATTTCATGGTGAACCTTACTAGAATTGTTCGATGGATTAAATAGGTAAGTTTGGTTATTTGGTTGACATGTTTTTAAGTTATTATTTGAGGTGTCTAAGAGCATGTTGGTTGATTGCGGTGATGATGATTGTTTTAAACATGATTTTAGTTTGTGTTGAATGTTTTGATATGGCTTGATGATGTGTGATTTGTTAAGGCTAAGTTGCTAACAATTTGGGTGAGAAACATGGCTTGGAAAATGACCTATTTTCATCAACACAGGCAGAAACACGAGCATGTGTCTCAGCCATGTGTGACACACTGTGTGTCCTGCAACTTTAAAAAAATTTCGGGTCTCGAGGGCTCGTATAAGGGACAATATGTTTGATTTTAATTGGTTTTTGACGTGAATGTAATATGATATGAAATATCTATTAATTTAATCTGTAAACTCTGGTAATGCCCTGTAACCCTACTCTGGCGACAGATATGGGTTAATGGTGTTACAAATATAAATTACTCTATCGAACTAAAGTTGTATACATTAAGGGCTATAAGCTAAAAAGTTGAAAAAAATCAAATAAATGAACATATCATGAATAAATATGTTTTGATATCATGTTCCAAAGTTTTTTAGTATAAAAGGATATTATGATATGTTAATTAAGCCATATGATTATGTTTTTAACAATAAAGGAAATTTGTAGATCACTTCATAAGTGTATGGGCTATAAAATAAAGATTTGAGATTAAAATTTCTAATTGTGTTGCAAATGAAATATAATACTTGACTTATATATGGACAAATGAGAAAAAAAAACTTAAAAAGGGTTTATATGTGTTGGTTTAAAAACAATGTGAGTACTCATTAAGAGTGATATATTTGAACTTTGAAATGTGATTATAACACCCCGATTTCTGGGCCTGGAAGTATTGGCCCTTGAGTCTGGGTTCGGGTAGAAGAAGGCCCGAATAATTTGGATGTTATTATTATTATTTCGTATGTTTAGTTTAGTAATTAAATAAATTGCGAAGGGTTTATGGTGTGAGAAAAGTCCGGGGCTCAGCCCATAGCTTTAGCAAAATTCTTAAATTTTGCCTCTTAAGGGAATCTGGTCAGTAGGCCTTATTAATAATTTGGGCTGAGTTTTAGCACAGACAAGCACCTGGCCCAGTGGCTAAGCACGCTAGGAGGGCGTGGGAGGTGCCTGGGTTCAAGGCATGGCGCGCGCAAATGGTTGTCTTATTTTAGCATTCAGGTTGCGGTTAAAATAGGGGTTAAGAGGAGTTACGAGCATAACCCAACACAAGGAGTGCCTGTGGCACAGTGGCAGCAGCGTTCTGGGCACGTAGAGAGGGCGTAGGTTTGAGTCCTTACGCAGGCAAATTCTGTTTTATTTTTAAAAGCGGGCTAGAACTGAAGCAGGTAAGGGTTATAAGTTAATTGTGAGAAGATTAAGTCATGAAAGGAACTTCAGTGCAGTGGTTAACAGCGTATGTGTGTGTTTAGAAGGTCGCAGGTTCGAGATGTATAGCAGGCGAAATTTCCTTTTGATTTCGCAAGTAACCGAGGCTTCAACAGGAATAGATTAAGATAAATTGTGACCCTATATTAGTAAAGAAAGAAGTGTGGTGCAGTGGCCAGCAGCACAGGCGAAGGAGCAAGGGTGGACGAAGGACTGGGATTCGAGCCTCACCTCGCGCACGGAAGGTTTGGGTTTTTGTTGCTCGTGTGGGGAAGGAGTTGGAGTCTGAACTGGACTCTCCTGGCAGCATGCTGAAGTAGTGCAAGGGGTGGATAAGGATGCTCTGCTAATCGATGGAAGAGTTTGAGCTGATCTAGAGATTGGGTAAGGAAGAGATAAGGGAGGAAATTTAGGAGCCTGATAATGGAGCTTCGTGTTGGCCGAATGTTGGACTCTTGAGGAGCAAGAGTTGGTCGGCCAAGGGTCTTTAGTATAGGCAAATTCAGCTAGGTCATTTAGTGGGGAATTTCGGCATTTAGACTTGTGGCTGCCGAATTCTTTTTTTATTTTCAGGACTGGGTTTTCTCTTTTTCTTTCTTTTGCTAGAAGCCGAAACCTACACCCCACACCTATGCCGACTTATCTTCTTCAAGAACCGAATTCTCTCATCTCCTCCTCTCTTCTTTTCACTTTTTTTTTTCTTGTCGACTCTCATCTTCTTTATCCCTGTTTCCTCCCAAAACCAAGTACCTACTGCCGATTACCACTTGGCTGAACCTAAATCTTTCATATTTCTCTTCTTCTTCTCTTCATGTATTTCCCTCACATCTAGGATGCCAAATCTTGCTATAGCCGAACCCTTTCCTTTTTTCTTTAAAAAACTGAAACCTTCATACCTGTGGTTTAGAAAGCTGAATCTTTGGCCACTTGAACCTGTTTCCTCTAACTACGGTAGATCAGGATTAATATCTAGATAGGAACACTCTTTTGGGCAGAATAACGATTGGTAAGTGTTCGAATCACTTTCGCTAGTTACTCATGATTTAAGGTAAAAGCCAAAACCCCTTAAGGGTGGCTAACGTTGGGACTAAGGGCATTTTTGCCTCTTTCTTTTGGTTTTGTATGCGCTAGAGTGGACAAGGGGGCGTACAGCAAAGGGCTTGAAGGCTAACTCGGTTGGACATCTAGATCTAGTCCATATTTCGGCAGAAAGGTAAGAACTTTAGTGACTAAGGCAATGTTGGCCGAATATGGTAAGGAGGTTAGTTCGTAATTCGTTTTGATATGTAGTCTGACGTTTTAGTACCTTGATTGTAGGCAACTCGTGTGTGGATCTCGCCAACATATCGTTACAGATCAGGTGTGTAAACGACACCCACTAGTAGACTAGATCAGCAAAAGCTAAAGAGCCGAAATACCGAAAAGGCGGCATTTTGAGAACTTGCGAGCGTGCGAGCACTCGTGGGATTGTTTGTATTGATAATTTTGGTAACTTCAACGGTAAGATTGTAAAGTGCGCAATTTCGTACACCTCGGTGAATTTGGGCTTCGATGCGCCGAAATTGGGTTAATGGGCCAACGGGCCCAATTCGGTAAAAACGCTCGATAAGTGTTTCTGTTAATACATTAATGGCTGTAATGTGCATGGAAACCCTAAAATAGTAAATTTACTAAAATACCCCTAAGTATGAAAATTACCATTATACCCCTAAGGTTAATTTTGATTGAAATGCATGATATTCTGATTCTGTTTGTTGTATGCCATGACATGTATATCTGTTGCATGGGATATGGGTTATATTGATGAAGGAAGCATTTTGGTGGCTAAGCCACAAATATCTATTTCTGGTGGCTATGCCATGAATATCTGTTCTGGCAGCCATGCTGCAAATTCTGTGGCGTGTAGCGGATGGGTGGGTCGAGTTGTCTCCCCACATGGTGTAAGGTTTGTACGGGGGTGTATACGGTTGGACATGGGTTGGGTTTCTGCATACATGCATAATATATGTTCTGTTACTGTAATGGTCTTAAGGGCCACACTGATTTCTGAACAGGGCTAAGGCCCAGATAATACTATTTCTGGATAGGGCTTAGGCCCAGTAAAGGTTGAACCGATTTAGGCTCTAGTTGGGTTTATTTTACACACTGAGTTTTCCAAACTCACCCCCATTTTTCCCATCTTTGCAGGTGAGCCTTAAACTGAGGACTCGGGGCTTGTAGGATTCAGGGTGGCCACGTGGACAGCGCAGATGGCTTTTAATTAAATTAGTATTATTTTAAATTATTTTTTAGTTATATTTCGGGTTGTAACAAGGCCGTTTTAATTATTTTTAATTGTTTTTAGTATGTTTTGTTAGCTTAGTTATGATATTGTTTTAATCGTATGAAATTGACTAGCTTTAGGGCGCTTTTTAAAAAGGTTACTTGATTTCAAAATATCGTGATAACAAAGCAAAGCTTCCGCAATGAAAACATTTTCAAAATTAATAACCTCTTCAAATGGTTTTAAACGAATTGGTTTTCCATGAACATTCACTCGGTTAAAGTGTGGCAATGGTGGTGTGCATGTCTAGGATTGGATCTGTGGAGAGCTAGGTACTTAAGCAGTCTAATCAACTCACCTCCTCTTTTCTGGTATCCTACCTAGTGCACAGCTTCTATTCACTTTAATCTATAACGAGGATTGTGACATCCCTAATTTGACCCTAGTTGGAAAATGGTTTTGGGACCACAAAACCGAGTCATAAAAATAATTAACCGTCATATTCTATGTTTATTTTATGTGAATATGAATGTGTGAAAGTTTCATGCATTAATTTTGTCATTAGTATGTGAAATTTTGAAGAAGGGACTTAGGTGAGACTTTTGTGAAATAGGATAGGTAATTATAAAAGGATCTAATTGTGCATGAGGTTAAAAAAAATGTACTTGCATGTCAATTAGTCAAAATTTTTGTTAGTGGCCGGCCATGTTATGGATTTATGTATAAAATAATTATTTTTCTAATAATTAATATTACAAAAATGAAATGATGAATAAAGATTAATAAAACATTGGGTGAGTGGGAGGAGAAACCAAAGTTGGTTCATCCTCACTCCACCATTGCCGTAACTTGAGGTGAGGAAGAGGAAAATTTTCTTTGCTTGATTTTTGGCCAAGGAGTTTGAAACTCTTGGTAAATATTTCTTTTCTTTCTTTATGCCATAAAAAGGGATGGTATATTAGGATATGAAGAGTGATAAATTGTTGTTAACTTGAAGGTTGAGATTAGTGTATGTTTAGAGGGAGGTGCCGAATAAAAAAAATGTGATAGGAAGAATTTAGAGGGCTGAATAATGCATGGTATATTACAAGGAGGACTTGCATGTCAAATGGACCACTATTAACTTAGTGGACGACAATGATGAATGTTGATAAATAAAATATGTATTTTGTATTATAAAATAATAACCTAATGAATATTATATGGTTCCATGTTAGTATTATAATATTTAATGATATTATAAGAGGAATTATATGATTAATAAAAGAAAATAGGTGAGAAAAACAAAGTTTTCATCCGTTCTTTCATTCTGCCGAAATTTAAAGAACAAGTAAAACAAAAGGTTCTTGGATATTCGGCCTTGGTGTTTCTAATTGGAGGTATGTTTGTTTTTATTTCTTGATAATTTATGTGAATTTGAGTTAATTGTTAAGCTCCTTTCATAGCCCATGAATTAATATTTGTTATTGGTTTGAAATGATGCATTCGGTTATGGGTTCATTGGGTGTCTTTCAAAGTGTTAAATGTGTTGGAAATGGTTTGATAATGATGGTAGTTATGAGGTATAATCGGTCATGTAATTAGCTCAATTTGAAAATTTTGTTTGTTGTGTAAGTGCATGAGATACTTGGGTAAATGAATCGGTTTGAGTAATGCTTTAGTTGGGAATGTGTTTTTGCTAAAATGCAAAAATATATATATATTCGAGTGGGTACTAATTATTATGAAATGGATGCAATGACAATGTATGTGATTGTATCTTACATTGAAATGATTAGTTTGTGCCTTAATTGTGGTTCGACAAGAAAGTATATTAGGTCATTATGGGTTTATTTATATGATAATGCTATAATTGTAGTATTGAATAATTGTAGACTTAGTTGGACTATGACATTTTGATTAATGCATCTGACTTTTGTGTCGGTCTTCAAATGGTATATTAATTGAAAGTATTGGTCAAATATTTAGGTAGCAGAATTGGATTAATTTGGTGATAAATTCAATTTATAATAAGTAGGATATTATACGTATATGAATCTGTGTTATGTAATTGCTGCAGATAAATGAATAAATGACATGATGGTTTTAGTCTATTATTTAGGAATAAATGCAATTGTTGATTGTAGCCTAATAATGTGTTCGGTTGTGCATGAGTAGGGAATATATATATGGTGTTTAAATAACTAGTTATTAAGGTCATTTGTAGCTTAACTATATGATATACATGTATTAAATTAAATTGCCTATTTGATAAGTGATTAAATAGTAAATGATATTGGTTAAGTAATTAAATAAATCTATTTGTTTTATATTAAGCTCAAGAGCAAAGAGGGTCGAAGTTGGATAGGGGAAAAGAGAAAGTAATTGAGTCGCCTTTCCGCAACCGTCCAAGTATATCCGAGGTAAGTTTTAAGTGTTTAAACGTTGAGTAAATTCAATTATAATAGGACATGATGAGTTGATTTAATAAGATAAGATGTGGCCATGATATGTTCTAAGCTCAAATGGTAAGTTCTTAAGTGTTTGAGCTTGGGAATTTAAGGGTAATTTGAAATAGTCGGCTTCGGACAGAAGCAGTAACGTGACTTTAGAAAATCACCATAAATTTATGGACTTGAATTAGAGGCTGAATGAGACATGAAATTAAAGCTTAATGAGTCTAGTTTCAAATGAAATCAAATAAAACACATTTTGAATTCTGTAAAATGAGAAATTTGATTCGTAATGAAGAGTGGTCAGATTAGTCAAATAGTGAAACAGGGGAAACTTTAAGAAAAATCTGGTATTAATTGGCCAAACATAAAATTCTGGAAATTTTATGGATGGAAGATATACGAGTCTATATTTAGGAAAAATTAACGGAAAGTGATTTGGAGTTTTGTAGCTCCAGTTATAAATAATTTAGTGACTATTGCTCAGGAAAAACAGCTTGTGCTGAATTTGAGATTATGTTGTGAACCTTGATAAACTTGTTTTAGTTGCTCATAAGCTATTGATTAAACCCATACTTGAATTCTAAATCGTGATATTGTAAGTTTATGAGTATTCGAATATGAAATGATAGTAAGGCCTAATGGCCGATGTGATGAATGTGAAAGTGTATATACGTGATAGGGCCTAATGGCCGATGTGATGAATGTGAAAGTGTATATATGTGATAAGGCCTAATGGCCGATGTGATGAATGTGAAAGTGTATATATGAGATAAGGCCTAATGGCCAATGTGATGAATGTGAAAGTGTGTATATATGTGATAAGGCCTAATGGCCGATGTGATGAATGTGAAAGTGTATATATGAGATAAGGCCTAATGGCCGATGTGATGGATGTGAAAGTGTATATATATGTGATAGGGCCTAATGGCCGATGTGATGAATGTGAAAGTGTATATATATGTGCTAAGGCCTAATGGCCGATGTGATGAATGTGAAAGTGTATATACATGATAAGGCCTAATGGCCGATGTGATGAATGTGAAAGTGTATATATGTGATAAGGCCTAATGGCCGATGTGATGAATGTGGAAGTGTATATATATGTGACAGGGCTGAGTGGCCAACGTGATGGATGTGAAAGTGTATAAATGTGATAAGTCCCGAAGGGCATTTGTGTCAGTACTATATCCGGGTTAAAACCCCGCAGGCTTTATGCGAGAATATCATCACTGATTAATGTCCTTAAGCTTCGTGCTCGTACTATATCCGAGCTCTAAAGACCCGATGACTACGTGTGGGGATTTTGTCCGGGTAAGACCCGATAACTTCGTGTGGAGATTATGTCCGGGTAAGACTTCGTAATAAGAATTGCTTATAAATATATTCAATGCGAAAGGTTAAACAGGTATGTACTCCAAGTTTATATGTGAGCTTGATTTGCACTAAATCATAAGGTAGTTATGTGATGCATACGAGAGCAATCTATGAGACTATTCCTATGATTATGTGACATCGGATCAGTGTGAGAGGTTATGTGAAATCATACGATATATCTATGTCACATGAGCTCACTTTTATGTGAAAGTTTATCTGCCCATTGTATATGATGGGATGTGCATATTTGGTAAAGGGATGGTATGCCCGAAGGAAGAGTGAAATAAAAATACGAACAACTATGTTATAATTTGATTGTTATCTGTTGACACTGCTTAAAACTTACTAAGCATTGTAATGCTTACTCCGTTTACTCTGTTTCCTCTGTTTTATAGATCTCATTGCGAAGCTACAGGCTCAGGGATCGTCAGCAACTAGTCACACTATCACTATCCACTGTTTGGTACTGCTATGTTTTGGATTATCTTATGGCATGTATAAAATAGACTAGTGGCGGAAGAATATTTTGGTCAATGTGTATAGCCATGCGAGAATGGCTTATATATGTTTGAGCATAATGTTATAATCATTTGGTATGGAATGGTTAATCGCTATCATAATTTGTGCTATTTATGCTAAAAGGGCTAGTTGAATCATGGAAACTATGAAATAGGTAAAGTCTACCTTAAAGGCAGATGCTGGCAGCAGCAGTGATGTATATTTGGAAAATCACTAAAAATAGTAGGATTGGAATTAAATAGTGAATAAATTATGTAAACGAACCTTGATGAATCTATTTTCATAGGAAAGTAACGAAACGATCATATGGACAGAATGTTAAGAGATATTCAGGTTCTCGTGAGACAGGGCCAGAACGGTTTCTGGATTCCCTGTTCCGACTTTGGAAATTCATTATAAATTAACCAGAGATAATTAGGAGTCATGCCATATATTTATAGATTCCTCTCTGAGTCTAGTTTCTATAGAAACAAACGGCATCAGTATTGAAGCTCTGTGCAGGGAGATATCCAAGTCGTAATGCGCAAAGGTCAGTGTAGTCGATCCCTGTAACATGGTAGACTTTGACTAATAAACTGTACTAGTTGGCCCAACCAAAAATTCTAGAAAAAATATGTAGATGGGCATATGAGTCTAGTTTCAGGGAAAAATTACGAAACTGATTTTCGTGTTGTGAAACTCAAGATATGATTTTTAAGGTGACAGTGTCGCAGTTACCCAACTGCCTGGAAAATTTTAAAATGGATTGCGATAGTAAGCGAATTTAGTTTGTGAACCCCTCGTGTCCGACTCCGGCAACGGTCTCGGGTACGGGGTGTTACAATTTTATTGGTATCAGAGCTACGGTTTAGTCGATTCTAGGACTAACGTAGCACGCGTGAGTCTATTTATACATGCCATAAAGTGATAAAATGATAGTGTGATGATTTTTGGCTATTAAAATGTGTTTGCTGTATTGTAATGAATCTTGATCCCGATTGAGCTGTAGCAAGCTTCTGACTATGAGAATTTGCGATATAACTTCATTTAGATATGCCTAAATTATTAAGTTGATCAGGTACGTATCATGTACTCGTATTTGAATTTCGATTTGGATTGAATTATAAGGGTATAAGTGATGCAATTTTGAAGGAGTGTTATGACTTTAAATGTGATTTTTGTATGTGGCTATGGAACTGGAAGTTGAATGGTTGATAAGCATGTTGTGTTTATATTCAAGTAATGTAAATGATATACTAATGTGTATTGCTATATGTGTATATGTATGTAGAGACGAAATTGTCGAATGTAAAAAGGCTGTGAAGCGTATAGAGTGGTTGGTTTTCAGCACTAAGTGTGCGGGCAATAAGTGTTCACGGTTGTGAGATTGGCACTAAGTGTGCGGGCTTGAAATGCATGGCACTAAGTGTGCGAGTTTAAAGTACATGGTACTAAGTGTGCGTGGTTGATTATTAAGCACTATGTGTGCGAACCCACTATATATATATATTTTCTATCAATTATTTATATTAAGGGTGCGACCTTACCGAGTCGATTTCGGACAGCGGAAAGGGGTAAGTTCTTGAGTAATACAACTTAAATTATGATTTGATTAGATCATGTTTTAAGCAAATCAAAATCATGCTCTTTGTGTGTGGCTATTGAGCCGAAATTGCAAGAGTGATAAGTGTCTTGTGTTTGAGTTTTGCTAATGAAAATGAAATACGAATGTGTCATGATTGATTGTTAATTGTGCATGGTTATTCGAATGATGTCCGGACTAAGTTCCGAAGAGCATTCGTGCTAGTGATGTATCCGGACTAAGTTCCGAAGAGCATTCGTGCTAGTGATATATCCGTGCTAAACCCCGAAGAGCATTTGTGCTGGTGTTATATCCGGGCTAGGTCCCGAAGAGCAATCATGCTGGTGAAGTGTATTCGGGCCTTCGTGCCTAGTAGGCTTCGTGCTGGTAATTTGAGCAAAGTTTAGGTGTTCATTACTATACGAATTCAAATTTAAATGAGATGATATGTTTACAAGTGTACATACATGATGTTTATAGACTTGGTTAAGTCATTTCAATCTGTAATAACGAATGAATAAGAGCACTATGTGTGTGAATGATTAGAGGCACTGTGTGTGTGCGAATTCCTTTAACCGAGCACTATGAGTGCGATATCGGTCAGTCGGCACTAAGTGTGTGAAGTGGAATTCATGTAAGACCTCGTCTGGGACGAAGGCATTGATTTGAGATAGTGTGTAAGACCATGTCTGGGACATGGCATCGGCTCGATATGTGAGAATATGTAAGACCATATCTAGGATATGGCATTGTAAGAGCTATATGTGCTTAATGAGTATCCGTAATGATTTCGAATGATTCAACAGGTATATTTAAGATGATAAATTAAGTAAGATCAGAATAAGTGATACAGGTATGTACGGAAGGTACGAGAAAATTAGATGAAAGTAAAAAGATGGTGGATATGTTGTTAAGAAATGAATTCATGTTATAAATGTGTTACGAATTTAGTCTATGGAATGCATGGTATATGAAGTCATATGTGCTATTGCTAAATGACCCCTATTTTTTTGTTTTTGTTGTTAATCGTATTCAAGAAATTATTTCGATTAAGTTCGACATTTGAAAGTCTGTAAGAATTCGTGATGAATGCTGATAATTTTGGATATATGGGTTAGGTGCTAAAATAAATACCATGCCGGTATACAATATGTGGGTTGATAATGTGAATTATACATGTTAATGTGTGCTTAATATGTGTTGAAATGCATTTGTGAATTAAATTAAGTGATTATTGCTTATGAAATTAAGAAAATGAGATATGTGTGCATACTTGTAGAAATGTTTATGCATTTGTTTTAAGATAAGAAAATGATTTTATAGACCGATGCGAAATCAGTAATGAATTACAATTTCTATCGATGAGCTAATGTTTATATGGATATAATTCAATAAGAGGACGTTATCCTAAACTATGCATCGGTAGAAATTTTCGGGGACGAAAATCTCTAAAGGGGGGGAGAGTTGTGACATCCCTAATTTGACCCTAGTTGGAAAGTGGTTTTGGGACCACAAAACCGAGTCATAAAAATAATTAACCGTCATATTCTATGTTTATTTTATGTGAATATGAATGTGTGAAAGTTTCATGCATTAATTTTGTCATTAGTATGTGAAATTTTGAAGAAGGGACTTAGGTGAGACTTTTGTGAAATAGGATAGGTAATTATAAAAGGATCTAATTGTGCATGAGGTTAAAAAAATGTACTTGCATGTCAATTAGTCAAAATTTTTGTTAGTGGCCGGCCATGTTATGGATTTATGTATAAAATAATTATTTTGCTAATAATTAATATTACAAAAATGAAATGATGAATAAAGATTAATAAAATATTGGGTGAGTGGGAGGAGAAACCAAAGTTGGTTCATCCTCACTCCACCATTGCCGTAACTTGAGGTGAGGAAGAGGAAAATTTTCTTTGTTTGATTTTTGGCCAAGTAGTTTGAAACTCTTGGTAAATATTTCTTTTCTTTCTTTATGCCATAAAAAGGGATGGTATATTAGGATATGAAGAGTGATAAATTGTTGTTAACATGAAGGTTGAGATTAGTGTATGTTTAGAGGGAGGTGCCGAATAAAAAAAAATGTGATAGGAAGAATTTAGAGGGCTGAATAATGCATGGTATATTACAAGGAGGACTTGCATGTCAAATGGACCACTATTAACTTAGTGGACGACAATGATGAATGTTGATAAATAAAATATGTATTTTGTATTATAAAATAATAACCTAATGAATATTATATGGTTCCATGTTAGTATTATAATATTTAATGATATTATAAGAGGAATTATATGATTAATAAAAGAAAATAGGTGAGAAAAACAAAGTTTTCATCCGTTCTTCTTTCATTCTGCCGAAATTTAAAGAACAAGTAAAACAAAAGGTTCTTGGATATTCGGCCTTGGTGTTTCTAATTGGAGGTATGTTTGTTTTTATTTCTTGATAATTTATGTGAATTTGAGTTAATTGTTAAGCTCCTTTCATAGCCCATGAATTAATATTTGTTATTGGTTTGAAATGATGCATTCGGTTATGGGTTCATTGGGTGTCTTTCAAAGTGTTAAATGAGTTGGAAATGGTTTGATAATGATGGTAGTTATGAGGTATAATCGGTCATGTAATTAGCTCAATTTGAAAATTTTGTTTGTTGTGTAAGTGCATGAGATACTTGGGTAAATGAATCGGTTTGAGTAATGCTTTAGTTGGGAATGTGTTTTTGCTAAAATGCAAAAATATATATATATATTCGAGTGGGTACTAATTATTATGAAATGGATGCAATGACAATGTATGTGATTGTATCTTACATTGAAATGATTAGTTTGTGCCTTAATTGTGGTTCGACAAGAAAGTATATTAGGTCATTATGGGTTTATTTATATGATAATGCTATAATTGTAGTATTGAATAATTGTAGACTTAGTTGGACTATGACATTTTGATTAATGCATCTGACTTTTGTGTCGGTCTTCAAATGGTATATTAATTGAAAGTATTGGTCAAATATTTAGGTAGCAGAATTGGATTAATTTGGTGATAAATTCAATTTATAATAAGTAGGATATTATACGTATATGAATCTGTGTTATGTAATTGCTGCAGATAAATGAATAAATGACATGATGGTTTTAGTCTATTATTTAGGAATAAATGCAATTGTTGATTGTAGCCTAATAATGTGTTCGGTTGTGCATGAGTAGGGAATATATATATGGTGTTTAAATAACTAGTTATTAAGGTCATTTGTAGCTTAACTATATGATATACATGTATTAAATTAAATTGCCTATTTGATAAGTGATTAAATAGTAAATGATATTGGTTAAGTAATTAAATAAATCTATTTGTTTTATATTAAGCTCAAGAGCAAAGAGGGTCGAAGTTGGATAGGGGAAAAGAGAAAGTAATTGAGTAGCCTTTCCGCAACCGTCCAAGTATATCCGAGGTAAGTTTTAAGTGTTTAAACGTTGAGTAAATTCAATTATAATAGGACATGATGAGTTGATTTAATAAGATAAGATGTGGCCATGATATGTTCTAAGCTCAAATGGTAAGTTCTTAAGTGTTTGAGCTTGGGAATTTAAGGGTAATTTGAAATAGTCTGCTTCGGACAGCAGCAGTAACGTGACTTTAGAAAATCACCATAAATTTATGGACTTGAATTAGAGGCTGAATGAGACATGAAATTAAAGCTTAATGAGTCTAGTTTCAAATGAAATCAAATACAACACATTTTGAATTCTGTAAAATGAGAAATTTGATTCGTAATGAAGAGTGGTCAGATTAGTCAAACAGTGAAACAGGGGAAACTTTAAGAAAATCTGGTATTAATTGGCCAAACATAAAATTCTGGAAATTTTATGGATGGAAGATATACGAGTCTATATTCAGGAAAAATTAACGGAAAGTGATTTGGTGTGACAGCCCAAAATTGACCCTAGTCGGGAAGTGGTTTCGGGATCGCTAAACCGAGTCACCGAAAAGTTTGAATGTGATGTTTATTGTCTAGAATATGTAATCATGAATGTGTGAAAATTTCAAGCTTCGATTTAGTCGATTGCATGTGAATTTAGTCAATAGGACTTATATGAGAAAATTTTAAAATGTGATAGGTCAATGCATGAAGACCTATTAGTGCAAGTGGAAGAAAAAGGGGACTTGCATGTCAAATTCCCCCTCCCTAAATAGTAGTGGCCGGCCATGACAAAGTGGATAGGCAAATGGTGATGGGTAAAACATATTATAAAAAGTTTATGACAACATGTTGTGTTAAGAACAATAAAATATGAGGGGAGTGGGAGGAGAAACCAAAGTTGTTTCATCCTTGCTCCCCCATTTTGCCGAAACTAGAAGAAAAAAAAAGGCTTCATCCTCTTTGCTCTTCTTGACCGAAAAATCAAAGGAAGAAGAAAGAGTTCTCTTGCTTATGTTCGGTTTAAGAAGAGGTAAGTACCTTGAAACCCTTGGAAATTTTGTATAAAGAAGATGGTTAGTTCAAGTTCTAATCATTCCATGGCTTAAGTTTTGATTGTTAGGAGGTTTGATGTTTGGCCAAGTAGGTTGATTTGAGCTTTCGGTTGTGGTTGTCAAGGGAGGAAATGAGATTTTGTTTGTCTTCAACAATTGGTTGGTAAATAAGTGTTAAATGTGAGAAAATTTCGTTTGGGTAATTGAAATAAATAATTAGAGGCTTGATTATCAAAAGGTTTCGGTTTGATATCATTTTTATAAGCATAATTAGTTCAATTTGATAATAAGGTATGAGGTGATAAGTAAAATTTTCATGGTGGTTTAGGTTTAATGACATTCGGCTATGGATTAAAAGTGTTAGCTAATTCGGCATAAGAGTATAAATGTTAATCACTTTATATTTGAAGCCTTGAAGAATAGGTTGTGGAATATTAAAGTGTTGAAGGTTAAATCTTTAAGCTTGGTTAATTTGGACATTCGGCTATTCTTATGACATTAGATACAAGGGTATGAAAGGTTATATATATAAGTTTAATTTATTCATGGTAACTTGGCATGTGGATTGGATATATGTTAGTTAATACGTGCATTTGGAAGTGATGTGTTTAATAATTAGGTATACGGTTTGGTTTCATTATTGAGTATAAGGGTTAAGTGTTTTAAATTGCCTTTGATGTATACATGTTTATATTGAAATATTAAGGCTATGATAGCCAATTGAGGGTTTCGGCCAAAATATTCAAATAGATTGGTGTGAATGTTTGAGTGATGAATTTGAATCTTGTGTCGAGTTGGAATGATATGTGTATAACTAGCAAGGTAATTAAACTAGTTGATTTATTTATTTAAGCTCAAGAACCTAAAGGAGAGGCGTCCAACAAGGGGAAATCGAAGGTCATCGAGTAGCCGACTCGGAATTATTTTACCCAACATAAAGTAAGTCATTAAGCATGTAGTTGGTATTATTTCAAATGGTCATAATGTTTATGTATTGATGCTGAATGGAATGAATAAATATACATATATATATATGCATGTACGTATGGGATGATGAAATTGTTGAATGAAAAGAAAAGAGGTAAGATGTTCTGAGTTGTTGATCTCGGCACTAAACGTGCGGGTATAACCATTTATGACCATGAGATTGGCGCTAAGTGCGCGGGATTAAATTGTACAGCACTAAGTGTGCGATTTGACTATGTTGCACTAAGTGTGCGAAATGAATATGATGCACTAAGTGTGCGAATTGACCATGCGGCACTAAGTGTGCGAGTTTGACTATGTAGCACTAAGTGTGCGATTTGATTATGTAGCACTAAGTGTGCGAGTTGATTATATAGCACTGAGTGTGCGGACTCAATATACATTCGTGAATCATTATGAACACTATGTGTGCGACACTATTGAGTCGATCGCGGACAGCGGATCGGGTAAGTGTCTTGAGTACATGGCTGATAGGTGCTATGCTTGTACTTGGTGTTGAGCTCGGTAAGTTTGAACCTATGTGACAAATATACTTGAAGTCACGTACATAAAATTTATCGTAGGATGGGTGAAAGGCCGTTTAGTCGTTTGATTGTAACGAAAATAAATTGATTTATGAAAATGCTTCAATGTCCTATTGATGAGTATATGGAATGTGAATGCATGGATTGATATGAAACTGAATCGATAGGTTGGAGGAACTATGGTATGGTTCGGTTTGGATGGAGTAAATTGTCTCGTTCCATTTTGTTTCCTCTTGTGATAATGTTATTGATGGATGGTAGTGCATTGCTTATGACTTACTGAGTTATAAACTCACTCGGTGTTTCCTTGTCACCCATTATAGGTTGCTTGGACTCATCTATTTTTGCGGGGTCAGGCCGTCATCGAAGTCATCACACCGGATAGCAAGTTTTGGTACTTTCTTCTTAGTTGGCTTAGAAGAACATTTTGGCATGTATAAGCTATTACGTTGTGTTTGAACTTTGGCATGTAAACTTTAAGCCATGCGAAAATGGCACGAATGTTCGATTGAGTTGGATCAAGGGTAGGCATGAAATGGACCTAGTTACTTTCGTAACAGATGCTGGCAGCAGCAGTGTCATGAGATTGAAAAATCACTAAAAATAGTAGGAGTGGAATTAATTGATGAATAAATTATGTAATCGAAGCTCGATGAGTCTGTTTTCATGAGGAAGTAACGAAAAGATCATATGGGCAGTATATTAAGAGATAATCAGATTTTTGTGGGACAGGGCCAGAACGGTTTCTGGATTCCCTGCTCCGACTTTGGAAATTCATTATAAATTAACCAGAGATAATTAGGGGTCGTATCATATATGTATAGATTCCTCTCTGAGTCTAGTTTTCATAGAAACAAACGGCATCAGTATTGAAGCCCCGTGCAGGGAGATATCCAAGTCGTAATGGGCAAAGGTCAGTGTAGTCGACCCCTGCAACATGGGAGACTTTGACTAATAAACTGTACTAATTGGCCCGACCAAAAATTCTAGAAAAAAATACATAGATGGGACATGAGTGTAGTTTCTGGAAAAATTACGAAACTGATTTTCGAGTTATGAAACTCAAGATATGATTTTTAAAACAACTAGTACACAGATTGGGCAGTGTCTGGAAAATAAATTTTATAAGGGGTTAAAGTCAGTTAACACCTCGTGTTCGACTCCGGTGTCGGTTTCGGGTTCGGGGTGTTACATTTGATTGGTATCAGAGCTATGGTTTAGTCGGTTCTAGGACTACCATAGCACGTATGAGTCTAGCTATACATGCCTTAATGTTAATGTTTAAAAGGGTGATGACTTCTGACGGTTGAAATGTTTTTGTTTTGATTAGTAAATGGATCCCGGTGTAGAAAGAACCCTAGCGGATGACGTTGAGAGCGTAGCGGCTGCTCCTGCACAAGGGACGCCGCCTGTTGAACCTCAGTCATCTGCGAATAATCAAGGTGAGGGGGCTAAACAAGCCTTCTTTACCATGATGAATGAGTGGGTCGCGCAATATGCCCGAACCAACCCGGCTGTCCAACAATTCCCAAATTTGAATAATCCACCCCAAGAGCCTGTAATGCCATCAGTCGCTGATCCTGTGAGGCTGAGTAAGCCACCTGTAGACTTGATTAGGAAGCGTGGGGCCGAGGAGTTCAAGGCCATAGTAACTGATGATGCCGAAAGGGCCGAGTTCTGGCTTGATAACACCATTCGGGTGTTCGATGAATTGTCATGCACACCTGACGAATGTCTAAAATGTGCTGTATCTTTGTTGCGAGACTCAGCCTACTATTGGTGGAGGACCTTGATTTCCATAGTCCCGAACGAGCGAGTAACTTGGGACTTCTTTCAAACGGAATTCCGAAAGAAATTTATTAGCCAACGGTTCATTGATCAGAAGCGTAAGGAGTTCTTGGAACTCAAGCAAGGCCGTATGACTGTATCTGAATACGAACATGAATTCGTAAGACTCAGTAGGTATGCCCGAGAGTGTGTAGCTGATGAGGTTGCTATGTGCAAAAGATTCGAGGAAGGATTGAATGAAGATTTAAAGCTACTAATGGGTATTTTGGAAATAAAAGAATTCGTAACACTAGTCGAACGAGCCTGCAAGGCGGAAGAACTTGGAAAGGAGAAGAGGAAGGCTGAATTTGAAGCTAGAGATTATCGTAAAAGATCGACGGGTAAAGCTCCGCTCTCAGCTGTAAAGAAGTTTAGGGAGGACATTAATAAGTCGAGGGCGACTGCGGGAATTTCCATCAGGGCAAGACCATCGATGGGCTCCCGAGCTACTTCGGTAGCTAGTGTGGGCAATAATCGTCACGAGAAACCTGAATGTCCCCAATGTGGAAGACGACACCTAGGTGAATGTTGGGGCAAGTCTACTAGCAGGGCCTGTTACGGATGCGGTTCGAAGGACCACTTCATTAGAGATTGCACGGAGCTGGATGAGAAGAATAAGATTCAAGGTGCAAGACCTAGTGGAGTGACATCTAGAGGTAGACCACCAAGAATTTTAGGAGGCAGGGGTGGTAGTCAGAGGGGGCCTCTGATACGGCCGATCGAGCCGAGAACCGTACTCCTGCTAGAGCATATGCCATTCGCGCACGAGAGGAGGCATCCTCCCCCGACGTCATCACTGGTACCTTCACTCTCTTTGATACTAATGTGATTGCATTGATTGACCCTGGTTCTACTCATTCATATGTATGCGAAACCTTAGCAACCAGTAAGACTCTACCTGTTGAGTCTACTGAGCTCGTAATTCGAGTATCAAACCCTTTGGGTCAATGCGTACTTGTTGATAAAGTGTGTAAGAGATGCCCTCTAATAATCCGAGAATCCTGTTTTCCGGCCGATTTGATGCTTTTGCCGTTCGACGAGTTTGATGTTATTCTTGGTTTGGATTGGTTAACCGCGCATGATGCGGTTGTGAATTGCAAAAGCAAGACTATCGATTTGAGGTGCGCAAATAACGAAATAATCCGAGTTGAGTCTGCAGACTTAAGGGGGTTGCCAGCTGTAATATCAGCAATGTTGGCCCAGAAATATGTAAGGAAAGGGGGCGAAGCATACCTCGCGTATGTACTTGATGACAAGGAGTTAGAAAAGAAACCCGAATCGGTGCCGGTGGTTTGTGAATACCCGGATGTTTTTCCTGAAGAGTTACCGGGTTTGCCACCTGTTCGGGAGGTAGAGTTTGGTATTGAGCTTGTACTTGGAACTACGCCAATTTCGATCGCTCTGTATCGTATGGCACTAACCGAGTTAAAAGAGTTGAAAGCTCAGTTGCAAGAATTGACGGATAGAAGTTTCGCTCGACTGAGTTTCTCACCTTGGGGTGCACCAGTATTGTTCGTGAAAAAGAAGGACGGAACCATGAGGTTGTGCATTGACTATCGTCAACTGAATAAAGTGACGATAAAGAATAAGTATCCGTTACCACGTATTGATGATCTGTTCGATCAATTAAAGGGAGCATCGGTGTTTCAAAGATAGATTTGAGATCGGGTTATTATCAGTTGCAGATTCGAGATTCGGACGTACCCAAAACTGCTTTCAGAACGAGGTACGGTCACTACGAGTTCTTAGTGATGCCGTTCGGGCTCACTAATGCCCCTGCGGTGTTTATGGATTTGATGAATCGGATCTTCAGGCCGTATTTGGATCGGTTCGTAGTTGTGTTTATTGATGACATCTTGGTCTATTCAAGAGATGAGACCGAACATGCTGAACATCTGAGGCAAGTGTTGCAAATTTTGCGGGATAAGCAGTTATATGCTAAGTTCAGTAAGTGTGAGTTCTGGTTAAGAGAGGTTAGCTTCTTGGGTCATGTGGTATCCGCATCGGGTATTCGAGTTGACCCGAGCAAAATTCAGCCATACTTAACTGGAAGCCTCCGAGAAATGTTACCGAAGTCCGGAGCTTTCTAGGGCTCGCCGGTTATTACCGACGATTTGTCAAAGGTTTCTCGATGATAGCCACACCAATGACGAAGCTACTTCAAAAGGATGTTAAGTTCAAATGGACGGAGAAATGTCAGAAAAGCTTCGATCAACTGAAAACTCATTTGACTGAAGCTCCAATTTTGGTGCAACCCGAATCGGGTAAAGAGTTTGTCATTTATAGTGACGCATCCCTACTTGGGTTGGGTTGCGTATTGATGCAAGAAGGTCGAGTTGTGGCCTATGCGTCAAGACAATTGAAGCCACACGAGAGAAATTATCCGACCCATGATCTCGAACTAGCCGCCATTGTGTTTGCATTGAAAATATGGCGACATTATTTGTTTGGTGAGAAGTGCCATGTGTTTTCGGATCACAAAAGTCTCAAATATTTGATGACTCAACGAGACTTGAATCTGCGACAAAGACGTTGGCTTGAGTTATTGAAAGATTACGAGCTTGTCATTGATTACCACCCGGGAAAGGCTAATGTGGTTGCGGACGCCTTAAGCCGGAAATCACTGTTTGCTTTGCGAGCGATGAATGTACACTTGTCTGTTCTACCTGACAATGTGTTAGTAGCTGAATTAAAAGCCAAACCATTATTGACTCATCAAATTCGTGAAGCTCAGAAAGTCGATGATGAATTGGTTGCAAAATGAGCTGAGTGTGTTCCGAACAAGGAATCAGAGTTTCAGATTGATGATGATGGTTGTTTGAGGTTTAGAAGTCGTTTGTGTGTTCCAAGGAATTCGGAACTCATTCCGATGATTCTGAACGAAGCCCATTGTAGCCGAATGTCAATTCACCCGGGAGCACGAAAATGTACAACGACTTGAAACGTCGGTTTGGTGGCATGGTATGAAACGAGACATCTCCGACTTTGTTTGAGATGTTTAATATGTCAACAAGTGAAAGCAGAACATCAAGTGCCTTCAGGGTTACTTCAGCCGATCATGATACCCGAGTGGAAATGGGACCGAGTCACAGTGGACTTTGTGTCCGGACTGCCATTGTCCGCAAGTAAGAAGGATGCGATTTGGGTTGTTGTTGATAGGCTGACTAAGTCGGCTCACTTTATCCCCGTGCGTACGGATCTTTCATTGGATAAACTAGCCGAATTGTATGTCTCTCAGATTGTGAGATTACATGGAGTACCTATTTCTATCATGTCGGATAGAGATCCGAGATTCACCTCACTATTTTGGAAGAAATTGCAAGAAGCTTTGGGTACCAAGCTGCATTTTAGCACCGCTTTTCACCCCCAAACCGATGGTCAATCCGAGTGGATAATTCAGATACTTGAGGATATGTTGAGATGTTGCATCCTCGAGTTCAGTAGTTCATGGGAACGGTATTTACCTTTGATTGAATTGCTTACAACAATAGTTTTCAATCAAGTATTAAGATGGCACCTTATGAGGCTTTGTACGGTCGTAAATGCCGTACGCCATTGTTTTGGACCGAGCTTGGTGAAAGTAAAATTTTCGGAGTTGATTTGATTAAAGATGCCGAACAAAAAGTAAAGGTAATCCGCGAAAGTCTGAAGGTAGCCACAGATCGTCAAAAATCGTATGCGGATTTAAAACGAAAGGACATTGAATATCAGGTGGGAGATAAAGTGTTTCTTAAAGTGTCACCTTGGAAGAAGGTACTCAGATTTGGCCGTAAAGGCAAGTTGAGCCCGAGATTCATTGGGCCGTACGAAATTTCCGAACGAGTGGGGCCGGTTGCATATAGATTGATTTTGCCCCCTGAACTTGAAAGGATGCACGATGTCTTCCATGTTTCAATGCTTCGACATTATAGATCCGATCCGTCACATGTGATTAATCCCTCAGAAGTTGAAATTCAATCTGACTTGAGCTATGAAGAAGAACCGATTCGTATCCTAGCTCGTGAAGTGAAAGAGTTGCGAAATAAAAGGGTTCCGTTGGTTAAGGTGTTGTGGCTCAAACACGGGACGAGGAAGCAACCTGGGAACCCGAGAGCTCGATGAAAGAACGATATCCAAACCTATTTACCGGTAAGATTTCGAGGACGAAAATTTCTTAAGTGAGGGAGAGTTGTGACAGCCCAAAATTGACCCTAGTCGGGAAGTGGTTTCGGGACCGCTAAACCGAGTCACCGAAAGGTTTGAATGTGATGTTTATTGTCTAGAATATGTAATCATGAATGTGTGAAAATTTCAAGCTTCGATTTAGTCGATTGCATGTGAATTTAGTCAATAGGACTTATATGAGAAAATTTTAAAATGTGATAGGTCAATGCATGAGGACCTATTAGTGCAAGTGGAAGAAAAAGGGACTGCATGTCAAATTCCCCCTCCCTAAATAGTAGTGCCGGCCATGACAAAGTGGATAGGCAAATGGTGATGGGTAAAACATATTATAAAAAGTTTATGACAACATGTTGTGTTAAGAACAATAAAATATGAGGGAGTGGGAGGAGAAACCAAAGTTGTTTCATCCTTGCTCCCCCATTTTGCCGAAACTAGAAGAAAAAAAAAGGCTTCATCCTCTTTGCTCTTCTTGACCGAAAAATCAAAGGAAGAAGAAAGAGTTCTCTTGCTTATGTTCGGTTTAAGAAGAGGTAAGTACCTTGAAACCCTTGGAAAATTTTGTATAAAGAAGATGGTTAGTTCAAGTTCTAATCATTCCATGGCTTAAGTTTTGATTGTTAGGAGGTTTGATGTTTGGCCAAGTAGGTTGATTTGAGCTTTCGTTGTGGTTGTCAAGGGAGGAAATGAGATTTTGTTTGTCTTCAACAATTGGTTGGTAAATAAGTGTTAAATGTGAGAAAATTTCGTTTGGGTAATTGAAATAAATAATTAGAGGCTTGATTATCAAAAGGTTTCGGTTTGATATCATTTTTATAAGCATAATTAGTTCAATTTGATAATAAGTATGAGGTGATAAGTAAATTTCATGGTGGTTTAGGTTTAATGACATTCGGCTATGGATTAAAAGTGTTAGCTAATTCGGCATAAGAGTATAAATGTTAATCACTTATATTTGAAGCCTTGAAGAATAGGTTGTGGAATATTAAAGTGTTGAAGGTTAAATCTTTAAGCTTGGTTAATTTGGACATTCGGCTATTCTTATGACATTAGATACAAGGGTATGAAAGGTTATATATATAAGTTTAATTTATTCATGGTAACTTGGCATGTGGATTGGATATATGTTAGTTAATACGTGCATTTGGAAGTGATGTGTTTAATAATTAGGTATACGGTTTGGTTTCATTATTGAGTATAAGGGTTAAGTGTTTTAAATTGCCTTTGATGTATACATGTTTATATTGAATATTAAGGCTATGATAGCCATTGAGGGTTCGGCCAAATATCAATAGATTGGTGTGAATGTTTGAGTGATGATTGACTCTTGTGTCGAGTTGGAATGATATGTTAACTAGCAAGGTAATTAAACTAGTTGATTTATTTATTTAAGCTCAAGAACCTAAAGGAGAGGCGTCCAACAGGGGAATCGAAGGTCATCGAGTAGCCGACTCGGAATTATTTTACCCAACATAAAGTAAGTCATTAAGCATGTAGTTGGTATTATTTCAAATGTCATAATGTTTATGTATTGATGCTGAATGGAATGAATAAATATACATATATATATGCATGTACGTATGGGATGATGAAATGTTGAATGAAAAGAAAAGAGGTAAGATGTTCTGAGTTGTTGATCTCGCACTAAACGTGCGGGTATAACCATTTATGACCATGAGATTGGCGCTAAGTGCGCGGGATTAAATTGTACAGCACTAAGTGTGCGATTGACTATGTTGCACTAAGTGTGCGAAATGAATATGATGCACTAAGTGTGCGAATTGACCATGCGGCACTAAGTGTGCGAGTTGACTATGTAGCACTAAGTGTGCGATTTGATTATGTAGCACTAAGTGTGCGAGTTGATTATATAGCACTGAGTGTGCGGACTCAATATACATTCGTGAATCATTATGGACACTATGTGTGCGACACTATTGAGTCGATCGCGGACAGCGGATCGGGTAAGTGTCTTGAGTACATGGCTGATAGGTGCTATGCTTATACTTGGTGTTGAGCTCGGTAAGTTTGAACCTATGTGACAAATATACTTGAAGTCACGTACATAAATTTATCGTAGGATGGGTGAAAGGCCGTTTAGTCGTTTGATTGTAACGAAAATAAATTAATTTATGAAAATGCTTCAATGTCCTATTGATGAGTATATGGAATGTGAATGCATGGATTGATATGAAACTGAATCGATAGGTTGGAGGAACTATGGTATGGTTCGGTTTGGATGGAGTAATTGTCTCGTTCCATTTTGTTTCCTCTTGTGATAATGTTATTGATGGATGGTAGTGCATTGCTTATGACTTACTGAGTTATAAACTCACTCGGTGTTTCCTTGTCACCATTATAGGTTGCTTGGACTCATCTATTTTTGCGGGGTCAAGCCGTCATCGAAGTCATCACACCGGATAGCAAGTTTTGGTACTTTCTTCTTAGTTGGCTTAGAAGAACATTTTGGCATGTATAAGCTATTACGTTGTGTTTCAACTTTGGCATGTAAACTTTAAGCCATGCGAAAATGGCACGAATGTTCGATTGAGTTGGATCAAGGGTAGGCATGAAATGGACCTAGTTACTTTCGTAAAGATGCTGCAGGCAGTGTCATGAGATTGAAAATCCCTAAAATAGTAGGAGTGAATTAATTGATGAAAAATTATGTAATCGAATTTCGATGAGTCTGTTTTCATGGAAGTAACGAAAGATCATATGGCAGATATTAAGAGATAATCAGATTTTTGTGGACAGGGCAGACGGTTTCTTTATTCCCTCTCCGACTTTGGAATTCATTTAAATTAACCAGAGATAATTAGGGGTCGTACCATATGTATAGATTCCTCTCTAAGTCTAGTTTTCATAAAACAAACGGCATCAGTATGAAGCCCGTGCAGGGAGATATCCAAGTCGTAATGGCAAAGGTCAGTGTAGTCGACCCCTGCAACATGGGAGACTTTGATAATAACGACTAATTGGCCCGACCAAATTCTATAAAAAAATACA